>NC_139031.1:6150770-6510428 GCF_964662115.1 Mustela nivalis | reverse complement strand
TCCCAGGGCCCTGGGATCGAGCCCTGCATTAGGCCCCCTGATCTGCGGGAAGCCTGCTTCTTCCTCTCCCACTCCCCAAGCTTGTGTTCCCTCTCTGTGTATCTCTCTAACAAATAAATAAATAAAATTTAAGCAACTAAGTAAATAAATATTTTGCTTATTTATTTGAGACAGGAGAGAGGGAATGAGGGGTATGATTGGGCAGGCCAGAGCAAGAAGGAGAAGCAGGCTCCCCACTGAGCAGGGAGACAATGGGGGACTTGATTCCAGTGATGAAGTTCTAGAACCTAGGTGAGGTTCGGTGGGTTGAGGTCCAGAGCCGATGACTAAGAAAGAATTCTTGAGACATCTTTGGTGCAAAATGGTGGTTTATTAAAGCACGGGAACAGGACCCGTGGGCAGGAAGAGCTGCTGCCCCGGGTTTTGAGGGATGGCAGGTTATATACCTTGTGGTGGGGGGGTGGTGGTGAAGGGATGGGAGGTTTCAACAGAGTTTTCATATGTTAAAGAGGGCCTACAAGGTGCGGGGTGGGGAAGCCTTGCCCTTGTGGCTTGATCAATGTCGTCTTTAGGCCAGCCATTAACATCAAGATAGTTGGGAGATTCTTGGTGGGGTGTTATGATCCTGCTATCATTTACATTCCCTTCTACCTCAGCCTCCTCCAGTTTCGTTTATGGTGGGCAGGAAGACATTAGGGCTTGAGGAACTGAGAGTTATTTGCCTCTGGAAATTTGTGCTGTTGATAAGGTAACCTCCCTGTTTGTAGATCTCTAGGACATCTGTAGAGCAAGGGAGATTCCTGTCCTGCAGGATTGTGATCTCTGCAAGTTAACTATTATCGTTCATGGCAGTCAAGGGTGCCTGAGGAATGCTACACATATTATGGAGGGGAGCGGGTGGAGAGGGGGCTGCAAAGCGCCAGCTTTTTTTGCTTTGTCTTCAGCCAGCCTCCTGCTCCCTCATCAGCAGGATCCTGGGATCATGACCTGAGCCGAAGGTAGACACTTTTAACGGACTGAGCCACCCAAATGAAATCTTAAAAAACAAAACAAAACAAAACAAAAAAAACAAAGAACAAAAACCAAACAGAACATTTCAGCAGTGGGAGAGAAAGAATACTTGAGATTTGCTGAAGCTATGCATTCTATTTTTTTCTTTTTTGGTGGGCATCAAAGCAAGGTTTATTGAGTGATAGTACAGAGCTCCCAAAGAGGGAAGGAATCCGAAAGGGTTACCTTAAGCTATGGATTCTAAATATTGTTTCATTTTAGAAAACATTCCTAAAAACCTTTTCCTGATTTATATTTTGTTATGTACAAAAAGGTTAATGAAAACGCTGATTGTGCTCCCAAGTTATATGGTATGACATCTGCACACGAGGTTGGAAGAATCAGCTTTAATTTATTTTTAGATTTGACAACATAAAGGATTACTTTCCTCACTTTATGGAAGATTTTTGTGTCTCAGTGAACCTGACTTTGAGAAATATTTTTGGAATCTAAAATCAGTAAAGACAAGTATACAAAATTATCATTGACTATACAACAAATTTGGTAAAGGCTCTGAGCACAAACATACTGTAATTTGTTCACACTTTCAGTTTTATATTCAGAAAAATCGTTATAACTTTAAAAAACATAATAAAAGATGACTGGCTGCAAGCAGAAAGATTTTAGACCCCTTCCATAATTTTTCTTCACCCCATAACAAATTATACAATACAAAAGAGATTGTGAAATTGTCTTGTCTCATACATATACAAGATATTTAACCAAGGTGGAACAGCAGCTATTATGTCTTTCAAAGGCTAATCAATAAGGCCTTAATTTTGTATTTCCCAAGGAACATTACCAATATTACCAACATACTAATAACCAATGGTTGATTACATAGAGAGCAGTTTATTGTAACTTGCTGAATAAATTTATGTGCCTTAAGAGTGTATTTCCTGCATGATGATTACCTGCTGAAAAGATCTCTCTTTGATTCTACTCCAGGGAAGAAGCTGAAATCGGTGTGCATGAAAGGAAAGCCAAGATACAGATGGAAACTTTGATTATTTTCTTGAGAGTAATTAAATTGCTTCATTGTCATATTTCTAGATCCACCCAAACTTTAAGGACAAATTTTTCTCTAGTGATTGTGCATAGCGCAAGAACTGACCAGAATAGTAGAAATTAGACATTAAAATATGAATACAACCATCTTAAATCTGCTTCTGAAAATATCATGCATCTTCTTGAAAATACACAAAACTGTAGTCTGTGAAATTGTTTCCATGGAATCAGGTCATTGCCCAAGAAATTATCAAGGCCAAGAATTAAAAAGGACCAACGTCTTTACCATAATAATTTCCTGTTAGAGGAAGAAACAAAATAAACTGGTGGCAGTATTACCATATTACTGGCAGAAGTAGCCTTTGTTACTCCATGAAGCACAGTTAGAAGTGTCTTATTTAGTAATGCAAATGTTCCTCTTTGTTGGCCATAAGAACATCCAGCAGTCTCCAGGGCTGAGAAATGAATGTTCTAGTCTTGTAAGGTCAAACTTTTAACATTTTAGCTACCACTTAAAAAAAATTTTGTTTGTTTATTTATTTATTTGAATGAGAGAGAGAATGAGAGAGAGAGAGAGCGAGCACGAGACGGGTGAGGATCAGCAGGAGAAGCTGACTCCCTGCTGAGCTGGGAGCCCCATGGGGGATGCAATTCTGGGACTCCAGGATCATGACCTGAGCTGGAGGCAGTCGCTCAACCAACTGAACCACCCAGGAGCCCAACTACTACGTTTTTAATGATCAGAAAAATGAATTTCCTTTCCAAGAAAGTTCGCATTTTTTCTTTACTTTCTGCAAGTTCACTCTGTTATGGCGACATTCTCATTGAGAGAATAGCGATTTTTAACTATCAAACATTCACCATTTGACCAAAATAGATTTTCCGGCCGACTTCATACTGCAGGTGTGACCACACTGTGAGAATAGCTCGTGCGCGCCAGAGCAGGTGTCCCAACGGGACGGTCTCACACTTGAGTGATCTGGTACTTTGTTACGGACATTGACTTGATTCATTTGTAGAAATCCGGGTTTGGGAAGATCTTCAATCATTCTGGGCATGTTTGAAATAAGGACTGAGCTGGAAACTCAGGGTTACGCGTTTATCCTAACCGCGACTCACACTCTGTCAACCCGAAACACACAACCTCCGCAGACAACGCCGGGATCTCCCCGTCCACTGGTACAGACCCCGCAAACGACAACCCCAATAATCCGAGAGGTCAAGACGACTGTAGACTTCAGTTTGGGTCGGAACAGGTACCGCGCTCGCCGCATTTGCTGTTTTGCAAACGAGGAACGTCCGCCCATCACGGTTTCGGGCTGCTCCGTGCAACGCACCGGCTCCCTCGGGCCGGTTTCGCTCTCGCACCCCGCCCACCGCCGCCGTTCCAAGTGGGGCTGCCCTCCCGCCCTCCCGCCTCCCTTCGGGCGGGGCCCGCTAAGTGGGGCTTCGGGAAGAAAAGCGCGCCCCAGAGAGAGCGCGGCTGTGGGGCTGGGCCCTGACCCTTCCGTGCGAAAGCCTCCGGGGTAAGCGAGCAAACCACCCGCGGGCGCCGCTCCGCCGCCGCCGGGGCGGAAGTGGCCGCGGGGGCCGGCAGGGGGCGCGCTGCGGCGGCGGGCGGGCGGGCGGCGCGTCTAGGCCGGAGCCGTTCCCAGGGTGCGCTCGGTGTCCACAAAGCGCCAGCTGAGGGGCCGCTGCGGGCCGAACGCCGCTGAGCCTGCCCGCCGTCTCCCAGCCTCGCCCGCCGGCCGCACCGCCTCCGCTGCGTCCTCGCGCCGCGAGCAGCCGCGCGAGCCCGGGCGGGGAAGGCAGGACCGGGCGGGCGCCGCCTGCGGAGAGGCCGGGGACCGGCCTGCGTGGGACCGCGCGGCGGCGGCGGCGACTCCGGCGACTGCGGGCCGGGCCGGACACGGCGCAGGGCCATGGCCGAGGCGGCGCCGGCTCCGGTAAGGGCGGCCCGCGCGCCGAGCGCTCGAGCCCGGGACGGTCGGGGCGTCTGGGGCTCTGCGCCGCACACCCGAGGGAGGGGAGCAGGACGGGGCGGCCGGCCTGTCAGGCGCCGGGCCCCGGAGCACAGGCGCTCCCGGGGCCCCGCTGGCGGGGAGAGGCTGGAGGGGCCGGTGGGACGCCGACGCCGAGCTCCGGGCCGGGAGGGCGCGCCCCCTCCCCCATGGCGAAGCCCCCGCGGCCGGGGTGCGAGGCCCAGGGCTCCCCCTTCCCATCTGGACGTTCGTGGCGGCGAGCGCCTCTTCCGCTAGTGAAAGACGCATGAGTGAAGAGGGGCTCCTCGCGCTTGGTGTCAGCCCCCCTACAGCCCGCCAGACTTGGGGGCCATCAGCCGTTCTCGGCTTCGGGAGCCGTCGGCACAAAATCACCTCCGTGCAGGCCACCTGAGCCTCGCACAGCCGCAGATGCGGCGGCGACGGGAGCTGCTAGGCGGGAGGAAGGGCTGCGTGACACGGGGACCCCCAGTGCCCAGTATCTGACAATGCCCGCCGCGCAGGAGGCCCCCTCGGTCAGGACTGCTCAATGACGGACTGACTGGTGCGGGTTCCGAGGACAGACGGGATGAGCTTTGACGTGTTTATTCATTCCGCGGGTGTTTACCGCAGGCGCGCCGCGGGCCGAGCCGCCTCCCGGTTGCTATAGCTGCAGAGATGACCGAGAGAGTCCTTGCGCACAAGAGCCACGTAGGACGAACGGGGACGGGTCCTGTGGCATAGCACTGAAATATGCCTTGGGTTTGTCAGCTAAGAAGCCTTTGGTCACCCCCAAGGAGCGCTGTTTTATGGGCCAGGGGCCAGGATGAGCAATCGAGGAGTACCTGGACAGTGAGACGGGAAGGGAGAGAGGGAACCGTAGCGCAGATAGGAATGCAGTTTCGGGGAGTAGCGCAGATAGGAGTGCAGTTTCGGCCCTGGGATCTATTTTCCTTTTAACTGTAAATATATATATATATATATATATATTTTTAATGCGTTAAAGATGATTATGTCTCTAAGGCCAACCATATCTAAGAAATAGGATGGAAACTACAGATTTAACATTACATTTTCTAGTAGTCACATTCAAAAAGTAACAAATCAATGAAATTAATTTTTAATATAATTGTGCCTACAGAATATTTCAGTGCATAACCAATATTAACAATTAAGTTTTACATTTTTCCTCCATACTGAGTGTGCAAAATCTGGTGTGTATTTTATACTTACGGCACATCCCAATCACAATAACCACGTTTCAAGGGCTCAGTAGCCACATGTGGCTACTGTACTGAATAGTGCAGGTCTGTCTTTCAGAGAAAAGAATCAGGAGAGATTGAGATACTGACCATTAAAAAAAAGAGAGAGAGAGCTAGAAAAGAAGAGAAAAGAAAAAAAGAGAAATGTTCCTCAAAATGTGGCAAAAGTTTGGCTTTTAGAGAGCCTAAGTGGAGTGATTAGTTGTTTTTTTTTTTTTTTTTAAGATTTTTATTTATTTGACAGACAGATCACAAGTAGGCAGAGAGGCAGGCAGAGAAAGAGAGGAGGAGGAGGAGGCAGGCTCCCTGCTGAGCAGAGAGCCGGTTGTGAGGCTTGATCCCAGGACTCTGGGATCATGACCCGAGCGAGAGCGGAAGGCAGAGGCTTTAACCACTGAGCCATCCAGGTGCCCCAGAGTGATTAGTTTTAAAGAGGAAACTTTTTTCCTGTGGGAATGGAGAAAGCATGGGTTAAGCTACTGGTAAGTTTGAAGTGGGAAGGAATGTGGAAAAAAGGAGAAAGTTGAAAGAGTTTCAGTGTCATTACTAATTTTTTTCTCAAAGTAGGAGGCCATGTTGTCCCCTGAGATTGAGGGGGCCTGCAGGGGACCAGAGTCTTAGTGCTGGTCACATTCTCCCTGCACCGGCACCAGCGGCATCAGCATCAGAATCAAAATGCAGAATCGGGGTTTTCCTCCCAGACCTCCTGAATCAAAGTCTGCATTGTAACAAGCTCTCCAAATGCTTCTTAGGCACATTAGTTTCAGGAGTGTGCTGGGGGTTTGTAGTGGCCACTTTATGGAATGGGAAGAGAAGCCCTGGGGGGTGAGGGGGAGGGCATCAGGCAGCACTGAATTCCTGCCTCTTTGCTTAGAGACCATTGGTGTGTGGTGACACCAGTTTTCCCTGTTGTGTGACTTCCTTTAGTCGGGTTTACCAGCTTGCTTATAGGAAGAGAGAAGGAACAATTAGACAGATTCAGAGCTGGAGCCGGTGAGGCAGAGAAAGGGTTGGACGTGGTTGAAATGACCAACCGAGGAAAAAAAACAAAGACAGGAACAGGCTAGTAAGCCAGGAGCAAAAGGCATGGTCAGGGGGTTAGTAGGATTGAAGAGCAAGTAGCCAGTGAGCTGGAGAGTTGGGAGGTTGTGGCCGGGGAGGGCATTATCAGATTCATGGAGTTGGAGGGCTTTGTAGAGGTCGTTCTGGTCCACTCCTATTTGTTGTCAGCATGTTTTTTTTTTTTTAAGACACTTTTGGTCTTGCAGCATTTTCGGTGACTAGGCAGCCTTTTATTTTCTTGGAGAGATCTAGTTTCAAAAATTATTCATATAGGCCAGGGTTTGCCTGCCTAAGAATTCCACGTTGGTTCTAGTTCTGCCCTCTGGTGTGAATGCAGTATAATATTGAACAAGTGTGTTCTGCCTTCTGTTTTATAGCCATCAAATATTTGACAGTAGCCATCATGTTTTCTCTATGCTCACATTCTCAGCTTTAATTAGCTATTACTGCATGGTATGGTTGTGATTTGTAAGCAGGGTGGTGGGCAGGGCCAGAGCATGTCAATAAAGGGTTTATCAGAAGGCAGTGAGTTCAGTGAAAGCTGGAGAGATCTGATGCACTTAGGCCTTTTCCAGAAATAGAGGGTACATCAGCAACCTGAGCTCTGGACAGTTGGCTGTAGGGCCTAGCGTCCCAGGTAATATGCCAGGTTGGTTCTCCACCCGGTTTCACTCATTCACTGTCTTACTTAATTCATCTTTGACCCACCAAAGCAATTCTCTTGGCTTTCGATGCTGATGAGCTCCACAAAGATGAGGCTTATGCAGACAGTGTGAAAACGAGATCTAGATTCATATCAGCTGGTCAGCCAGTTAACCAGTCCTTTGATTTCAGTTTGGCGCAGGGCTCCTTCCAACACTCAATGTCTTGTCTCGTCTCTCCACTGCATGTAGACTTCTGAATGGGACTCTGAATGCCTTACATCCCTGCAGCCCCTTCCTCTTCCCACGCCCCCAGCAGCAAATGAGGCGCACCTGCAGACCGCAGCCATCTCCCTGTGGACGGTGGTGGCAGCCGTGCAGGCCATCGAGAGAAAGGTGGAGGTCCACAGCCGGCGACTCCTACACCTAGAAGGACGGACAGGGACCGCCGAGAAGAAGCTAGCCAGCTGTGAAAAAACAGTGGCTGACCTTGGGAACCAGCTGGAGGGCAAGTGGGCCGTGCTGGGGACCCTGCTGCAGGAGTACGGGCTGCTGCAGAGGCGGCTGGAGAACCTGGAGAACCTGCTGAGGAACAGGAACTTCTGGGTCCTGCGCCTGCCCCCGGGCATTAAAGGAGATATCCCGAAGGTAAGGCCCTCCCTTCTAGATGGAAAGTGGGGCCCCTGGTCCATTGACGAGGAGGAAGCCTGTTGGCCAATCAGGCTAAAGGAAAGATGAAGATTTTCTTTGTTTATCCCTTTGAGAAGCATTTTTTTTTTAATGATTTTTTAAAATTTTTTATTTTTTATAAACATATAATATATTTGGGAAGCATTTTATGTCCTATTTAGCAGTGATTTGAAGTGTCAAACTTAAGACTGGCAAACTCTTTCCAGTTCACAGTTGACTACTTGGCAGATAGATTTTTTTTTTTTCTCTTATGCTCTTTCCTACCCTCTCTTTCTGACTCACTTTCTTTTCTTTTCTTTTTGTTTACCCGTTTGCCTCAAACTTGTTGTGGAAACTAAATTAAATATTTAAGGGATGCCTGGTGGCTCAGTTGGTTAAGCCACTGCCTTTGGCTCAGGTCATAATCCCAGGGTCCTGGGATCAAGTCCCACATCAGGCTCCTTGCTCAGCAGAGCGTCTACTTCTCTCTCTGCCTCTGCCTGCTTGTGCTCTCTCTCTTTCTTCCTCTCTGACAAATACATAAAGAAATAAAATCTTTTTTAAAAATTAATTAATTAATTAATTATTTAAATCAGCCTGTTTGAATCTGTTGGTGGTTCTGGTGAAAAAGAGGCTGAGGGAAGAGCTGTAGGGTAAATGGTTAATATAAGGGTTCGAGGCCCTCTAGGTCTGGACTTACAGAGGTTGGACCTTTAGCATCCTTTACAGAAGTGTGCTGTGTTAGGACCAGCCCTGCTGGAGGGAGTAGCCCATAAAGCAAAAGAAGATGAACATCCTTCTTAATAAGCCACGGACTACAGCCTTGAGGCGGCTAGTTTCCTGGAGGAAGAACTGTTTGCTCCATATCTATATCCTGAAGGCACAGCATTGAACAATTCATGTAAGGGTCTCTGGAGCTTAAATATTAGTGGAGAAAGAAAAATAATATAAACAAACAAGAAAATAAATCCATTTAAGTGCATAGATAAAAATAAAAGTGCTGTTTGGTGACTTATTTTATTTATTTATTTATTTTTAAAGATTTTATTTATTTGACAGACAGAGATCACAAGTAGGCAGAGAGAGAGAGAGGAAGCAGGCTCCCTGCCAAGCAGAGAGCCCTATGCGGGGCTCGATCCCAGGACCCTGGGATCATGACCTGAGCCGATGGCAGAAGCTTTAACCCACTGAGCCACCCAGGAGCCCCATTGGTGACTTATTTTAGATGGGATTTTCAGAGAAGCCCTCGTAAAGGTGCTGATGTTTAGGCTGAGACTGAACGACAGGAAGGACCTGGCTGTGAAGGTCTGAGGAAGCGCTGTCTAGGCGGGGAGAGTGCCCAGTGCGGAGTCCCAGAGACACGGACAAACGAGGAGCACTCGGGGCAAGGGAAAAAGCCCATCAGCAGGTGTGTGGTGACTGGAGGGGGATGTGGGGCTCAGTCAGGTCATGCAGGGCAGTTTTTCAGCCCTGACTTCTTACATTTTGTGGACACCACAGCTAGAGATTCTGATTGAGTGGGTCCCAGATAGGGCCTAAACATTAATAATGCTTGCTTGCTTTTTTTTTTTTTTTTAACTGATTAATTGATTTCAGAGAGAGAGAGAGCGCCCCAAGCATGAGACATGGGTGGAGGGGGCGGAGGGAGAAGCAGACTCCCCTCTGAGCAGGGAGCCTGATGCAGGGCTGGATCCCAGGACTCTGGGACCATGACCTGAGCTGAAGGCAGACACTTAACCAACTGAGCCACCCAAGTGCCCCGACATTAATAATTCTTACAGCTCCATTAGTGGAGTCTAATATGCAACTGGGACTATGAGTCACTGACATAGGGGCCTGGAGACCAAGGTAAGGAACTGGTTTTATCTTGGGTGTAATGGAAAGAAATTGAGGGTTTTAAGCAGAGGAGTTATATCTGTTTATATTTTGAACGAATCGCTTTGGCTCCTCTGTGGAGGACGGGTCAGGGTGGTAGGAACAGAAGCAGGGAGAAACACAGTAGGCGGTTGTAACGGGGAGGGGGGCAATGAGCATGGCTTGGGCAAAGGTAGCAGTGGGGGAGATGGACAGTGGACAGATGCAGGATGTTTGGTGGAATTGATGGGTGGGGGTCACTGATGGGAATTGGGAATGAGGAGCGAAGAACAGTGATCATTGTTAATTTGCTGTGTGATAATGCACTTAGAACTTGGGTTTTTTTATTTTAAAGATTTAATTTATTTTTTGAGAGAGAGAAAAAGGGAGAGTGCACACGTGTGGCCAGGGAGAGGCAGGGGGAGAAGCAGACTCCCCAGTGCGCGGGGAGCCTGATGGGGGGCTCGATCCCAGGACCCTGGGTTCATGACCTGATCTGAAGGCAGCCGCTTAACTGACTGAGCCACCCAGGAGCCCCTGGGGTTCTTATGAAAATTATTGAAGCACTTAGAACAACCCTAACTTGTGCAAGATCACATAGGTGGGAAATGCAAATAATAGAGTGATATCGTAACCCAGGTGGCTCCAGAGCATGTGCTCTGACCCACCGTAGGTTCACTGACCCGTAGGCTCCCGGATGGGGGGTGGTGGTCTTTACTGAGATGGGGACTATCTTGAGAGGTGGGAAGGAATGAGGACTTCTCTTCTGGCAATACTGGGTTTGAGATGCTTGTGACGCATTCAGGAGAGATGTTAAGTGGTCTCTGTGGCTCAAAGATGAGGAGTATTTGGCAGTCACTGGTGCACAGATCACACTGTAAGTCATGAGGCTGGAGGTCATTGCCTCAGGAGAGAAAGTGGAGAAGCAGGGGGAAGAGACCCAGGATCATCTCCAGGAGCAGCAGAGCCAGCAGAGGAGGCTGAAGAGGAGGGGCCAGTGAGGTGGGAACAAGAGGGGAAAGTCTGTGGGGTCACAGGACAAGGAGAACAGCCATTCCAGGAGGACCCATTCCAGGGTCCTTGGGTTGCATGTGACCGAGAGGTCCAGAAAGACCATGACAGAGTATGCTTTGGCAACACAGACCTAACCCGTGGCCTTGCCAAGAGTTCTCTTGGCCCCGTGCATGTGTTGGGGGTGGGATTTGGGGGAGGGATAGAAATCTGAAAGGGGGCCGGTTGAAGAGTGAGTGGGGAAGAGAGACTGATGACCAATGCCTCTGTGCAAGCTTGCAGAGAGGGACATCAGTCCACATCTGACAGAGCCTTCCCCACTGTGGTTCACATGTGTGTCCACAGCCTCTCCTGGAGATTAGCAGAAAAGCTAAGTTAAAGTGATTATCCGTTGTCTTACCTGGAGAAATGGGTAACAGTTAAACTCTTAGGGTGCCTGGGTGGCACATGACTTGGCTTTGGCTTAGGTCATGATCTCAGGGTTGTGAGGTGGAGCCCATGTCAGGGCCGTGCACAGCAGGGAGTCTGCTTGAGTTCCCTCCCTCGCTGCCCCTCCCTCCCCAAATAAATAAAATCTTTAAAAAAAAAATGTGAACTCTCCATCTTAAACTCCAAAATCATACATAAAATAATGGGATTTTTCTTAAAGATTTCTTCATGAAATTAGAATATACTGGTGATTTACTAGCTTTAAATACGGGAAATAAAATCTGTCTTTGTTGAAAATGCTCTTATTCTGTCCTTACTTTTGAGGGCCCCTGAGTTCAGAATAATTTTCCCATGGTGTTCTTCTTAGTTTCAATTTTTTTAATTGTGGTAAAATAGGGGCACCTGGGTGACTCCATTGGTTTAGTGTCTGCCTTCCGCTCAGGCCATGATCCCAGGCTCCTGGGATTGAGCCCCATATCAGGCTCCCTGCTCAGTGAGGAGTCTGCTTCTCCCTTTCCCTCTGCCTGCCACCACCCCCCTTCTGTTGCTCCTGCTCTCTCTCTCAAGTAAATAAAAGCTTTAAAAAAATTCGTGAATTGGGGTGCCTGGGTGGCTCAGTGGGTTAAGCCGCTGCCTTCGGCTCAGGTCATGATCTCAGGATCCTGGGATCGAGTCCCGCATCGGGCTCTCTGCTCAGCAGGGAGCCTGCTTCCTTCTCTCTCTCTCTGCCTGCCTCTCAGTGTACTTGTAATTTCTCTCTGTCAAATAAATAAATAAAATCTTTAAAAAAAAAAAAATTTGTGAATAGGGGCGCCTTAGTGGCTCAGTCAGTTAAGCGGCTGCCTTTGGCTCAGGTCATGATCCCAGGGTCCTGGGATAGAGTCCCACATTGGGCTCCCTGCTCAGCAGAGAGCCTGCTTCTCCCTTTCCCTCTGCCTGCTGCTCTGCCTATTTGTGCTCTCTATCTCTCTGTCAAATAAATAAATAAAATCTTAAAAAAAAAATCATGATGAAATAAATACAACATAAAATTTACCATTTTAACCATGTTTAATGTAGTTTAGTGGCATTAAGTACATTCACATTACTGTGTGATCTTCGCTACCGTCCATCTCTAGAACCTTCCAAACTGGAACTCTATCCCCATTAAACACCCCAGCCCTCCTGTCCTACCCCTGGCACCCACCATTCTGTTTTCTGTCTCTGTGAATTTGACTATTCTGGGGATCTCATATGAGTGAAATATCCACTCTTTGTCCTTTCGTGACTGGCTTATTTCACGCAGCATAACACCTTCCAGGTTCACCCATGTTATACTGTGTTAGTGTTACCCCCCGTTTTTTTTTTTTTTTAAGATTTTAAAATTTATTTGTTTGACAGAGAAAGTGAGAGAGCACAAGCAGGTAGAGCAGCAAAGGGAGAAGGAGAAGCAGGCTCCCCAATGAGCAGGGAGCCCAATGCAGGGCTCAACCCCAGGAGCCTGGGATCATGACCTGGGCCGAAGGCAGACGCTTAACTGAGCCACCCAGGCGCCCTAGCATTTCCTTTTTAAGGCTGAGTAACGCTCCATTTCTCTCAGAACTTTATTTTTTTTATTTTTATTTTTTTAAAGATTTTTATTATTCATTTGACAGAGAGAGATCACAAGTAGGCAGAGAGGCAGGCAGAGAGAGAGGAAGGGAAGCAGGCTCCCTCCTGAGTAGAGAGCCCGATGCGGGGCTTGATCCCAGGACCCTAAGACCATGACCTGAGCCGAAGGCAGAGGCCTTAACCCACTGAGCCACCCAGGTGCCCCTCTCTCAGAACTTTAAAGGCATTGGTCCTTTGTCTCAACATCAAATGCCATTGATGAAAACTATAGTGTCAAATCAATTCCAAATTAGTATTTTGGTATTCCGAATAAATACAAAATCCATGTGTAAGAAATGTATTTTCTTCTTTCTAGAAGTTTTCATCGTCCATTTGTACTTGTTTTTCTATAGTGTGTTGGAATTGTGTCTGAGGTAGGTCTTTTAATATTTGTGTCAGGCAATTGGTATGAGCTTTCAGTCAGAAAATGGGTGTCTTTACAGCTCTGGAAACTTTTCTTCCATAATTCTATTTTTATGTCATCTCATCCCCATTTCTCCTGTTCTTTCAGGAAGGATGGATCATCATCTTTGTCTCGGAGTTTCTCTTCTTCTTCTTCACGATTAGTGGAATTCCCTGACCATTTTTTCCAGCCCTTCTCATTTTTATTTTAACAACTTAATTTTCAAGGATATTTATTTCTAGCTCCTTTTTTGGAAGCAACCTGAATTTTTATTATTTTTTTTTAATTTGACAGAGAGAGACAGTGAGAGAGGGAACACAAGCAGGGGGACAGGGAGAGGGAGAGGCAGACTTCCTGCTGAGCAGGGAACCTGATGCGGGGCTCGATCCCAGGACCCCGGGATCATGACCTGAGCCGAAGGCAGACACTTAACAACTGAGCCACCCAGGCGCCCCAACCTGAATTTTCTTAAATGAATGCAATATATGAATTTCCTTGGAAATACGTGTTAGAGGTTTGTTTGATTTGTTGGTATTTTTTTTCTTCTAGGATAGTTCTTAGTGTTTGTTCATCCTTGTGCTGTATTTTTTTTTTTTAAATATTGAATGATGCTAGGTTGTATATGTGTAAGGATTTGACTGATTAATAGGTTAACTATAGGAAGCTGGCCTGTTTTCTCTGCCACCACGTGAGTCTGTTTAAAAGGTTTTATTTTTGTAAAGATTTTATTTATTTATTTATCAGACAGAGAGCACAAGCAGGGGGAACAGGAGAGGGAGAAGCAGACTCCCCCCTGAGCAGGGAGCCTAATTTGGGGCTCGATCCCAGGACCCTGCGATCATGACCTGAGCAAAAGGCAGACACTTAACCAACTGAGCGACCTAGCCACCCCCATGTGAGTCTCTTTAGCCAAAAGATCTTTCTTTTACAGGAGAGAACTATCTCCACTGATGCTAGAGCTCGGTGGACTTCGCTTTGAGGTGCTGTGGCAAGGAGCAGATAGGGAGTGTGAGGACCACCCAGAGGCCAGGAGTAAGGCAGTGGCCAACTCCAGGCGTGCTGTTCCATTTCCTTAGAGGTGATATCTGCGGTGTCGGCTTCAGGGTCAGTGCTGCTGCTCGGTCACTCTGCTAGGCCTGCCAAGATGACAGGGGAAGGGTCCCTGCTATTCTGAAGACAGACCTTCAAACTGCAGTCTCTAATCTCCTTCATTCCTGCTCCGTGTCTCTGTGAGCTTTGAGCTTGGAATTCTCTGGATTCCTCAACTGTAGGCCTTCCTGTGCATGGTCAGAGCGGCAACTCCCTCGAGCACCTTGGGGCCCAGCACATGCCTGTCCTCTGTGTCACAGTGAGAAGCTCTTCAAAAACTCTGGCCGGACGATGGCTTCTCCCCATTCTTGGCATTGCTTTAGATTTGGGCCCTGCTGATCTAATTTACTGGCATTTCAGGAGTGCTCTGGGAGGGAAGGGAAATATGTATGGGCTTAATTCATAGTCTTGACCCAGAAGCCCATCCTGACCCTTTATTTTTATCATGATTTTATTGTATATGTTTCTCTTGTACTGTCAAATCTCTTGTGTAGTGATGTTAGATGAAAATACGCTATTGAGTATCTATACTTGTCCCCACCCTGGCTTTAGATGCTGAGCAAAGTATAAAATGACAAATTATCGTTCTAGTCCCTAAGAACAAAATTTCTAGTTGGGGGGGGGGGGAATCCACAAATGAAGCAATTGGAAAATAAAGCCAGTTGCCTCATAGTATTGTATAGACCATTGTTTCTTTTTCTTTTCTTTTCTTTTTTTTTAAAGATTTTATTTATTTGACAGAGAGAGAGATCACAAGTAGGCAGAGAGGCAGGCAGAGAGAGAGGGGGAAGCAGACTTCCTGCCAAGCAGGGAGCCCAATGCAGGGCTCCATCCCAGGACCCTGAGATTATGACCTGAGCTCAAGAGCTCAAGGCAGAGACTTTAACCCACTGAGCCACCCAGGCGCCCCTAGACCTTTGTTTCTTTTCTTTTCTTTCCTTTTTTTTTTTTTTTTTTAAGATTTTATTTATTTATTTGACAGAGAGAGAGAGGTCACAAGTAGGCAGAGAGGCAGGCAGAGAGAGTGGGGGAAGCAGGCTCCCTGCTGAGCAGAGAGCCTGATTCAGGGCTTGATCCCAGGACCCTGAGATCATGACCTGAGCTAAAGGCAGAAGCTTAACCCACTGACCACCCAGGTGCCCCTAGACCTTTGTTTCTTAATGGGTATGTTAAGTTTATGAAGATGAGTATGTATGCTTTTTTTTTCTTTTTTTTTTTTTTTTTAAGATTTTATTTATTTGAGAGAGTGAGACAGAACAAGCAGGGGGAGCAGTATAAGGAGAGGGAGAAGCAGGCTCTCCAATGAGCAGGGAGCCTGTTGTGGGGCTTGATCCCAGGACCTTGGGATCATGACCTGAGCTGAAGGCAGAGGCATAACTGACCGAGCCACCCAGGTGCCCTGAGTATGTATTCTTTTTGTTGAATTTTTTAATCTTGAGAAAACGTGTGTGTGTTGTAGTAGTAGTAGTAGTAGTAGTAGTAGTAGTAGTAGTAGTAGTTACCAGGAGTCTTTCTTGTTCTCTGATTTTCCTTTTCTCATAGCATCCTGTTTTATTTTATGGGTGGTATAATATCTCTCAGGTCTTTGTGGGGATACTACTTAGGAGGTAGCAGTAGTGTGGTTTTGTTTTTTAAATTCTGTTGCCTAGGCATTTCTGTTCTTTACACATTTTATCCCTTCATTTTTAAAAAATTTTTAAGATTTTATTTATTTGTCAGAGAGAAAGAGCCTGAGCACAAGCAGGAGGCACGGCAGGCAGGGGGGGAAACGGGCTCCCCGCTGAGCGAGGAGCCCAATGCAGGACTCGAACCCTGGACCCTGGGATCATGACCTGAGCCACGCAGGCATCCCTCCTCCCTCATTTGCTGTTCGTGTGGCAGGCTGTCCTAACTGGTCCTTGAGACTTCGTACTTAGCTTGTATTTCAGAGTTTAATGACAGGAAGCTCCAGTGATGGGAGGGTGAGCTCGCCTCATGACGAGCGGCTAAACAGCAGAACGGGGAAGCGTTGTGCGAGGTGATAGTGTCCACACCGGGTACTTGGAGAGGCAACTCTTGTATTTCTTTCCAGGAGAACCTTCCACTTTTTGCCCAGGGAAAAGTGCCTCTCTTTTTAGAAAAAACTATGCCGGAGGATGGGGGGATTCTGTTCTGCAAATGACCATCCCCTACATGAAGCCTGAACTCCAGCCAGGCAGGCTTCAGAATTCTCCTCTGAAAGTTCTCTGCAGTCTTCTGTGCTTCCGTGTTTTCCCGTTCCCGTCAGGCCTGTCTATAACCTGTCCATCTTTTAGGACTAACCAGAGCCCCACCTCTTCTAGACTCATCCCATACCCATTGTAGGTTAATACCTAAAATTTCTGGTCCATGTCTTTAGTTTGAATGTAATCATATGCTTGTTTTGGGCAGAAACCAGTTTTTATGATCTTGATAATTAGGATAGGCCTTGTACTTAGTGGATATTCAGAATATGCTATATTGTGAGAACTTAATAGCTGCTCTGCGTTTGTGCCTGTCTCTGTGAGGGACTGTTTACAAGTAATGTCCTCCAGCCTCCCAAAACTCGGAGCCCTGATCTATCACCTTTCTCCCTGAAAGCCTCTTGGACTTCTGGAGGCTCAGTCTGTGCCTTACATTTTTCCTGTATCCTTCCAGCGACTCACACAGTGTTTTGTGACGAGGAGGGACTCCGCGAGATACCGAATGACTGAACTGCAGTGGGGGGACCTAAGCCCAGTGCGATTATCATTCCAGGTGCCGGTGACATTTGATGATATCTCCATCCAGTTCTCCACTCCAGAGTGGGACAAACTGGAAGAACGGCAGAAAGAACTTTACAAGAATATCATGAAGGGCAACTACGAGTCTCTCATCTCCATGGGTGAGGCCGAGCTGTCACCTTTTGAATGGTGACTCCAAGGCGGCTTTGAACAGGCCCTTGTCCCCAGCAGTCCTCATTTCCACTCTGTCCTCACACACTTCACGCTTGATAGCAAACCAGAGATTTCCAGTTTGCCCTTGCTAAGTGGGAGATCACGAGCTCTCCTTCTGCCGATTTGCGGGATGGAGGGTGCAGCTCAGGGTTCTGGCTGGGCCGCAGGGTGGTTTCCACGGGTGTCCTTCACTTTGAAAGGGCCTTGTTCTCCGCCTTGAGGCACACTGTCCCTGTCCCTCAGTGAAAGCAGCAGGCGGCCAGTGCGGACGTGGTATGCGTACCTTCCCACACGTTACCGCTCTTCTTACGTGCTTTCCAACGAGACAGCATCCATACAGGAGGTAGATCAGTGGGGCCGAGTGATACAGATTGGGGAAGGAATCCCCCGGGACCGTGGACCTCAGAGCCTGTAGCTCAGGCTTAATGGCAACTCGTCGTCCTCATTGATCTCTTGGTCATCCCCCCTTTCCCTTCGTCTCCTAGATTATGCCATGAATCAACCTGATGTCTTATCTCAGATTCAGCCGGAAGGAGAACACAATACAGAGGAGCAGCCAGGACCAGAGGAAAGTGAGATTCCCACAGACCCCAGTGAAGGTAAGTAGCAGAAGACATGGTCTCCTCCTTGTTTGCCTTTTCTGGTCAGAGACAGTGTGGCTCGGAGCCGAGTAAGCAGGGCTTGGGGCTTCCAGAGGCTTCCCATGCCAAAGCAGCTAGACCATGAATGGATCCTCAGGCATTTAAATAGGAGTGAGCACTTAGACACGGCGGGTCCTTTGCCTTCTGCCGTGAGTACCACGAATCTGGGGCTATTAATGGTATCCCACGACAAAGTCCTGAGACCTAATTATTTAGTACAATAAACATGTCCTTAGATGGCAGGGAAAGTAGTTGCGCCATGTGAGGGGAAGTGGCTTCAGTGAGTGTACACCCAGTTGTTCAGAAATGCTGGGTGCGGGCTGGGCGTCCGTCCGGTCCCTGGGAGACGCACGGAGCCTGCAGAGCCCGAGGATGTCCACCTGGGCCAAGTGGATTTCGCTTGGCTGGGGAGGCTAGCGCTGCTGAACGCTCCCTAGTTTATTCGGCGGCCGCGGGCTGACACTGAGCGGGAAGGACTGCTCAGCCCAGCCCAGCGGTTTTCTTTCTCTTACGTCCCGCCTCTGCTGTCAGCAAAAGCTCATCGTTTCGTTCTTTGCTGCATAGAAAGTTCACCCTTCAGACATCTCTATTAGATGAACTTTTCTTACCACCTACTCCCTCTCCCATACACTGTTATTTTTTTCTAACATCTTATTATGAAACTTTCCAAACAGAAAAGTTGAAATAATTTTGCAGTGAACACCTAGATACCTACTACCTAGGTTCTGCCGCTAATATTTTACTTTTCTTCATTAGCAGTATTTATCCATCTCTGCATCTCTGTCAATCCATCCTATTTTCAATGTATCTCCAAATCAATAAAGACATTAACACATTTCCCCATAAATAGTTCAGGATGAATATCATTAACCTAGAGTTCAATATTTTTTTTCTTTGTTGGTAAATTTTACATACAGTGAACTGCTTAGATCTTAACATTCTCTGATTTTTGAGGAATGCATGTATCTGCCACACATATTCTTTTTAAGAATGTATGGGTGAGGGCGCCTGGGTGGCTCAGTTGGTTAAGCATCTGCCTTCAAATCAGGTCATGATCCTGGGGTCTTGGGATCAAGCCCTGTGTGGGGCTCCCTGCTTGACGGGGAACCTGCTTCTCCCTCTCCTTCTGCCTGCTACTCCCCCAGCTTGTGCTTTCTCTCTAATGAATAAATAAAATCTTAAAAAAAAAACAAACAGAAAAGAATGTGTGGGTGATTATATTAAGCAATATAACAGGTTGAATTTGATTAACTTTATGTCATAGATATAAATAATCTGAAATCATATCAAAAAGGTGGGTGACTTGATTACAGTAATTATTAGAAATTACTCCTTAGTTTACATTATTAGTTCTCTGACAGTTTTCAGCTAGTATAAATCAGTGTGTCATTTTATTTTGGGGGACAAATGGCAGAGGTGTAACTTGGTTTTGTAATGATGTGTGAAAGTTTTAGTTAGCTGCCGTCTTGTCAGTTTATTTTTACCGTGGTTAAGACTCCATTTGGGCAGTCAACCAAATATGTTAGCACAGATTTACATAAAATTAAACCAAACAGTGTAAGCATTGGATTTCTTTAATGCTTTGGTTAGATTCTGTGCAGTTTTAGCTTACATTGCTGATTATCAATCTAGATATTTACTAGAACTTGAGGATAGGATTCAAATGATTGGGACTGATCAATATATAGCATTTTTTAAAAGATTTTATTTACTTATTTACTTATTTGAGAGAGAGAAAGAGAGTAGGGGGAGGAGCAGAAGGACAAGCAGACGCTGCACTGAGCAGGGAGCCGGATGCGGGGCTCAATCCCATGAGTCCAAGATCACGACCTGAGCCAAAATCCAGAGTCAGATGCTTAACTGACTGAGCCACCCAGGTGCCCCTATTTTTTTTCTTAAAGATTTATTTATTTATTTGGGAGATAAAGTGTGTATAAGTGAGGGGCAGGGGGAGAGGGAGAAAGAGAATCCAAGCAGACTCCCCGCTGAGCGTGGAGCCTGACGCAGGGCTCGATCTTATGACCCTGAAATCACAAACTGAGCCAAAATCAAGAGTCAGGCACTTAACGGACTGTGCCACCCAGGCACCTCAGTACTTGTTTTCTTTGAAGATATGCTCCAGGGGCACCTGGGTGGCTCGGTCAGTTAAGCGTCTACCTTTGGCTCAGGTCATGATCCTGGGGTCCTGGGACTCTGTGCTCAGCAGGGAGCCTGCTTCTCCTTCTAACTCTGCCCCTCCCCCTGCTTATGATCCCTCTTTCTCTCTCAAAAAAAATAAAATCTAAATATATATATACATGCTCTAGGCTGTGCTGGGGGTCCCCAAGGCCACCCCCAGGTTTGGTCCTTTACTAGGAGGACACACAGGATTCAGCATAAAGTCATGCGTAGGGTTAACGTTTATTACAACAAAAGGACCCAGAGAAAACCAGCAAAGATAAAAGGCGCTCAGGGCAAAGTTTGGAGGGAACCAAGGGCAACCTTCCAGAGGCCTCTCGCCATAGAGTCTCACAGGACACTTGCTGTCCCTCTAGCAATGAGTTGTGACAACACATGCAGAGTGCTTTCTCCCAGAGAAGCTCATTAGAGCCTCGGCATCCAGGGGTTTCACCGTGAGCTGGTCACGTAGGCCTCCTTTGCCTCACACCAGAATTCTAGACTCCGGAAGGCAGGCAGACAGATGCTCAGCCTCAGCGACAGTGCACAAACAGGTCAGGCCTGGTGCAGCACTCCTAACACTGCGGGCAAGTTTTCTATCTGCACAGGGATGTAAACCTTACAGGCAGGCCCTTTTGAGAATAGGCAGTCTCAGGCTGCCTCTTACAGATTTTCTTTCTCCTAACACACAAAAAAACTCCCAATTCCTTTCCATGGAGAATAGTAATAAACTGTCTGCTTATTAGGGTTCCTAATAGATTGTCCCACACAAATACTAAGTAGAGGTACTAATTCGAGGCCAAGTTTTTGATTGTTCTCCACTTAGGGTTCTTTTTTTAAGTAATTGCTTTACCCAAAGAATCAATTTTTTTTTTTTTCTTTTCGGCAAGCAGCCTCTTTTCTATAACATCATAGTTTTTAAAAATCAATTTTCACATACTGTGTAATTTGTTGTTAGACTGGCATGTTTATATTGGAATATTGATGTACTTTTAGAAACCTTATTATTATTATTTTAAGATTTTATGTATTTATTTGACAGAGATCACAAGTAGGCAGAGAGGCAAGCGGGGGGTGGGGGGTGGGGAGGCAAGCTCACTGCTGAGCCAAGAGCCTGATGTGGGGCTTGATCCCAGGACCCTGGGATCATGACCTGAGCTGAAGGCAAAGGCTTAACCCACTGAGCCACCCAGGTGCCCCTCAGATTTTATTTATTTGACAGAGAGAGAGAGAGACAGTGAGAGAGGGAATAGGAGCAGAGGGAGTGGGCAGAGGGAGAATCAGGCTTCCTGCCAAGCAGGGAGCCTGATGCGGGGCTGGATCCTAGGACCCTGGGATCATGACCTGAGCCGAAGGAAGCCACCCAGGGGCCCCTAGAAACCTTAATTTAAAACAAACAAACAAACCTTAATTTTCTAAAATACATTTGGATTTTATCCATATTTCTTATAAAGCTCATAATTTATTATTGTATTTCATTTTGGAGCTTTAGAAGAGCTGTGCATTATAATTAAGTTTATAGGTAGAATGGTAGGAGGGATTTGACGATAGTGATGGTAAAATGTGACAGCCCTTCCCTTTTATGTCCAAATATCTTGGAATTAGTTTTACATTCTGTCTCTGTCCCCATCATCTGAATTTGATGAAGAGAAAGAAAAATTATCATATCTCCCTAAGGAATAGTCATTGATGCCTGGTGTCTTGGATAAAATTGCATATAATTAGTGGAGAACAGTAGTGAGTGGGAGGGTGCAGAAAAATATAATCTTGAGATTTTCTGCAATTCTTCTTCAACTGTATGTATTACTAGGGCCACGTGCAGACCAGCTGTGTGTGTGTGTGGCCATTATTTGGTGACTTTTTTTTTTTTTAAGATTTTATTTATTTATTTGACAGAGATCACAAGTAGGCAGAGAGGCAGGCAGAGAGAGAGGAAGGGAAGCGGGCTCCCTGCAGAGCAAAGAGCCTGATGCGGGGCTCGATCCGAGGACACTGGGATCATGACCTGAGCCGAAGGCAGAGGCTTTAACCCACTGAACCACCCAGGCGCCCTTATTTGGTGACTTACAACTTGAATATTGAACTACCAAGTTTTTAGAATTTTTTGGAGAAATACTTGACCCAGGAAGTTCAAATGGAATAATTACTGAAAGTCCTTTATCTTTGCCTTTCTTCTGGTTCAGAAGCCATGAACTCATGCCAAGACTGTAGCATGACCCAAAAGGAGAGTGAATTCATTTCTAAATCTTGCAGCTGTGGGGAGACTTTGTGGGTCATTGTTTTGGGTGCATGGCGATGATCCTGTCTGTCCCGTCTGCGTCTGTTCATTCTGGTCCAGCAAGGCTGTCTTTTCCTAAGCAAAATCAGTGACTAAGGCACATCCCAATAAGATAATTCTTTTATTTTAGTTTATTGTATTGGAGAACAAGAATCATTCTGGGAATGATAGAACTTGGAAGTGGGTTTTTGTTTGTTTGTTTGTTTTTTGTCAGAGAGAGAGAACACAGGCAGACAGAGTGGCAGGCAGAAGCAGAGGGAGAAGCAGGCCTCCCGCTGAGCAAGGAGCCCGATGTGGGACTCGATCCCAGGACGCTGGGATCATGACCTGAGCTGAAGGCAGCCACTCAACCAACTGAGCCACCCAGGCGGCCTGAACTTGGAGGTTTTAACTTATTACACCAACATTTAACACATTCACCTGGCAGCGTTTTAGTCCCACATCTGTTTCACAGAAAGTTTTAAAAGAAAGTTGTATTTTTACCAGTGGTTGTTTCACGTGTCAAGTATTGTTTGTTGTCTGCTTAAAAAGTCCGATCTCACCCCCATTTTAACCCGGTTTATACTTTCGTCCATACCCCAGAACCTCAAGATTCTAGCTTCTTTGCAGATAGCATGAGTCCTTACACACACATACACAGACACACACACACACAAGCACACACCATCAGATTTCCTCATAGTTAAAATGACATTCAAACAGTATAGACGTTAAATTTTTATGTTTTCTCGGGATCAGCTTTTCTATTTTTATTTATTTTTTTTAGTTTTTATTTATTTTAGAGAAAGCGTGCGAGCAGGGGAAGCGGCCAAGGGACAGATTCTCAAGCAGACTCCCCACTGAGTGCAGAGCCCTACACAAGGCTTGATCTCTCGAACCTGAGGTCATGACCCGGGCCAAAACCAAGAGGTAGAAGCTCAACTGACGGCGCCACTCAAACGCCTCTCAGCTTTTCTACTATTAACTTCCTCTCAAAACTAGAACCTCAGCATTTTTCCATTTCCTCCTACCTGATTAGTATTCAGTTTTTCTCTGTTCTCTGGCTTTCTCCAAAGCCTGCTGTTGGCGTGAACCAATGATTTTACTTTCGTCCTATGTTTCTGTACATCTTCACTGTTGGGGTTCCTCAGGCCTGTGAGGGTTGTGGTTTGAGAGCTGCTGTGTGGCCTGACCAGCAGTGGCCGTATCCTGTCTCCATGCAGGTGTCTGTAGGAGGCCATCACAGTACTCAAGTTCTCCTGCTCCTTTCTTCTCACTTCCAAAAGGTCCTCACGCTATCCTCCCACCAAATTACAGGAGCCACTACAGTATGCTGTGCGTTCTGTGATGGTAGTGCCAAGCCCCAATTATTTTATCAAATCAGTACTTCCTTAGTTGTGCTGATCTACTTAAATGAGCAAAGGAAATTTCAGCATCATTATTCAACAGGAAGGGTTAGCTTCCTGGGGTTCTCATGTTCGGTGAAGATATACTTAGCCAGTCGGTTCTAATAACAACAGCCGTTTATGTTTCTGGAGAACTGAGTTACTTTTTTTACCCTTCCATAGTTTTTATGGTTGACTGCTGACTAATGTAACAAAAGATTGGAAAGAATCCAAATACCCATCAGTAAGGGACTCTTGAAGAAACAATGGGACTGTTACATAGTGCGGCTGTAAAAGGAATGAGAAAGATCTCTGTGTACTGCTACGCACGGATGCCCAGAATATATTGTCAAGTAAAAAACGGGTACAGAACAGTTTGAGCAGTATGCCATAGAAAGGGGGGAAAAAATGAAGATGTATAGATATTTGCTTATATTTTTACAAAGAAACAATGGAAAATTAAAACAAAAAGCAGTAAGAGTTACTTCTATACAAGGAGAGAGAGATTTGAGATGGAAGCTAGTCCTCTCTGATTGTATTTTATAGTTTTGATTTCAGAATCTTATAAACATTTTATAGAATTTTAAAAAATTAAAAAAAATCAGGCACAGGCTGAAATAATTACCATATGATATGTGCATGACATACATATGTAGAATAGATTTCTTTCAAATGACTAAAACAATATTTTAACTGTATATCCCTAGAGGGATAGATCCTGAAGGCTAAGGGTCACAAAATAATCTTAAATTGAGTTCATATTTTTGTTGATATATTGGTATTATTTTGACACAAGTATTCAGATAAAGCAAAGATTATGGTAATGTCATGAGAAACCAAAACTCTCAGGGTAAGGGAGATAATATACAAATATAAAATCAAAGGACTTGGGGCACGTGGGTGGCTCAGTCGTTAAGCGTCTGCCTTTGGCTCCGGTCATGATCCCAGAGACTTGGAATCAAGCCCCGCATTGGGCTCCCTGCTCAGGGCAGAGCCTGCTTCTCCTTCCCCCAAACCCCCTGCTTGTGTTCCCTCTCTTGCTGCCTCTCTCTCTCTGTCAAATAAATAAAATCTTTAAGTTAATTAATTTAAATAAAGTAAAAGGACTTAAAACCCTGTAATCTTAAATATGAATCATAAATTTTAACATAAATTCATGAACTTTTTTCTAAGGGTGCCTGGGTGGCTCAGTCATTAATCAACTGCCTTCAGCTGAGGTCATGATCCCAGGGTCCTGGGATCGAGCCGCACATCAGCCTCCATGCTCAGCGGGAAGCCTGCTTCTCCTGCTCTCACTTCCCTGCTTGTATTCCTTCTCTCGCTGCCTCTCTGTCAAATAAAGAAAGAAAATCTTTAAATAAGTTAATTTATTAATTAATTAAAACAAAGTAAAAGGACTTAATTAAAACCCTGTAACTGTAAATATGAATCATAAATTTTAAGATAAATTCATGAACTTTTTTCTACAAGATAATGTATTTTAATAGCTCTGTCCGTGGAAAGGAGCTAGAAGCAACAGCAAACTATGAGCAGTTAGCACCCTTCTCATCCAGATCGCAGTCTCTAAATTCCACTTCGCAGATCAGCGATTGTGTGGACGGAGCCGGAAATGTACAGAATGCACCTGGGATAGTCTGTGACATCAGAAATGAAGGAAACTAGATGTTTGATATGTGAAAAGACAGAGCTGCTCTGAAGAGGCTCCTGCTGGCCAAAGAAGGGACAATTGGAGCGATGAATTGAAACTCATCAAACAGGGGCACCTGGGTGGCTCAGTGGATTAAAACCTCTGCCTTCTGCTCAGGTCATGATCCCAGGGTCCTGGGATTGAGCCCCGCATCAGGCTCTCTGCTCAGCGGGGAGCCTGCCTTCTCCTCTCTCTCTGCCTGCCTCTCTGCCTACTTGTGATCTCTCTCTGTCAAATAAGTAAGTAAAAATGTTAAAAAAAAAAAAAAAAGAAGAAACTCATCAAACAGATAACATTCTACGAGTTCATAATGATAAACCAATAAAAGAAAAAAAGTCAAAATCATTTGAATGACATTGGGAGGTTTTTGTTTTTTTTTTAAAGATTTTATTTTATTTATTTGACAGAGAGAGATCACAAGTAGGCAGAGAGGCAGGCAGAGAGAGAGAGAGAGAGGAGGAAGCAGACTCCCTGCTGAGCAGAGAGCCCGATGTGGGACTCGATCCCAGGACCCTGAGATCATGACCTGAGCCGAAGGCAGCGGCTTAACCCACTGAGCCACCCAGGCACCCGACATTGGGAGGTTTTTACCTTTTTTTTTTTTTTTAAAGATTTTGTTTATTTATTTAACAGACAAACATCACAAGTAGGCAGAGAGGCAGGCAAAGAGAGGAGGAAGCAGGCTGTCCTTGGAGCAGAGAGCTGGATGGGGGCTCAATCCCAGGACCCTGGGATCATGACCTGAGCCGAAAGCAGAGGCTTTAACCCACTGAGCCACCCAGGCACCCCAACATTGGAAGGTTTTTAGTGTGCTAACTCACTCAGAAAATTGATGAAGAGAAACAATTGTGCATTTTAAAAGTCTTATAGTTTTGATGAATAAGAAAGTTCTTCCTCTGGATAGCTGTGAAAAGATCCTCTTCCTTAAACCCTGTCCGTCCTCTCCTGCTTTTCTCTTTCTCCATGTGTGGGTATAAAATCTGGGAGAAAAAAAAAATAAGGTTGGACTGTGTTTAATACATTTCATCTTGTAGTTTAAAGAGGGAGCTGGAAGGGGCAGCCTGGCTGCGTGCGCCAAAACCTGCGTCCCCCCAGTGTCGCCGCACAACTGCCAGTCTTTTGGGCCTCAGTCTCGTCAACCTCGTATTTCTGCTTTGGACACACCTTTAGATTTCCGTGGTCTCTGATTTAAAAGGCACTGGGCAAAAACAGTGAGTTCTGCCTACTTATTACACATAAAACCAGAACCTGCCTACAAGGCTCTTTGGAGAAATAGTCTAGTTTGAATTTACTCTCTGTACCTTGTCAGCTTGCCAGCTTGTCCTTTCTGGCCAAAAAAGGCTAAATAGGCCTTCGCTGGGATAACATGCACAGCTGTTTCTGTACTGACCAAATGAGCCATGTTATGTGCAAAGCTTTTAGAGGCTGTTCTTTTTTCTTTCCAAAAGAACGCCCCCTCTTCCCCCACCAGGCTGGAGGGACTCACAGAGACTATTCTCCTCTCTCCTGGGGATTAGGAAACAATGAGCTGTATCATTTAATAGGCAGAAGTAATACAATCTTTTAGAGCCCAGAATTGGGAACCTGGAAAGTATGTTTAAGGAGTCAGATCTGACTTTGTAATTCTGGGGATGCCTTTGTTTTTTTAATTAACATCTAAGGAAAACCTTTTTGGTCAATCTTGGTTTCTTCTGCCTTTTTCCTCTATATTTTATTTTATTTTTTTATAAGTTTTTACAATTTTATTTATTTATTTGACAGACAGAGATCACAAGTAGGCAGAGAGGCAGGCAGAGAGAGAGGAGGAGGCAAGCTCTCCCTACTGAGCAGAGAGCCCGATGCAGGGCTCGATCCCAGGACCTTGGGATCATGGCCTGAGCCGAAGGCAGAGGCTTTAACCCACTGAGCCACCCAGGCACCCCTTTCCTGTATATTTTAAAGCAAACCTTTGATAATGTGGCATTTCATCATAAATACTACCTTACTGGCAATGTATTAACCTCTAGGGGCCCTCTCTACCAAAATGGAGAAAATAGACCCTGCTTCATAATTTCATAACTGAAGCTGTGAGAGGAAGTGAAAACATTTTGGAAGTGATAGTGCTAACAAAATGGAAGGCACTGCTGATTCTAGAAGTATATCAAGGTGTCCTCTCCAAAATAAAACCTATGATTTTTTTAAACTGAAAATAGTCACTGAAGTTGAGTATATCCTGTAAAAATACATACATGTGTCTTCATTTCGAACTGGTTCTCCAGTTGCTGGATGCCTTTTTTTTAAAGGCTGGTGCAGTTTGGGTTTTGTAATCAGAGATCAATATTTGGGCAAGACAGTGTTCAGTAAGCCAACATGATCATTTTCACTTTCCAAGTCGAGCCCTGAAGGCCATTCTCTTCCCCCCAGAGCCTGGCATTTCAACATCAGATATTCTGTCTTGGATCAAACAAGAGGAAGAGCCCCAGGTTGGGGCCCCACAGGAGACCAAGGAGAGCGACATGCACAAGGGCGCCTATGCTGGTGAGTGAGGAATCTGAGATGCCCACACCCAGCCTCTGCTCGGGGGGCAGGACCAGCTGGGGAAGCTCGGGTCATGAGCTTGTGGGAGGGGGTTGTGGAGGCCAGGAAGTGGAAAAAGAATGGGAGCAGGGGAAATGCTCTAGGAATTTAGAGATGAAAATGAAATCAAACTAAGATGAATTTTAAATGAGAAAACACACTCTTTTAAGTATAAAAACAAAGTAGATTTGTTAGAGGAAGAAAAAGAAGTGCACTGGGAGGGACCAACCGCACGAGAACGGGGAAAGACGCAAGAACATGGGAGATCATGTAGAAAAGAACCGAAATGGGAGGAGACCAGCCAGAGCAACAAGAGTGTCCTTGGAGAGGCGCAAGTGTCGCCGAAGTGCTGTCCCTCGGGACAGACGGTGGTGGCAGAAGCAGCAAATCGCTTCTTTCCAAGAGCCTGAACTTCAGCGAAATTTTGCCTTCTGAATTGTAGAAGAGACTCTTGAGGCCAGAAGGAACCCGTTATATGACTTAACGCAAGCTATTTTTAAAGATCTTCTATTCCCTATGTTCTTTTAGACTCTAGGAAACAGAAATAAATAACTGTTTCTGTTCCTCGGGTATTTTTATCGGGCACACACACATCAGTCCTGGGCATGCCTACTGTTAAGTGTCCGCGGTGAGTGGGCCGGTGACTTCTATAAAAGAAATGAGTTTGGAGAACATACGTCAGTTTTAGTTTGGATGTCCGGATAAGGCCCGCAGCAGGCTGCGAAGCCAGAATTGGGCCCTACAGGATTAGTGTGATAAGGCTGGGCATACTTCGGGAAGTCGGGAAGACAGGGGTGCGGGCTACAAAAGGGAGGGCAGCCTGAGCAGAGATGCAGAGGCAGAAACAGGGACTTCGTTTTCAGGGAAAGCAGGGAGCGCTCACAGGAAGGAGTTATCTGGCAGACCCGAGGGGAGTAGGAGTGGGTGAATGCGGAATTTTAGGCCTTGTCACAAAAGGGAACAGAGTCAAAGGCCGGGAGCAGAGGAGAAACCTAGCGAGAGGAGCGCGGGCAGCGCGGGCAGGGCGGAAGCGGGCGTTTCTCCCTTTCCGAGCGGGGGCCGGAGCAGGCACCGCGGAGAGCTCTCTGATGATTTGCCGCAGGGACCGTCCAGGCCTTGATGCTTGTCTCAGATCGCCACCGACTTCCTCTCTGGGCCGGTTACAGCTCAGAGCGGCCTGGGGCAGCCGGGTAGCCTTGCGTGGAGCCGCCACGAGGCCCTGACCGCTGCTAGCAGGTGTGACTCTGAGTCCTTTCTTTCAGATGAAGATCTCGTCATCAAAGCCGAAAGCCTCGCCAGAGCCTCCTTGTGCCCAGAGGTCCCAGTCACCTTCTCTTCACCACCGGCCGCGAAGGATCCTTTTCCGGATGTGGCTTTCAAAAGCCAGCCGTCCGCCTCCATGGCGCCTTTTGGACGTCCGGCCACGGACCTGGCCGAAGCCTCCGAGGGCCAAGTGACCTTTACTCAGCTGGGCAGCTACCCCCTGCCCCCTCCCGCCGGGGAGCAGGTGTTCTCGTGCCACCAGTGCGGCAAGAGCCTCAGCCAAGACATGCTGCTGACCCACCAGTGCGGCCACACCGGGGAGCACCCCCTAGCCTGCGCCCCGTGCCCCAAGCACTTTCCCCCGCAGGCCGAGCTCGGTGGCAGCTCCCAGCCCCACGCCAGCGAGACGCCCCCCACCTGCCCGCACTGCGCCAGAACGTTCACGCACCCGTCGAGACTCACCTACCACCTGCGCGTCCACAACAGCGCCGAGCGCCCCTTCCCCTGCCCCGACTGCCCCAAGCGCTTCGCCGACCAGGCGCGGCTCAGCAGCCACCGGCGCGCGCACGCCAGCGAGAGGCCGTTCCGCTGCGCGCAGTGCGGCCGCAGCTTCAGCCTGAAGATCAGCCTCCTGCTGCACCAGCGGGGCCACGCGCAGGAGCGGCCCTTCTCCTGCCCGCAGTGCGGCATTGACTTCAACGGCCACTCGGCCCTGATCCGCCACCAGATGATCCACACGGGCGAGCGGCCGTACCCGTGCCCGGACTGCAGCAAGAGCTTCATGCGCAAGGAGCACCTGCTCAACCACCGGCGGCTGCACACGGGCGAGCGGCCCTTCAGCTGCGCGCACTGCGGCAAGAGCTTCATCCGCAAGCACCACCTCATGAAGCACCAGCGCATCCACACGGGCGAGCGGCCCTACCCCTGCGCCGACTGCGGCAAGAGCTTCCGCTACAAGCAGACGCTCAAGGACCACCTGCGGTCGGGCCACGGCGCGGGCTGCGGGGCCGACAGCGACCCCTCCGGGCAGCCGCCTGGCCCCCCGGGACCCCTCCTCCCGGCGCTCGAGGCCCCCGGCCTGGCCGCGAGCACCGAGGGGCTGGAGGCCAGTCAGTGGTACGACGGGAGCGGAGGGGGCGTTCTGTGAGCCTCGCTCCTCCGGGGGCTGGCTGTGCTCCGCTGTTTCCCGCGCCCGAGAGCCCCTCCACGCCCTCCACCCCCTGCAGCGATCGCTCTGCGGCTCGGCTCGCCGGCGACTGGGGATCGCAGACACTTGACTAGGGACATGCTGGAAGTTTGGAACTTCACAACATCCCAAGAACACATTTCGAAATCCGGAAAGACCTGGAAGGGAGCCAGGCATCCTTATCTTTACAGAAGTATTACCTAAGCAGAAGTTATGTAAGAGGGGTGCAGAGAGGTTGGAAAGCGAGATTTGGCCCGGGTTAGTCCATCCCAGGGATAAGTTGATACTGTGGCTCTCGGTAGAGACAGGTGCATGGGAGGAGCCTCCAGATTTGGAAGCCCAGCATGAGGCGTGAGGGTGTTTCATAGAAACTCATTGATTCCCTGATGGTAAGATGGTGGTTAGAAGAGAGTGTTGGACCCTCGGGCAGTGGTACCGCTTCTCCCTGGCAGCAGCTTAAAGTCGACTCCTGTGCTCAAGCGCTGTCTCTCCCGGAATGGTAACGCAAGACTGCCTTCCTAGGTTTCCTAGATTAATTCTTCTGATACACTTTGTTTAATTTGGGTGGAGAGCAAGAAGTCTGACTTTTAAAGCTTCTTAAGGAGAACGGGTCTTCGAATAGTTTGATTTGCAGAATTCAGGCTTTTACTGGCATTTAAACTACTGGGAACATTTTCCGAGGTTCTGGTTTAAAAAGTGGGAGCAGTGTTCTCCGAACTAGCTTTAAAATCTAGGGAGCCCAGAGAAATTTCAGATCAGCCTAAAATGTGTGCCTGAACCATGTTTCTTATAAGGAGTCATTTATGTCCAATTTTTCTGTATTTGCAAGCTAATAAGCTGATTTTTCCGTTCCTGGTGTCTCGTGTTCTTGACAGTCCTCAGCAGAAAAGATCACAGCACTTTCCGGAAGCATGATGGAGCTTCAGAAAATGCCAGTGGATCTCAGCTTTCATTCCCCCATTTGTGACATGGTGTTATAATGCGGCTTTCCTGAGCCAGCAGGGCATGTGTTCACCCCTTCTGACTCTCCCCATTGGCATTGGGCAGATTGAGGAACTCTCTAGATCCCTGAGCACTAAGCACTACATACAGACGAGGATAGCCTCTTGCTGCTTGTTCTGCTTTTACGGATCTTGGCGACCATGTGTTCTTTTGTCGGGGACGTTCAGTCAGAGGAGAGCATCTGAGTGTGGTCCTCCTCCTCAGTGGCTTTGCAGTGGGGCATAAGTCCCTTTCCCTTTAGAGATTGCAGATTTTCATCTGCATAATGAGGCCGGTGGAAGGATTAAAGTGAGCTGCTAGAAATTAAAAAAAAAAAAAAATCATAAAACTCGTGACATACTTCTTCTGCCAAAATTCTCTATCTCTGGCTTCTATCCAGGAAAAGCCAAATAAGACCCCCCAAATCAGAGCAGAGACATTCTTGTTGAAACTTGATTGAACTAGATTTGTTTTACTTGCTGGGAGCCTGGGTTGGGAGACAGAGACGGCCCTAAGTCTTGGGCAGTAAAGCAGTTTATTCCTATACTCTGTTTCCCCTGGATCCTTCCAAGATGCCTGGAAACAAGGTCTGCAGGTACTTAGAACACTTTCTTGATGAAATGATAAGGGAGAGACCCATTTTCCCTTATCACCTAGCTCAGCCTTCACCGGGCCTACCTCTGCCAAAACACACTAGGAAAAAGTGTTACCCTAGCTAGCTTTGCTCCCGGGAAGGCTCTGTCTGAACATGCAGCTCTTTAGGATGACCACATTTATGGAACATCTGCTTGGGACAGTCACAGCACCAGGGGTCTGGGAGACCTAAGAAATGGGTGTGAGACCTAGTCTGCTGCTGTAATTTATAGTTTAAAGGTGATAAAAACAAAACAAAACAAAAAAACACAAAAAAATAATATAGAGCAAATCAAGATGACTGATGCAGTCAAATGCTCTTTCCTGAGCTATATCCCCTCAAGATGACTGATGAACAGAACCCTGGCATATTGGGATTAAGAGCTTTCTAGCTAGAATCTGGACCCATGCCATGCGTAAATGTGGGGGTTCTGGGGTTCCCAAAGCCAGGGTTCCAGCTTCACTGCTGACCCACTAGGAACTTGGTGTGCAACCCAGCTCCGGATTGCACCTTGGTCTCCTAATTAAAAGGGAGAAGAATCAAAGCGTTATCTTTAGGTGGTGAGCTCCCTTTTCTGGAGGCATGTAAACATTTGCCAGGGTATGCTTGAAAAGGGCTCCTATGTTAGGTGTGATGTTGGTCTAGATAATATCAGAAATTCTTTTTTACTCAAAGATTGAATGAGGACACGGAGCTTGTTAATGAAAGAGACCTGTGGGTTAAAATGCTGCAGATGGATCCCACAGTCCTTTCTGCGAGGAACTGTAGCCAGCAGGGACCCAGACTTCAGCAGGCTGGGAACACGGTTCACATACCAATGAGGCAAGAGCCGTGAAGCTGAGTGAAAGGGAATGGGCAGGGCCAGGCCAGAGGATGGAAGTGGGCGTTCTAGACCTCAGCCCCACACACCCCAGGGGTTTTCAGCTGTGCATTCCGGGCCCCTTTCCCTGCACCCGTCCTCCACCCGGTAGAACTCCAGGCCAGCTGGCGAGTTTGTTTGCTTAAGATTCAAGGGCAGATACATAAAATGTGCTCGGTGGGAAAGTTAAGTCCAATGGAAAGGTTTCAGTGTGTGGAGACGCTTGGTCCGGCAAGGACTCTGGGAGAACGCGTGCGCTTCATTGTAGTTGAAGTACTGAGGGTTGGTTGTCAGGACGAGACAGGAGAGAGGAGAACCCAGAAACGTGCCCCTCATCGTGTGTCCCCCCTGAGGCGAGGAAGCCCATCTCACACAATAGGCCTCTCTCCTCAGAGTAGATCAAGATGTCACTATGACCAGATTCACTCTGCTTACTACGTGTTTCATGGTCGCCATTAGATGAGCCTCTGTTTCAGCCACAGATGTGAAAATAAATGGAAGTCGATTGCCTGTCTAGAAAGTGAGAGAAGTCTCTGATCCTTTTTGCTGGATATTTGATACTAGAAATACCATAGCTGGGCTCTGGCTAGAGCAGTGCTTTACATGACTTTCTCAACATTAATAATAACTGCAGAGTTCCCGGTGGGAGCCTCTTCTGGGCTTCTTTTTGGCGCATTTTGGAGAGACTTGGATGACCTATGCCTAGCTCAACCAGGATCAGACCCTATGGCTTACTGAGGAATAATAAATGTTCACCGTCGCAGTTCCTTTAGCCATTCCAAACGGGATGGAAAACCCAGTTTCTGCTCACATTGTGTCTCAGGAGAGTCAGGTAGCCCAGGCCTGCTCCCCACCTGTCACCATATCGCAGCTGCTTGGACAACAAAAAGCTATCTGGGCGCTGCTCAGTGGCAATGCCTAAAAGCCAGCCTTTCCCCAAATGGCTTACAGGGGAGGAACTCTTACCATCAGATTTGTTTTTTCCTGTGTGTTTGGTGGATCTGCTCTGTTCACTTTACAAAGGAAGCACTCGCTCCTCACAGGGTCTGTGTACAAGACGGTCTTAGACCAGGGAAGTGTCGGGCTCTTAGCAGCTAAAAGACCTCAAGTGAGGTCAGACTGGCAGGGAGTGGAGGAGGGTGGGGGAGTGCACAGACACTTAACTTGAGGACACACGTGGGCGAGTACAGCGAAATGGGCCTAGACGCTGAGTCAGACCTGTTCTCAGGTCCTGGCATCATCACAAGTAACATATGTTACTTAACCGTCAGGAGCCTAGTTTCCTTATCTGTAAAGTGAGAACAAGGTCTGTGTCTCAGAGAGAAAGGAAGCCGGTGTGAAGTCCTCAGCACAGAGCCTGCCACAGAAGGTGTCACTACGGCAGCTGTCACCAAAGGTGTCCAGGACCGACCGGACAGACGGCCAGGTCCGGACCGCTCTACTGAAGCGTGTACGCCATTGCCGGATGTCTCAGCTTTCTGTCTGCCATCTTCTCTGGTGTTTAACCTGTCCTCGTGCCCTGTCTTCTCTGTGCCTGCTGGGTCCCACAAGGTCCCATGTACCGGGACACCATGTGGCTCTGGTTCTTTTGTTCTTCAGATTCTGAAGCAGGAAGCTAGCCCAGTTCCTCCTCTACCAAGTCACACAAGTTTCTAGCCAACACTTGGGTTGGCTGCCCTCGGTTACAGGTGCACCTTGGTTCAGTCCACTATAGTAAGGAGGAAAGGGCCTGTGTTCCCGCCACCAGCGTCCGTGGGCCCGGTAGAGTCACTTGGGAATAGCAAATGGTGGCCCAGACTGCACTTCTAGTATTACTAGGATAGGCGAGAGTCTTCGTTTCGCCTGTGAGAGGGTTCCTCCAAAGACTTCTACTTCATTCGGACTCTCAGAGACCAGTGCTTCTTGTTCTTAGAGTAAAGGACCTGGAAGGTACTATTTATATATCTTGCAAAAAGAGCAATCTCTCACTTTCTAGAGGGTTCCTCCTCCCTTTATGACCCTTCTCTAGTTTTCTTTTTGAACGTGTAACTCTGGTCATAATCATAACACATATCCACAAGGACTTTCGTCAACTTGGTCGAGTTGCCTCTTCAAAACAAAAAAGTAATTCACGTTGGGACCAATCAACTGCTAAAGAAGGCAGATTGACAGAGCACAGTCCAGGAGACCTCAAAAGCAGTGTGCTGTCACTGCCATGCTTTCAGACATCGCCAGGTCCATTTCAAATATCTGACAAAATCTCATTGAGCTATGTGGCTTTGTGTGTGTTTATCAGCGAAGCCAGTATTTACCGTACAATCTTATTCTGAAAAGTAAGCTACCCAAGAACAGAGGCCACGTCTTGTTTTGTATCCCTCCTGGGCCCCGTGCTGGGGGGACGTGGGTGCTCAACACATGATCGCCCAGTGGGAAGACCCCCCAGGGTAGGAGTGAAGAACTGGGTTCCGGTCCTTGTCGAACACTAACTGCCTACTTGGTACCGAGCAAGCCACTGAATTTGTGTAGATCTCATTTTCCTAATTCAGATGGAACACGATGGTAATACCCAATCCCTTCCAGCTCTAAAATCACAGAATTTAAGATTTTATGTCTGAGTCCTGTGTTCCTTGTCTGGTTTCTCCCCACCTTCTGCCCTATTGAGATTGCTTTGACGCAGCAGAATAAACGCCTTGGAAAGTTATGATCCCTAGAATCTTATCAGTACTCCAAAGCCACACAAACTGACAAAGTTCTAGCGAAACTATAAAATGTTGTTTTAAATACGCAATATGCATTTCATTGCATTTGTTTAAAGCATAGGAAAATAAAAAGACCTACCAAAAAATAATGATTGTTCTAGGGTACTGGGGTCATTCGGTGGTTATTTTTCCCGTGTTTATAATGTGAAATGTTTTTTATACAGCATTTGTAGTACTTTACAAGAACAAGGATTATTGGAATGGAAAAGTTCTTGGAAACGAACTCAGGAGGCCAGAGTTTTAATTGTGCATCCGTTTTCTAATTCCTAGCATGAGGACAATACCCGCTCGACCAACTTTACGTAGGTGTTGGGACGCTCAAATGAGGAAAGGTCTTCAGAAGTGCTTTGAAACATTCCAGGCCAGTGAAAGTGTTGATGTAGTTAATGCAGAATTACTTGTCGAGCAGTTTAACAATTTCCTGGATGTTTCTGATGCTTCTCTTCATTCAAGACTGGGCAGTGATCGTTCCTTTACTCCCAGTTTGCTCGCCTGTGTTGGGGAGAAGCTAGCCCGAGGTTACAATCTGGGGAGCAATGGGACAAAAGCAGTATGTGTGAGGAGAGATTAAAAACCAAGTGCTCCAGAAAATGTTGAGTTGCCCTATTTAACATGTTGACTTGTACCAGCAACTTGTGCAAGATAACTGGTTTACATACCCGAGGAATTATAACGAGTTAGGAAGGCAGGCATGTTACTGGAGAGATTGGGTTAAGCAAGCAGAAAGCAGTACATGTAAGTCAGTTCTTGGCTTTGAATTACAGTTTAAAAAAATTGTGTAAGAGAAACAGTATCTACAAGCCAACCTCACCGAGTAAACAGCAGGATAAAAACAATGGACGATAATTAAATCAATCCTACATTTAATAACCACTAAGTAATAATTCAGGATGTTCATTTCTGCATGGTGAGCCCATGAGGCTGGGACAAGCACATGGGGAGGGAGATGTTACACTGGTTTGTTCTTGGCTGAACATTAGAATCATCGGGGAACTTAAAAATATTTATGCCAGGGCCCACCCTGGCAGGATCTAATTTGCCTGGGGCAGAGCCTGAGTGTTTTGTTTGAGTTCCCCCACATGATTCTAATGTGCCTGCAAGTTGAGAAGATCATAGAAAGTGAGTTCTTGGACTGGAAGTGACCAGTTAGCCAGCTTTACTGGAGGCTAACTGGACTGTGGGGGGCTGTGGACTGCAGATTAATAAAGGGCAGATGAATCCGGTTTGGGACGTCGTAATTTAGTAGGAAATCAGGCTATGAGAATTGCTGTGGAAAAAGTTCTGACTGATCTCTATAGTTAAGTTAGGACCTCTAGAGGCCTTGGGAAAAGCAGCATTCACTTCAGCCGTGCCCACTGCTGGTGCTGTCCGGAGACCTGGTCTATGAAACACTGGTGGGATCCCACCTGAGCACACATGGGAACCGGAAACCGGGAGCTGCACGGGGGCCTGCGCTATACCCTGACTTCTGTTGTGGTGACGCTGGCAGATTGCTGAAGAATGAAGAAGGACCATGGTGATGTCATTACCAGCTCGGATTTAACAATAACACGTGGTTTCACACCCTTTTTGTTGCATTTAGAAAAGCCAGTATTATTCTGTATGTGCTCCAGTCTTGATTTTGAATGAATTTTGGCCATTTTTAGTAATCAAATCCACACTCAAAAATTGAAGAGATACCCATTGAGAAGATTCGAGAGAACATACTACAGTTTTTAATTCCCAGCACGAAACCTGTGTCCTGCCTATGCAGGGTTTCTAAGCCCTAGGTACTGTTGGGATAGAACCCTTGAGCAGGGCGCCTGGGTGGCTCAGTGGTTAAGCCGCTGCCTTCGGCTCAGGTCATGATCTCAGGGTCCTGGGATCGAGTCCCGCATCGGGCTCTCTGCTCGGCAGGGAGCCTGCTTCCTCCTCTCTCTCTCTGCCTGCCTCTCTACCTACTTGTGATTTCTCTCTGTCAAATAAATAAATAAAATCTTTAAAAAAAAAAAAAAAAAAAAAAAAAAAACCCTTGAGCAGCTAACTCAGTCACCCGAACAATTACATGTTTATTACAACGGAGCAAAGTACCACACAGTCATTAAGAACCAAAGAAAAGCCAACAAACTTCACTTGTCTACTGTGTCAAGACTTGTAAAAAAAGGTGATGAAATGCCTATTGGAAGTAGGCTGAGAATAAACTCAGGAAGGAAAAAGTAATTTCTCTAAACTTCCTGAAAAGCAGGAATTTTCAGAAGTTAGTGAGAAAGAGGGAAAAAGTGTGTGTACGTGCACGTGCATGGGCAAAACTTAAGTTTGAATAAAAAATGTTGGTAAAAGGCGGATCTGAAAAGGCAAGCATGTTGAAAACTCATCAGTGAGAGCAAGCAGACCTAAAAACTGTGTGATACAAAATATATATATTTTTTAATTTATTTGACAGATCACAAGTAGGAAGAGAGGCAGGCAGAGAGAGAGGGGGAAGCAGGCTCCCTGCTGAGCAGAGAGCCTGATGCAGGGCTTGATCCAGGACCCTGGGATCATGACCTGAGCTGAAAGCAGAGGCTTTAACCTACTGAGCCACCCAGGCACCCCTGTGATACAAAATATTTTACTGTGATCCCCACATCAACACTTTCTCCCTTGTCTAAATAGTGCCCTCCCCTCTATAAGCCCTGCCTCTGACTCTTAATCACACTTAGGATGCCGATGGCTTGGACGCCTACCGGTTCCCCTTCCTTTGGAGGTTGGCATAACTAGATCCTCAAGTGAAGACAGCAAGTTGTAACCACAGATAGGTCAGTGGGTGAGGGGAGCTGAAGCTGCTCTGCTTTTCTCTTCCCATGGATTATTGTCACTAAGCCGGCTTGTTAAATTAGGCCTGAGGAGACAGCAAGACAGCAGTGCAAATCTGGTTACACTGTTCACTTAGCTGCGTGAATCTGGAGGTTTCCTTTCTGAAATGAAGCTTGGAGCTGTTGGTGGGGCTTGGAGCGCACGGGAGCAGCAGTAAGACTTAGGTAACGACGGACACGTGTATTGGGGTTCTCCAGAGAAACGGAACTAAAAGGATATGCAGCCACCTATGAGTTGACATTTACTCTAGGAATTAGCTCTTGTAATTAGGGAGGTCAAGAAGTTCCATGATCTACCATTTGCAAGCTGGGTAACCAGGCAAGCCAGGGGTGGAATTCATTCTGAGTGCAAAGGCCCAAGAACCAGGACAGTGAATGTCCAGAGGCAGGAGGAGGCGGATGTCTCAGCTAATCTGCATCCCCTCTGCCCTCAGTGGATTGGATGTCACTTTTTTGAGTGCCTCTTCTCTGGTCTTTGGATTCAAATGCTAATTTCTTCAGGAAACACCCTCACGGGCACACCCAGAAAAACGTTTTACCAGCTATCTGGTCATCATTGGCCCAGTCAAACTGATGCATAAAATTAGCCATCGCGACCCATAAACCTTCAGGAATTCATGTATTCCCTCTCCTTTGGCCTCTCCCGCATACTCTGGTTCAGCATCTATCGCTTCGAATTCCCTGTCTAGAGTACTAGCTCTAGAATCCTAGCGAGGAGATGAAAAGCAGCTCCCACTGAGAGATGGACGGGCCAGTCCTGGGTCCTTCCCTTGTGAGAGATGCTCATTAATACTGACACCTGACATTTTATGATCCACGTTGCCCAGGGGCGCTGACTCTGCTCCTCAGTAATTTAGACAACTGCCTCACAGTTACCCAGTGATTCAGAGGAACAAGCCTAGTGACCCGACAGCTCTCCTAGGACAGGATCTCTCCCATCCTAGCCCAGCTCCCAGCCCTGCCAGTCCTTTGGTCACTGGAGTACTCAATAGAGGGTCCGTGGGCCAGTGCAGCTGCAGGATCCCCTTCCTCACGCCCTTCCTGTTTTCCTTCTGGGAGATGCCCCCTGATCCCCACTGCTTCACGTCCCCCCGCTGCAGCCACTTTTTTTGTGGCCTGCAGTCTCTAGGCATGGCTGTTACAGAACCGCTCTAGTACAGCGAAACCCATGCACTTAACTTCTGTTGGATTTGAGTCGCTTTGTGTATGTCATGGCAATGAATGCAACTCTGGCCCTGGGCAGCCGCTCTGACTGCAGGGGTTTCAGGTGTGGCGGGCTTCGTGAAAATCTGCCCTCCGTGAAGGAACAACACGCAGCGGCTGTCCTGTGATGGTGACTTACTGTGTAAGTCGGTTATAACTAGTGTTATAACTAGTTTAATGCTTGAGGATTTTAACTGTTTTTTACTGAAAAGATGGCTTAAACCATTGGGGCTAATCCAGCCTCTCTTTCCCACCTTTAGGAAAGCGAGAAGATGATTGTTGATTGGTGGGTCAGAATATGCACTCTGAAATGTGTCTCACTTGGGGAAATAAATTTACCTGGAACTTTTCACACTCTGTTTGTCTGGTTCCCCTGACAATAGTGGACGTGGTTTTTACAATCAAGGCACAGCCTGTGGCCAGGGAATGGAGGGGAGGCCATCACGGACTTCTAGGAACATAACCGTCACAAGCCTGTAAACCGCTTGAGGATATGGGGGTCCACAAGATATTCATTCTGCATCTGGATGCCTGACAGAGAAAGCACCTGGTAATTGTTCTGAATATGATGCTCTAAGCACACGTCTCACTTGGGCGGGTAATGCCCTTTATTTTACTAAGCAGTGGGACCAAAGGGTACCCGCCTGAGGTAATTGTGTGGTAGGTCTGCCTCTACACAGGGCAGTAAGTAGCTCTGGAGATCTCTGTCCTAAGAAGATAGGAACCAGTCATTTAGGAAAACAGAGTAGCCACAATTTTAAGGATGCTTGTAAGACTTATCTCTGGGGGGTAACTACCCTTGCTGGGTGCCTGTTATGGGCTAAGCACTGATCTCACCTCATTTGACTGTACAGCTGCAAAGTAGACATTATTTGCTTCATTTGTATTTGAAGAGACTTAGGGAAGCTCAGAGAAGTGAAATTGCTCACAGTCTCAACTAGAGAGCTGTGATTTGGGAATTTAATCTCAGGTATATGCAAATGTAAAGCCCACCTCTGCCTAAGCTGTACCTGGGGCCTAGTAGCTGCTCAATAAATATTTGTGGAATGAAGGGGTGAATTTCCCGCCCTCACCCTCTCTTCTCCAGCGGCCTCCCTGGGCCTTCCCCTGGTTCCTCCTCTGATTTGGCTTGATGTTTCAAAGTGATGTTGACCTACATTTAAAGGTTTTGGCAGAGCCTGCTGTTAAAATGCCCTGCGCCTTACTTGGGAGGGAGAGTACCGTCCTCTTCTGACACATTAGCCCATATCCCTTCTATATCAGCCAGACCAATGCAAAGGCCTGGAATTGGTCCCAGTAAATTTGGACTGGGGAGGGAGAGAGGGAGGTAAAGCCCGCAAAGGCAGGAGGGAAGGGCAAAGGCCAGGATTCGTCTTGCAAAAATTTCAAAAGGGTCAGTCCCCATTTTCCTCTGGGATACCCAATACGTATCTGCAGAATTCACAGGAATCAGGACCTGGCATTGTTTGGGACTTTAGGGCAGGCCGTCCCACACGGAGGGCTCCCAGGAGCAGATCCTCCTAGGGCCACTTTGGGGGCGGCGGTGGGAGCGGCCCCGCCCCCCGCCAAGTGGCCCCCGCCGTCCCCGCAGGCGGGCAGGAGCTCGGAGACCATTGGCTGGCGAGCTGGCTGCGCAGGGGCGGGGAGCGCCGCCGAAGGGGACTGTTTGCTCCTACGGGCTGTAGATGGAGCTGTCCGGCCCCGGCGAGGGGGAAGGCGCCTGGAAAACGTTCTTCTTCTCCCTGGCCGGCCCGAGCGGGGAACAGCACTCCCAGGATGCAGTTTGTGTCAACACGGCCGCAGCCTCAGCAGCTGGGCATCCAGGGCCTGGGGCTGGACAGCGGGAGCTGGAGCTGGGCCCAGGCTCTGCCCCCGGACGAGGTGTGCCACCAGGAGCCGGCGCTGCGCGGGGAAATGGCCGAGGGAATGCCGCCCATGCAGGTGGGTGCAGCCCCCGCCCAGCGCCATGGCCGCGCCGCCTGGCCGTGGGGGCGGGGCGCGGGGCTGCGGGGCTGGGGGTGCGGGCGCGGGGCTGCGGGCGCCGGCGGGGGGCCGTGGGGGGCGGTGGGGGCGAAGCGCCGGGGGCGGAATCCGAGGCCCGGCGCGGGCCGGGGCGCGGGCGGACTCGCGCGGCAGGCGGGGCGCAGCGGCCCCGAGCAGGCCTGGCCCGCGCGCTCGCGCGTAGCCGAGCAGCAGGCCCCGAGGCCGCGTGCTGGCCGGGCCCGGTGCCGGCGCCCCGAGGAGGCCCCGCGGGGAAGGCGGCGGGGACCCAGCGGAGCCGTGACCGCGGCCCCCACCCCACCCCACCGCGGCCCGGGCTCCGCTTCGCGCTGGGCGTTGGAGCGCTCGGCCCGCCGCGCTCGTCCCCCGGCCACCGGCCGTGTGCGCCCCGGAGTGCCCCCGCGGGGTCACACCCCAGCCACCTGGACAGAAAGGTGTGCACGAGCGCTGTACTGCCGTCTCTCGCCAAGTGCAACGAGTAATTCACTTTCCCGTTGCGCCGGGTGTGGCGGAGGAAGGGGGCCGTTGAGAGGTGACTTTGCCTCGTTTGCAGCCATTGGCAAACTTGGCTGCACCCTGGAGTCACCTGAGCAGCTTTTCAGACTCCCGACGCCCAACTTTGTCCCCAGCCTGTGCGATCGGCGGCGTCTCGGGGTGGAGAGTGGACCCCCGTCAGGTCTGGGAGCCCCGTAAGGATCTCAGTGCGCGCTGGAGTCTGGGAGCGGGACACTGTGCAGAGCGTGAGAGCTGAGTAGTGTTCCCCGGGCTCACCCCGCAGAAGCCCCGCGGTGCCCCGGCCTGCTTCTCCACCCCGCTGTCACCAGTCAGCCAGGAGTTGCTGTGCTGTGTGGGATCGTTTTTTGGTCTCAGGGCTCTGAACCTTCCAAAAGTCATCTGGGCCTGGTGACGCCCTGAACTTCACCATCAGCCCTTTTCTCTTACTATGTGCCGGCAGGAGCGAGGCCTGCGTGAGCTCAGATGGATGGCTTTGATGGAAACTTCGCCTCTTCTCTTAGCAGGGTCTGGCCCCCGGGGCCCTGCTCCCCTCTATCCCATGTCTCGGGTGGACTCCCTGGGAGCTGTGGGGTGCTCCTCTGTGGCTCTCACAGCCGCTCTGAGTTGGAGAGGGCAGTTGGCATGCCTGTCCCTGGCCAGCCCCCGTCACCTCTCAGCAGCAGGCCTCCGCTTTGCCCAGCCAGAGGGCCTCGTGGGCAGCAACAGGGAGGAAAGAAAATGACAGCCCCTCCCGTCCCACATGGCGAGGGGAGTCGAGGGGAGTCGGTTATCAGCCCTGCTGTTGGCCGGGAAGCCCTGGGTCCTGGTGCGGTATGGGACCCGTTCCCCGGTCACCAGGGACCTGGGACCACCCTCTCTTGGTCATAGCTCAGCTCCCTACATGGACTCAAGGGGCCTCAGCTTCGAGGGGTAGGAAGGGGCCTGGTAAGTCCTCACAGGCACGTCCCCTCCTCTCCTCAGTGAGTGATGTTTTTTAGCAAACCTATTTTCATTTTAGAAAATGTGAATCAGGAGTTGGATATGGAAAAAAACACTGCTCGTCCGCTCACTCTTGTGGGCTCTCTGGGGTCTCCCTTGGTCGCAGCTGCCAGGACGGGGGCAGCCGCTTACCCGGAACCGTGCTTTTGTTACCCACAACACCTCGCGCTCCTCCCACCGGCAGTGAAACCAGGAGCGGTGGAATGGCCATCGCTGTCTCTCTGCCTCAATCCCATCATCTTTAAAGCGGAGATAATCATTCTTGCCCTAACCTGCTTAGAGATGGCAGGGGAGATTAGGGTCAGATGACTTAAGCGGGGAAATTCTTACTTTGAATCAGAAGGCACTAGGCGACTCTAGAGAGAGTTCATCATCAGGCCTAGCCCCTGAAGAGAGCAGCTGTGCTGTGAAAGGGGTAGGTGACATCATGGGTGGCGGTCCACAGCCTTGACTTGCAAAGGGTCCGGTGGGTAAACCAGTGACCGTCGTGACTCCTGCAGGCCGGAAATGGGAAGGTTCACTGGGGGACTAGTCGAGCTACTGCTGGGGACAGGAATGAACACCCCAGCCTGGGGGGTGGGGATGGCAGAAGGGCGGGAAGCTGTGGCATCTGATTCGTTGTTCTCTATTCTCAGGCTCCCCTCCCCACCTCACCTAGGGTCTCCGCCCAAGCTGTCACTTTCTCCCTCTGCACACAGGCTCAAGAGTGGGACATGGATGCTCGGCGACCGATGCCTTTTCAGTTCCCGCCCTTCCCAGATAGGGCACCTGTCTTCCCGGACCGCATGATGCGAGAGCCCCAGCTGCCCACGGCAGAGATCTCACTCTGGACTGTGGTGGCTGCCATTCAGGCTGTGGAGAGGAAGGTGGATGCCCAGGCCAGCCAGCTGCTAAATCTGGAGGGGCGGACGGGGACAGCCGAGAAGAAGCTGGCGGACTGCGAGAAGACGGCCGTGGAGTTCGGGAACCACATGGAGAGCAAGTGGGCCGTGCTGGGGACCCTGCTGCAGGAGTACGGGCTGCTGCAGAGGCGGCTGGAGAACATGGAGAACCTGCTGAGGAACCGAAATTTCTGGGTCCTGAGGCTGCCCCCGGGCAGCAAGGGGGAGGTGCCCAAGGTATGTGGTGGTCCCCAGGGGAAGAGATGGAGGTGAGGACTGGCACAAAACTTTTGATTCATTTGGCTGGTCCTTCTCACAACACTTCGTGGCTCCCTCTTGTGGTGAGGGGCGGGCGGGGAGGGAGGGGCAGAGGAAGAGGGAGAGCACCCTAAGCAGGCTCTGTGCTGAGCGTGGAGCTGGACGTGAGGCTTGATCTCGTGACCCCAAGATCATGGCCTGAGCCAAAATCAAGAGTTGGACACTCAACCGACTGAGCCACCCAGGCGCCCCTGATGTCAATGTCTCTTATAGCCTGCCTCTCCTTAACTTAGTCACGAATGTTCTACCTCCGTGAGGCTGCCCTCCACCTATTCTCCACAGACTTTGCCTGCTTCTGTCAGGCTTTCCTGTCACCTTTCCCAATAACCCAAGGTATCTGGTTGTCTGAAGACTCCTGCCACTCTTCATGCTTGGGTTTTCCACTTGGCACCTACAGAGGACCATTGGTCGTTGGTTATCTTTGCACATGCACATTTGAATGCGGCTAAGACAGACTACGCTCACAGGAGTTGCCAGGAAGTTGTGGCCATCCCCTCTGTGGGCTTTCTCGCAGCTCAGAATTCATGTTCCATATCCCTCTTCCACTCCCTCTTCTGCACCTGCCCCCACCCCCTACCTCCTGGATCATCAACAGTGCACTGTCCATCAATGACCCAGCCTTCTGGTCTACTGAGAACGTAGAGTCACTCCAAGAAGCAGCCACTATGCTCATCTCCCTGATGCCACCTGGAGCCTGTTGGCTTCCCTGTTCCCGCGGCCTTGCTGGCCCACGCTTCCACCCCTCACCGACTCCCCCCACCCACTCACTTCTCCCCGTTCTCCTCTGTGTCATCCACTCACCCCCTGCGGGCCGTTCTAGATGTCCTAGACGTCACCCATCTCTGTGATGAAAACCTCCCTAGGCCTTGCCTCTCCCTCCAGTTAGTGCCTCATGTCTCTACTCCCCTTGAAGCAGAATTCCTTAAACGTATCGTATTTACCGTCTCCGGTCCCTTCTCTCCCTCTCCTTTTTAGCCTTTTTATTATAGAAAACAAACATGCACACAAGTACACAGAATAGGGTGAGGAGCCATCACGGGCCCACCGTCCAGCCCCCACAGCTGTCAGCTCTGGTCAGTCTTGTTTCCTCTCAGGCCCCACCCACATCCCCTCCTGTTCTGTTTTATTTATTTATTTATTTATTTTTCTCTTTTCAACTTTGAAATTTTTTTGATAAACATATAATGTATTACTAGCCCCAGGGGTACAGGTTTGTGAATCGCCAGGTTTACACACTTCACAGCACTCACCATAGCACATGCCCTCCCCAATGTCCATCACCCAACCCCCCCTCCGACCCCCCTCCCCTCCTGTTTTATTTGGAAGCCAATCTCAGGCATCAGTTTTTTGGGTTTTGGGTTTTGTTTTGGTTTTGGTTTTGGTAATATTTCAGTGTGTAGCTCTGAAAGGTGGAGACTCTTTTTCTGAAATAAGACTTTAGCGTTACTACCGCCACCACAAAAGCCTCCACCTACTCAACTATCCAATCAGCGTTCAAATGTTCTTTTCTTCCAAATGCAGTTTAATTTGTTTTCTATTAGTTTGTTTGAATGAGAACGTAAGAAGGGGCTGTGTCTTTTAAGTCTCGTTAAATCTTGTGATTCCTCCTCCATCTGTCATCTTTCCTTGAAATCCGTCTGCAGACGATCCTAGGCCACGCGTCCCCTTGAGTTTCCGATTATCCGGATTCTGACGCTGCGTCCTCCACACTCATTGCGCGTGTTCCTCTATTCTCAGTATCCCCGTAAGATGGTGATTGGATCATTCTGGAGCCTCTGCCCATCAGGCTTCTGCTCCCACCTCTCCATCCTCATGATGCCCACAGTCCGTTCTGTCATCATCTTCTCTGCCCTCGAGGTGACGTTGCACGCAGGTTACCACCCCCTCCTTGAGACAGCTTTTCCCGGGGCTTCCGGGTGACCTCTCTTGAGGTCACCTATCTCCTATCTCCTGGTGGCTCCTGCTCTTCCTGACCTCTTAGGTTTGGGGTGGTCCAGGGCTGGGTGTTGTTGGCCTTTGGCTCATTATCTCTATTCCCTCCCTCATGATTTCGCTCAGTTTCAGGTTTTAAGTGCAGCCTGGGTGCTGTCAGCAGTCTCCCCCGCCCGCTCCCTCCCCATCTCTTGCCCAGACTTCCTTCTTGAAAGCCAGATTCACGTGCTTACCTGCTACTGCAGCAGGACTCAGGCAATGTCTTAGGTTTAACACAACAAAGCTGAACGCCCATCTCCTGCCTGAAACCTCTTCAGCCCCATCCTCGTCTCCATGGAAATAGCTCTGCCCTTCCAGTGGCTTGGGCCAAAAACTCTGGGGTCACGTTTGCTTCTCTTTCTCAACCCTCCTTCTGATGTATTCGTAAATGTCGTCTGACTTTTCTTCAGAATACCGTCACCAGGCTGACCACTCCTTTCCACCTTCACGGCTCCCACCATTGTCTGGGGAAAGCCACCGTCACCTCGCCTCTGAGAGTTGCCAGGGCCTCCTGCCTGGTCCTGGCTCCATCCTTGTCCCTTCCCCTATATAATCTGTTTCCAGCAGAGCAGCGAGAGTGATCCTTTAAAAATATAAATCGGTTACCCCTGCTTAAACCCCCAACTGGCTTCCCACCTCATGCAGCGCAAAAGCCCCCGTTCCATCAGGGCCCCCTGTCCGGCCCCACCTTTCTGACCTCACCTCCCCTCTGTCCCTTTTGTCCCCTCCTTTCCACCCACACAGTCTGACCTCAGGGACTTCGCTCCCTGTCGTCTCCGTCAGGTCTGCCTTCCATGGGCCCCCCAACACCAAAGAACCACGTCCCCCCAGTCCCAGCACCCACTTTCCCCATCCCTGCTACCATTTTCTCCAAAGCGCTGTGCCATCGAGCACCTTAAATATTTACTTCTTTTTTTGTCTTCTTGGTTGGTCTTCCCTGACCGGAATGTAATTTCTGCTTCGTTCACCACTGTGTCTCCTTGCCTGTAACTGCACCGGCTTCGGTCGGTATCCAGAAAGTGTTTGCCGTGTGACTCTGTCCGGCGGGAGAGCTCAGGCTTCCACGTGAGGGACTGGGTCTTCTAGGTCTCCATATTTTTCGGAAGAAGTGAAGTGTTAAGTACATAATTTCATCAGTAAATACCCGGCTGGGCACTATGAGTTTCAGACACATTTATGACCCGGGTTGTGAGGAGTCACTGATTGTGTTGATGGGCAAGACCATGTAGCCTGTTGTCTTAGTTTTCTATTGCCAGGTAACAAATTACTCCAAAACTTGGAGCCTAAAAATATAATTATTTGCCATCTTGCATTTTCTGTGGGTTAGGAATTCAGGAGCAGCTCGGCTGAGTGATTCTGGCTCAGAGGGTCATGAAGTTGTAATGAAGCTGTTGACTGAGTTTGTGGTCATCTGAAGGGTTGGCTGAGGCTTGAGGCTCTGCCTCCAGGATGGCCCAGTCGCTTGGCCATTGGCAAAGCCTCAGGTCCTCACTGTGTGGACATTCCAACATGGCTGCTTGAGTGTCCTTACAACATGGCAGCCGGCTCCGCCCAGAGAGGGTGAGCCAAGAGAGAGACCCGGATGGAGCTGTCCTGTCTTTTATGACCTGGTCTCAGAAATTGTACACGTCACTGTTTGTTAGAAGCAAGTCACTAAATCCTGTCCACGCTCGAGGGGAGGAACACTGCACTCTACTTTTTGAAGGGACTGCCGAAGAATTTGTGGATATATTTTAAAACCCACCACCATGAAGCACCACAAGAGAGTTAATTAATGTTACGATTAATAGTTATAATTCACTGTGTAGTGTCAGCCATGCTAAGTGCGTTCTCTTTGTGGGATTCAGGGAAGGCTGTTGTTTTTCAGATCCCACACGCCTTTTGGATTCTAGTATGTCTGTTAATTGGCTGACAGATAACTCATAGGTAGGCTCCCTGCTGTCTCTGGCCAGACAGACTTCTGCTGTATCCTGGCCCAGGGAAGTTTTTATGTCCTGATATCTCTTTCCAACTGTGCGACTCTGATTCCAGAACTGTGACACTTCATAGAAATGGTGAGGTGACGCAGAGGGCTTGACATGTTGGAAGAGATGATGAACTTGGTGTTGGAAACATTTAGTTGAGGTACTTCAGAGATGATTAAATGGAGCCTCTCTGAGGGCCCTTGAAATCTGAACCCGAAAGGGAGCAAGGAAAATGGAAGAGTATTGTTTGTTGGCAAAGAGGTAACCACGGGAGTTGTGCGAAGAACGAGCTTGCCGAGGAGAAAGCAGAGGGACGGGGAAGGGCAGAGCCAGGGGCTGGGGGCGGAGGAGGAGGCAGTAAGCTGGGTGGGCAGGAGGAAGCAGAGTCGGGGGAACCAGGCAAGAGTGGATTCCAGAAAGGCGATCTGAAAGGGTACAGGTTAACAATGGCTACTGGTGGCCTTCAGGGTGTGGTTTCAGACCATGGGGGTTGGTTCACGGACAGATTTCAAGGTGGGAAAGGATGCATGGATTGTGAAGAAGGAAACACAAAACGTGTCTCTTGGGGTGTTTCAAGTAAAGAGGCAGAGTGGAGTTTGCTTGAGACTTTGGGGTTGAGTGGCGGGTGGTTCGTCTTAGGTCGGGTGACTTGCAAGGGAAAGCCATTGGAGAGGGAGAGCCTGAGACGTCAAAGAGAAAAGTTTGAGTGTTGGAGTCCCACAGGCAGGTGCTGGAGAAGTGAAGGGCACGTGAGCGGGGGGTTGGCTTGGTGAGAAGGGAGCTTGCCAGCAGCCACCCGGGATCCGGCTCCCGGACTGATCCTGGATCCGGCTCCTGGGTGGGGAAGATTCGGGAGGGGCGGGGGGGGGGCTGGGGAGAAGGAAGAGTTGAAAGAAGCCTCCCAGGGAGCACAGGAGAGACGTCCGCAAGATCCCCAGAGGCTTCCGAAGCAGCCTTGGGACGAGTGGCATGAACGAATGGTAGGTGTCGCTGGCAGAATTCCATGACTTTTTCTAGGGGCCGGAAGTGAAAACGAAGAGAGTGGTCTGTATCCATTTTCGCGGCTTGGCGATATGCCCCAGTCTGGTGGAAGGTCCAGGAAATTTAAAGTTGTGTTCTGTCTCTAAAGCTGGCTGGTGGGTGAGCTGTCAGTAGTAGGTGACACACGTGTGCCCACCGCACCCGCACAGGATACCCGTGGGGTTATGGGCACCTGATGTGAGAACAGACATTTCCAACTCATGGGAAGGTGCTACCCACTCACCGAGCTGGACACCAGAGGGCCTGGAGCCCCAGAGGGCTGTCCTTTCCTGATGGGGACAGAGGTGCCACTTGGGCTAGCTTTGGTCCTGTGTGCAGGTGTGAAGACCAGTGGACTCAGATTAGGGCCGGGGAGAAGTGGGGGGTTGGGTTGCCCAGTGTGAGTGGAAGACTGGTCCTGTGGGGGTGGGGGCTGGGGGGCAGGGCTACGTGTCCCAGCAGGGAAGTTCAGACGTTAAAGTCGTGAAGTGAAACCCTTTTGAACGATGGGGACCAAGGCGAGGCCACACTGGTGAGCGTCTGAGATGAGCCCAGACGAGGATCCTTGTCAAACCAAAGAACAGTTTCATGGAACAGACGAGACTGCCCGGACGAACAGGGGCCGGCATCTGGGACGGATGACTCAGGCTGCCAGGGCTCTTCCTCCTGTTGGCAACAGCCGCTCGACATAGTCAACAAATATTTGCTGGCTCCAGACTCTGCTTCTAGACGCTTGGGATGTCGCCGTGAACAAAACAGAATGCGGTCCTGGAGCTTCAGCGCCTGCCCTTAGATTTACATGTTTTTAATGACAAAAATGTAACTGGTACCTTGCTGAGGTAGTAACCTGACTGGAAAGACAGGTTTCCTAACAGAGTTTTACTGTGCTCGGCTCACTGGTCCCCTTGCTCAGAACCTTCCACACCACTCTCACCCTGCATGCCAAAAGCAGGATTGACTTTGGCTTTACCTTCCTGGGACCCAGTTCCCCTGAAAGTGAAATTACAGAGGATATGGTGAGATGCCTTAAAAAAAAAAAAAAAAAAAGGCAGTGTTGACCATCTTTGTTTTGGGAGCATGAGAAGATCCGGAATAGGGTGGGCTGACTCCACTCCAGGGGACCGGGCTGGGATTTGGGGGATGGGGAGCCGGGGGGAGCAGAAGCGGGCTCTGGGGTAGAAGGGGCCCCATGGCCGATGGAGGGGGGGCAAGCAGGTGTCAGACTAAGACTCCTTTTGGCCAAGGTTCCTGTGACGTTTGTCGACATCGCCGTTTACTTCTCTGAGGATGAGTGGAAGAACTTGGACGAATGGCAGAAGGAGCTTTACAACAACCTCGTCAAGGAGAACTATAAAACCCTGATGTCCCTGGGTAAGAGCTCCTTCCCTCCTCCGGGGCAGTCTGGGCAGAGCGCAGTGGAACGGTTGTCAGACGCGGGCACAGTGTTCAAGTTCATCCCTGATGGAAATGCGAGTGACTGTCTGCTCGTGAGGCCATAGAGACAGAATGAGTATAACCAGATGACAGTTAGAAACCCAGTAAGAGGGCCTGTCACTATAGCACTGAGCTGCTTTCATTCTGGAATATGGCCAGACCGCGTCATTGGCACGTGACCATGAGCTGCCTCCCCGTAGCCTTGCACAGGCCACAGCCGGGCTGCAGCTGGCTGCCGGGGTCCAGATGTTTCTGCACCAGAACTGGGAATCTGGTGCCTTGTTTTCAGGTTCCTCCCAAGAGATTAGCTGACGTAGGTGAGGGTACCTCCTAGAGGGGCTCTCGGCGGGGGAGGGGCTCTGGAGTGGGGAGACTTCTGCCGCCGCCCTTGATCGGGGTCCATGGGTCAACTTCACCATGTTCTTCCTTCCCCTCACTCATTCCAGACACGGAGGGCACAGTGCCCAAGCCAGATGCCCCATCGCAGGTGGAGCCCAGGGAAGAGCCTTGCGTGTGGGAGCAGCGTGACCCAGAAGAGAGAGAAATCCTAATGGACCCAGACACAGGTGATGGCAGCTGACAAGAGCCCCAGGTCCAGGGAGGGGCAGGAGAGGAGCCAGGGAGACCTCGTTCCAGACAGCGCCGCCCCCGGTCAGTTCTCACCGAGATGGAAGGTGCCAGGGCTCTGGTCCTGGCTGAGCCCCGGAGGCCTTTCCTCAGAGCCTCCGCTCTCCGGAGTGGGGCTGCCCCGGGCACAGCCGAGCCTGAGCCGTGTTCTCTGCCTTATCATACAGACTCTGCCCTTCTTCAGGAAGGTCCCTTAGAAGGTCGCTTGGAGGCAGCCCCCTCCTTTCCAGTCTGTTCTCATTGGGCTATAATCCGTATGCCATAAATAAAGTCACCCCTAGAAGTATATAATCCAGGGGTTCACAAAGGTGTGTAACCAGCACAGAACCTCTTCGTTATGGGAAACCTGGACCCGTGAGCAGTCACTCTCACGTTCTCCCGGCCCCCAGCCCCTGGCCACCACTGATCGACTCTGTCTCTGTGCACTGGCCTGTTGGGAGCAGTTCATCTGAACGCCCTGCGCCCCGTTTTCCAGCACTGCAGGTGCTGAGCTCAGCAGGGCCCTGGCCCTCAGCAGGGTCACCTTGTCCTCCATCCCCGTGCGTGAGCTGGGATGGTGACTGCTGTGCCCGTGTTGTGGGTGGAACCAGCAGGCCTTGAGCCAGAGAGGTCGGCTGCCTCCCCAGCTGGGCTGGGGCCACAGTGGAAACCAGGACTCAGGTCTTCCGGTTTTTCCTCTGATCTTGCCCCTGACCTGAGCTCCCTGCTCTCAGGGGTCGTACCTTGCGTCATGGAACATCAGAAGGACACACCCCGTTTGTCACACCTTGGGGTCTACAGAGAGGACATGTCATTGTCTTGTATGTGTGAGGACGCTGTGTGTTATCCATGCAGGATGCGGCCAGGTGGAAGGCTTGCTAATGATTGTGTGTGTGTGTGGGGGGGGGGCACCTGTCTCTGATTGGGGTGAAAAATGAAAAGGAGCCTCTGTACCCAGAGGTCAAACTTCTGGCCTTGTTCTGATGAAAACAAACCCCAGGTTGGGCCGTTCTCTGGAACTCTCTCGTGGCCTTATTACATCTCATCCTACGGCTTGGCCTACCCCTTCGTCCTGAATACTGATTATTTCTCTGCCCCCGAGACCTTCCGCTTCTTGGGGTTCCCCGCAGTTGTCCGCGGGAACCTGAGGCCCCCCATGCTGACGAGTGCCGTCGCCTGCATTCCTGACACCAAGAACATCTGGGTGAGGACTGTTCAAAACAATACACCAAATGACATGCTTCTCTTGCCCCAGGAGCAGAGCCGCTGGTGCCTGCCCAGGATTCGTCCTCACAGGTGAAGCGGGAGGAAGCACTGTGTGTCCGGGGCCAGCGGGGCCTGGAGGAAAGAGCCATCCCCACGGAGTCCATTACTGGTGAGTGGGCCCAGCGGCTGCCCAAGCCAGGCAGGGAGCGGAAAGGGCCAGCAGGGTTTGCAGGCCCCCGCCAGCGCCCGCTGCACGTGGCCAACCAGAGGCCAGAGCCAGAAGTGGAGGAGCTGGGTCTGGGACGGGCCGAGAGACGGGATTTCCTGTGGGGCACCAGCAGCACATCTGGGCTTAGCTCGTCCTATTTCCTCTCTCTTTTTGTATCGGTTTTTAACTGTTCCTCCCCTGGAAGAGGAGCATCCGGTGGAAGTACTAAGTGTAACAATGAGTGATGGCCACTGTGGTCGGGGAATATATCCGTCCGTCCGTCCGTCCGTCCGTCCACCCTGCTCCCTGACTGGGAAGGGCTTTCGTTGTCTTCAGCAAGTTATGGGTTGTTGCCTCTGCGCCCGTGGGGTAGGCTGGAGGGTTCCTCTTACATGACGGTCCAGCTGGACTCTGTGAGAAGCCTCTGAGAGCTTATGTGTGTTAGAATGCTCCAGAGAAACTCCACAGGGTGTGTGTGGGTATGTGTCTGCGTGTGGAAGAGAGAGAGAGAGAGAGAGACAGATAGACTGATTTTAAGGAACTGGCTTCAGGGACTGTAGAGGCTGCCATGTGCACCTTCTGTGGGCTGGAGACCAGGACAGTCATCTGTCCGGACTCCTCCATCCCGAGGAGTGAGCCGTCGTTTTCTGTGGAAGCCTTCACCTGGTGGGAAGAGCTCCCCCCGCATTGTGGAAGACGGGTTATTGATTGAAATATTAATCTTCTCTTAAAAAAAAAAAAAAACCCACACACAGAAAACAAAACTAAAACTCCATTTACAGAAATATCTAGAATAATGTCTGGGGGCGCCTGGGTAGCTCAGTCGGTTAAGCATCTGCCTTCAGCACGAAGGCATGATTCCAGGGCCCTGGGATGAAGCCCCGCATCGGGCTCCCTGCTCAGCAGGAAGTCTGCTTCTCCTTCTGCCCCTGTACCCCCTGCTTGTGCTCTCACTCTCTGTCTGACAAATAAATAAAATCTTTAAAAAAAAAAAAAAAGAAAAAAGGAATAATGTCCGTGCAACTATGTGGGTACTATGTCCTGGCTGTCACAAAGTTATCCATCACAAGATCTAGTAAGATATTTATCCACAGGTTGGAACCCCACAAACCTTAGCCCCCCCTTGGTCAGAGCCTCATCAGCCCCCCCACGTAAGTGCTAGTGGCGTTGGAGTTGGGGAAAGGCCAGTCCCATTCCCACAGGTGTGCCCCTGGACAGCGGTCCAGTATTAGTCTTTTCAAAGAAATCTGTAAGAGATAAGAAGGTAATGATGTTGAATGAGGGTTTTTTTTTTAATGTTTCTTTTTTTTTTTTTTTTAAGATTTTATTTATTTATTTATTTGACAGACAGAGATCACAAGTAGGCAGAGAGGCAGGCAGAGAGAGAGAGAGAGGAGGAAGCAGTCTCCCTGCTGAGCAGAGAGCCTGATGCGGGACTCGATCCCAGGACCCTGAGATCATGACCTGAGCCGAAGGCAGAGGCCTAACCCTCTGAGCCACCCAGGCGCCCTGAATGAGGTTTTAACAGACCAAAAAAGAAAGAAGACGTAGCATACATCTTAGAAAAATCCCAATAAGGGGGCGCCTGGGCGATGCAGTCCGTTAAACGTATGACCCTTGGTTTCAATTCAGGTCATGATCTCAGCGTCGTGAGATCAAGTCCCGCATGGAACTCTGTGTTCAGCACAGAGTCTGCTTGAGACTCTCTCTCCCTCTCCCCTGCTCGTGTGATCACTCTCTGTCTCTCTCTAAAATAAGTACATAAATAGAAAAAGAAAGAAAAATCCCAACGAAATGTTGGATCTAAACGGCTTCCTGGAAGGCATCATGTTCCTGGGAAAATCCCCTTGGGAATGCCCAGGTCCGTGCTGGTGCTCTGCTTTCAAGCTGAGTGTGCATGTAAGGCCTGGAGTCCGCAGGAATGGGCTCCCCTGTAGGATACCCTTATTGGCAGCAAAGGCTCCATTAATTGGGGCCAGGCTGACTTAAGCTTTTAATTAATTAGCATCCTTTAATTATGCCTGAATTTTAGGGAAAAAAAGTAATTGCAGGAAATGAGAGATGTACCCAGCACACAAACTGGCAGGCTTGTGGTGTCCCCCGACGCGTGCTTTTCTCTGTTCCCAGATTCACCGGCCTCTGCCCAGGACCTCTTGTCCCGGATTAAACAGGAGGAGCACCCGTGCGTGTGGGATCAGCAGGATCTGGCGGAGAGAGATATCCCAACGGACCCCAATTCAGGTGAGCAAGACACCAGTATGGTATCAAGGACAAGGAGATTCTTACTGAGTTTTGTGTCCCGGGAAATCAATCTGATCGCTTCTGGTTAAGGCCAATGAAAGGCTCAGAGAATAAAATGCAGCGTATTCCTCTGGTAGCAGTTTTTGGAATATAACCATTGGTAAAGTGCAAAGGGCTTTTCGAAACGAACCATTAAATGGATCATTTATTGTGTCGGCGTAACCAATACTAAAATTATTTCTGCAATGGCAGTTTTAGAACAGTAAGTATAACCTGAAAAGCTTTTAAAAGTTGTGTATATTTTTGTGACAGAAAGAAAGAAATTTACATTTTCTGCAAGTTTTTGTGGGTGAACACTAGTTAAATAAATGTCTTCCCAGAAACTTCTGGGTAGGGCCCAGGCATATAGAACAATAAAGAAGATCCATTTTCTGGGGCCTGTGTGTGTGTGTGTGTGTGTGTGCACGCTTGCATGGGTGTGTGTGTGTGTGTGTGTGTGTGCGTGTACGCAAGCACGCATGTGTTTCACAGCTAGAGAAGTCCAGTGTCCTCTTGTTTGGTTACGATCCCAGAGTCTCATCCTCCCCCACTCACCAGGGAGAGAGGAGCGGACATAAAACCTAGTGCTCCTTGTTGTTTCCACTGTACAACTTCACAGTGGAGAAGCTGAAGGGCTCCCGGCCCGGTGGCAAAGCCAGCTGTTCCTGGTAGAGTCAGCAGTCCACACCTCCGCTCTCCAGAGACCTTGGTTCACTGCTTCTCCCACTGCTGGTTCTGAAGTCCTACTGCTTAGCCCTCGGTCCTGTTCTGGACCCACCGTTTGCTCTGGGGCTCCGTGGACAGAGCTGGAAGATGCAGGTTCCGATCTGCGTCTGCACAGACTTCGGGCCGGGCCTCCTCCTCCGGGGCCAGCTGCAGAAGGAGCGAGCATAAGCGAGACGCCGTGTCCGGGGGCAGCTGGGAGGGTGGGGATGGCCAGTATGAAACAGACCACAGCTGCCACGTGTCCTGCGAGCGCCGGCCGTGGCCTCTGCTCGTGGCGGCTCTCTCCCCTCTGAGGGGAGGCTCCATGGAAGGGAACAGGACTCAGACTGCCTTCTTTCCGTCCGCAGAGTCTCTGATCTCAGCGCATGACATTCTGTCGTGGATCAAGCAGGAGGAGCAGCCGTACCCGTGGGGCCCGCGCGACTCGATGGAAGGAGAGCTCGGATTAGATTCTGGTCCCAGTGAGTAACGCCCCCCCACCCCGGGGCCCCTGGGTCCTTCGTCCACAGGGATGGTGGCTTGCCTCCGCCTCCCCCGCCCCCAGAGGTGACGTCCTGTCGCGGCAGCCATCGCCCCATCTCCACCGAAGCGCTATCCCCTTTCCTTTTGGAGGATGGCAGCTGTGTGTCTGTCCCGTCTTAACAACGTACCACAAACCGGGTGGCTTCAAACAAGAGAAATGTGTTGTCTGTTTGGGCTCTGGAGGCCAGAAGTCCATCGTCAAGGGGTCGACAGGGGAACCCTGTCTTGCCTATCCCTGGCTTCTGCCGTTGTGGCAATGGTTAGTGTTCCCTTGGCTTGTAGATGTGTCTCTTGTCTCTGCCTTTGCCCCCCGTGGCGTTCTGCCCGCGCGCGCGTGCGTGCGTGCGTGCGTGTGTGTCTCCTCACCTGGCTGGCTTCCTTTAAAGACGTAAGTCAGACTGGATCAGGGCCTCCCCCTGATGACCTCATCTTCACTAATTACCTCTGCAAAGAGCCCCTTTCCAAAGAAGGTCACTTTCTGTAGTCGTGGGGTTTGGATTTCAGCACAGCTTTTGGAGGGACATAGCGGGGCCCCTAAGAGCAGGGAGAGAAGGCTGGGCTTGCGGGGGGCTGACCCGCCGGCACCGGAGCAGACAGTGAAGGGGGCAGGTGGCTCGGGCACCGGAAAACACTGACCGGAGCCCCCAGCCAGCCCCGAGCGGGTTCCCCACAGTCACTGGTGAAGAGACCGAAGGCCGGCTTGGGGGAGGGGATTGTTGTTGTTTTTTTTAATCCACATCAAGTATGGAACCAAACGTCTCACCTGACTTGGGCTTCCTGGGTCTTTTTTTTTTTTGAAATTCCACTTACTGGCCAGTGACTTGGGCACACGTTTGTGGATTATTGAACACTCTTGGCGTCTGACTGGCGTTCCTTGCCAGAACCACGACCATCGCCTTGTTTTCAAGATAGCTGACTTAGCGTCTGCTGCTCAGAGCACTGGAGTAGCCGAACAGCGCATTCCTCGTGCTCGCCCCTGACACCCCCAGGAGCTTTTTTAAAAGCGAGGGAAGAGCTGAGGACGTAGATTCTTTCTTTTTTTTTTTTAAGATTTTATTTATTTATTTGACAGAGAGAGAGAGAGAAAGCGAGCGCACAAGCAGGGGGAGAGGCAGAGGGAGGGGAGAAGCAGGCTCCCTGCAGAGCAAGGGAAGCCTGATACAGGACTCGATCCCAGGACTCTAGGATCATGACCCGAGCCGAAAGCAGTGGCTCAACCAACTGAGCCACCCAGGCGCCCGGACATAGATTATTTCTGACCAGGAAGGCCATTATAAGTCAGGTAAGTGGATCCCAGTGTCTGAGACAAGTTGAGTCCAGCCTGGAAGGGCAGGCGGGGGCCGGGTGGGGTGGGTGGGAGCCGGAGGGAGCCGGAGAAGAGCAGTGTTATGCCCTTGTTTCAAATACAACTTAGAGCGGTTCCTCTCCCAACCTGCTGCTGGGGGGAGGTGGGACGGGGAAGCTGGGCCACTGTCCGTGAGGACAGGAAGAAGTGACAGCCATTTCCACTTCTTTCTTGCTGGTACTCGGGCCACTATTTCTGGCCTTGCAGGCGTATGTACTAGTTCATCCGACCTTGTGCCAGGAATTCTGCCCAGACGTTTATCCCTCAATGCTGTCGCCTGATTTGTCCAAGTTCACTAGGGGTGCGTGGGCCTGGATGAGCCTTTTCTTATAGACCTGTGTGGTCATGGGGGTGGATCTAGGGAAGTCAGTGCCGAGCGTGCAAGACTTTGCAAGTGACCAGACCATTTTACCTCCTTGGTTTGGATATGCCGAGTTAGAGAACAATTTGCTTCATGTTTTATCTCTGGAGGCCTTCAAACTTTAGCATTTTGGGGGAGGGGCAATGCCCAGAGTTTGGGCAACAGAAGCATCTGGAAATGCTTCTCCTACCTGCCCAGTCACCAGAGCCTCTTGACTTTCTCCCAAAGTGGGCCTGCTTTCCACTTGTTTTTTCTTTCTTTTCTTTTTTTTTTAAGATTTTATTTATTTATTTGACAGAGATCACAAGTAGGCGGAGAGGCAGGCTGGGGGGCGGGGAGCAGACTCCTTGCTGAGCAGAGAGCCCGATGCGGGGCTTGATCCCAGGACCCTGGGATCATGACTTGAGCTGAAGGCAGAGGCTTTAACCCACTGAGCCACCCAGGCGCCCGACCTTCCACTTGTTAATGAAACTAGTATCTCACCTGTGATTTCTTTGAGGTTTAAAGACATGGAATCTTGTATTCTGGAGAGAAGCTGGAAGGGGAGAGAGTTGTGGGAGTCGCGGGTAAAACATGGAACTATAGGGTACCCGTCCCTATCAAACTCCTTCCCTAGCCCGGGGGTTTGCAATAAGACCTGGTGTCCTGTTTGACTTCAGCCTAACTGGACATTACATTTTAGTAAAAGGGATTCCTCAGTTTTATTAACGAATGTGTATTTTCTTTAAGATTTTATTCATTTATTTGAGAGGGAGAGCGAGAGAGCATGAGCAGTGGGGAGAGGCAGAGGGAGAGGGAGAAGCAGTCTCCCCACTGAGCAGGGGGCTGGTTGTGGGACTCGATCCCAGGACCCTGAGATCATGACCTGATCCAAAATCAAGAGTCAGTTGCCAAACCAACTGAGCCACCCAGGTGCTCCTTAGTTTACATTTTAAAAAGATAAGGTCAAGAACGGACAGGATTGGGGAGGGGACCATGGGCTGGAAGCAGAGAAGCCATTTAGGAGGCTAATGTGGTTGGCACAAAGGTGAGGAGATGACCGTTGCTCAGAGTTGGGATGGGGGCAGTGCTCCGGGCGAGAAGTGGACAGATTCAGGACAGACTCCAGACGTGTCGGTAAGCAGCTGTGTGTAGTGGTTGAGCGGTCAGGAGTGACAGCCAGGGTTGGGCCCTGAAGAACCAGGAGGCAGCAGCGCCCCTTAATGACTTGGTAAGTGCTGGGAAGGAGCCGGTTTACCGAGTAAACCCAGCGCTCTGCTTTGGGTCTGTTTGATCTGAGATGGCATCCTGGTAGGCAGATGAACGTTCAAGAGAGAGCGCAGGGCTAGATGACTTTGGGCGTTGTAACCTGCAGTGATTTCTATAGCAACTACCCGGAATTAGAGCAAACTTTGTAGGTGAAGTTGACAAGACCGCTCTTGCTTCAGACACCAGCTGCCAGTTCAAGGGTCCCCCCAGCCCACTCACTTCCGCCCAGCCCTATAAATGCAGGGGTTCCCATTAACCCCCTAGCTTCAGCATTTGACTACAACAGCTCACAGGACTCAGGAAAGCTGCTACACTCATAATTAGTTTTATTAGAGCAAAAAGATTCAAATCAGAACTAGCCGAAAGGAGAGATCCGTAGGACTAATTCTGGAGGGGGTCCTAAAACAAGCCTCTGTTGTCTGCTCCGTGTGGGATCAGGAAGTGTCACTGTCCCAGCACAGTGATGGGTGACCCTATGCAGAGTACTGGCCATGAGAGAGCTCACTTCTGTGTCCGGAGTTCTTACTGGAGTTTCTTTTCTTTTTTTTTAAAGATTTTGTTTATTCATTTGACAGACAGAGATCACAAGCAGGCATAGAGTCAGGCAGAGAGAGAGGAGGAAGCAGGTCCCCGCCAAGCAGAGATCCCGATGCGGGGCTGGATTCTAGGACCCTGAGATCATGACCTGAGCCGAAGGCAGAGGCTTTAACTCACTGAGCCAGCCAGGTGCCCCATTACTGGAGTTTCTTTATATACTTATTGATTAAACTACCGGCCTTGACGTGAGCTGTTCTCTAGCCTGTCCACTCTCCAGAGGTTGGGCTCAAAGCCCCAGCCCTCTAATCCTGTCTGTGGATGGTCCTTCTGGCATACCCAGCCCCCATCAGGGTTCTCCCTTTAGCTTAAACTGTTTGGGCACTTACCATGAATTACTCCGTGAGCATAAAACATCGGAGCCCACCGTGAATAACAAAGACACTCCTCTCACCCTAGAAATTCCAAGGATTTAGAGGCTATCTCCTAGGAACCAAGGACAAAGGCCTGTTAAATTATTACACAGAGGCTGTTTTAAGGCCGGGGCCTCTCTGCGACCTAGGGAGAATGTAGACAAAGAATGAAAGAGGAGCAGGTGTGAGCCTGGAGGAAAGCCAGAGGAGCCTGGCATCACGCAGGCTAAGAGAAGAGACTCGAGAGAGAGGGAGGGGTCAACTAGCTGAAACCCAGTGACGGGTTAGGATGAGCGTGCCGGCTTGGGAAGAGGCAGGCGGATTGATTGGGCAGGCTGGAGGCTGTTGGTGACCTTGACAAAAGTTATTTCAGTGGCGTGCTGGGACACATGCCGGATCTCAGGAGTTCCAGAGCAAACGTAAAAGCAAGGGTAGAGAACTCATCGGGAATATTGGTCTGAAAAGGAGCAGAGATGAGGTCAGACATGAGGAGAGACGGTGGCTGCAGCCTAGGAGCACATGGGGTCTAGGGAGAGAGTTCTTTTAAGTTGGGGGATCACTGGACCCCTGTGTCCAGTAGGGTGCACTCCATTAGCTTTAGAACCCTGAGTCAGACTACCTTGAGGAACTAAGACATCTCCTCCTGTAGAGCTAAGAGGCAGTTCAGTTTCGGCCTCAGTTGATTCAGGGGTGAGGCAAGGTCATCTGGGACCCAGGTTCTTTCCAACTCCCAGCTCCGCTTCCTTGGCATGGCTGGAGCAAGATGGCAGCCGCTGTTCCAAGCAATCGCCTCTAGACCAGAGGGAAAGGAAGGGTCATCCTTCTTCCTACACTCTAAGGAGTTGAGGAACTTCCCAGAAGCCCCCTCCTCACATGTCATCAGCCAGAACGAGGCCATGTGCTTATGTCTGAATCCGTTCCCAGCCAGTGACGTCCAGGGTACAGGTGCTCACGTTAGAGGCTGGAGGAAAAGGTGTAACGACACCCTCGCCGAGGATGGAGAAGTAGGGCACACTGAGGAGTGTAGCAGGGTGCCTGGCTGAGGGGGTGGGGTGTTTAGAGATTTGTGCAGTTTTCTCCAGCTGTCTTCAGTTGCCTGAGTATGGTTGGGGGTCCCCAGGCAAGCAGGGCAGAGGGGACAGGAGCAGAGGCATAAGGGGTGTGTCATGGTGAGTGAACCCAGCGCTGAGCACGGGAGTCATGGGGGTCAGGAAGGGAGATGAGAGGGTGAGAGAAGCGGATTGACCCGCACACCGAGTCTGAAGCCTTATCAGGGTAGGAACAGGACTGGTTCAGGCTGGGTTTCCGGGAAAACAGCCCCTGAGATGGAGACTCCCATGCGTGTGGTTTCCTTGGGGTCCTCCTGAGAATACGGCCTATGAAGGAGTGAGTCGCAGATTGTGTGGAGGGACAGAGGATGCCCAGAGTCAGCCCCCAGGATGGAAGGCCTGGCACCGGGGGTCAAGGTCGGGAGAATTTCTTCAGCCTCTGCTGCTAGCCCGTGTCCTGTGGAGAAGGTTCTCTGCTCAGTTTTGATGGGGATGGAGAGGGCAGGCTGGGCCTTGTGTGTTTAGGGGTGTCACGTGAGGAGGACGGGCCTCAGGCAGACACCATGAGCAGGGGTGTGGGGGGTGGAAGCGGGGCAGATGTGGCCCCGGAATGGCCTCCAGGGAGCAGATGGGACCTGGGCGGAGGATGCCAACAAGAGGTGGGAGCAAAGGCTTCTTTACTGTTCTACCAGCTGCCCCTCAGTGGAGGAGGGGCTCCTCCAGGGAGAGAGGACTGAGAACGGGCACGTGAGGTGGGACATGGGGTGGTAGGGATGAAGGGGTGAGAGGAGCCCTAACTACAGCGGGCACCGGGTTCAGGGCGCAGATGGGACCAGACGCCAGGGTGGGCCTTAGAGGAAACGGGACTGAAAAACGCCGCATGGTTTTGGTCCCCGCTCCTTGCGTTTCGTTTCCGCGGGCCTCCTGTCTGCTTTCACCTTGGATACGTTCTAGTACATTCTTTCCTCCCAGTGAGAAATTCGCCTTAGATAAATTAGCATTGAACATCAGAATGCAATTAAGTCTCATTATTTCCTTCCAAGTGACTTCCAAATAGCCCCACCCCCAGGCCCCAGGCCCCGCCCCTGCTCTCCGGAGCCGTTTCCTCCCGTTACTAACTGCTTGCTGCTGGTGCTCTCCGCCGGGTGGCTTGGGACCGGTCGACGGTCAGGGAGCCCCAGAGCCAGAGGGAACGTGGCCGCCGGCCTTGCTCAGGGCCCTCACTTTTCCGAGAAACTGAGGTCCAGATCGCCTGCGACTCCCGCCAAGCCCCGGGGGAGTCGGTTAAGGCCCCGGGCCCCTCTCCCGGGGACGGTGGGGGCGGGTGTGGTGCTGGTGCGGGCCCGGAGCGAGCGCTGTCCAGCGCGTCACGACTCCGTGTCTCCTCCTCCGCAGGTGACAGCCTGCTGCTGGTGAAGAACCCGCCCCCCGCCCCGCAGCAGCCGCCGCCGCCGCCGCCGCCGCCCGCCCCGCAGAGCCTGCCGGTGCTGCCCGCGGCCGAGAACGCGAACGCGCCGGGCGCGGGGCCCCCGGACGAGGGCTTCCCCGCGCTGGCCGGGGAGAGGGGCGCGGGCGGGGCGCAGGCTGGGGGAGCGGGCGGCGGCGGCGGCGCGGGCGGGGGCCCCGGGGGCGGCGGCGGCGGCTGCGGCAGCTGCTGCCCCGGCGGCCTGCGGCGGAGCCTGCTCCTGCACGGCGCGCGCAGCAAGCCCTACTCGTGCCCCGAGTGCGGCAAGAGCTTCGGCGTGCGCAAGAGCCTCATCATCCACCACCGCAGCCACACCAAGGAGCGGCCATACGAGTGCGCCGAGTGCGAGAAGAGCTTCAACTGCCACTCGGGCCTCATCCGCCACCAGATGACGCACCGCGGCGAGCGGCCCTACAAGTGCTCCGAGTGCGAGAAGACCTACAGCCGCAAGGAGCATCTGCAGAACCACCAGCGGCTGCACACGGGCGAGAGGCCCTTCCAGTGCGCGCTCTGCGGCAAGAGCTTCATCCGCAAGCAGAACCTGCTCAAGCACCAGCGCATCCACACGGGCGAGCGGCCCTACACGTGCGGCGAGTGCGGCAAGAGCTTCCGCTACAAGGAGTCGCTCAAGGACCACCTGCGCGTGCACAGCGGCGGCCCGGGGCTCGGCGCCCCTCGGCCTCTCCAGGCGCCGCCGGAGCACGACTAGGGCTGGGCTGGGGGAGGGGAGGGCCCGAGGCCGGAGCGGGGCTGGGGGAGCGGGCCTGGGAGGTGGCCGGAGCACCCCTGATCCTGCCCCTGGTTCTCTCAGCGCGCCTTCCCTCCCTCCGCCTGCCACCTGCTGGAAATTGGGAAGAGGGATTGCACTCCAGACAGGGTCCCCCGAGGGTCGGACAGGGGTCCCCTAGACCTGTCCGGCCTGAGTGGATGGCCAGCTCGTCTCGTGGGGGTGATCCAAGGGGCCTGCTGAGTGTCTTTCCCCCAGGGAAGGTGCCAGAATGGACAGTGAGGAGGCAAGAGGCTTGGGGCAGCCCCCTCGGACGCCTCGCCACCTAGCGTGCCCTGGGTCAGACCTCACTTTATCCAGTGCGGCCACTGGAGTCACAGTTGGTGACCGGGGGAAGCAACTAGGCAGTCTCAGAAGGCCTCTGAGATAAATAAGGCCCTAAGGTTAAGAGAGGCTGAAGAAGGAAGCAGAAGTGTGACGGGAGGTGAGGGATGAGCTAAGGGGTACCATCTCTGATGACAGCACTGCCTCGCGTTCTAATAGCGCTTTATACTTTTTTAAACGTGTTTTCTATCCGTTATCCGTTTTCACCCTTAGCCTGTCCCTCTGAGGGGTAGGATTGTCCCTACTGAGAAAAGAGGCCCAGGTGGCTGGTTTACCAGGATCACACAGGAAGAGAGCCGCAGGGCTGGGACCAGGGCTTCTGACCCCAGTGCAGTGTCCCCCCCCACCACACACACTGCCTACCTCCCATGGCTGAGAGGCTTCTGGGCCTGGCCTCTCCCGGTCTCTCTCTCTCTCTCTCCGGTCTCCTCCCCAGACTCAGAAAGCAGCAGGGGGCCAACTCCCAGGGTTTCTGGGGGTTGGGGAACCCATCAGCTACACAATGCCGTGGGTCGCGCATCTGAAAGGCTCTTCCCGTGTAGGCATTCCCAGGCGGCAGGTCCCCTCCCCCAGCCGGTCCTTCGAACCTCCAGTCCTTCAATCTGGTGCAGCATCTTGTCACTGCCCAGTAGTGACCCGGCCCTCCAGAGGCAGCTGTTGCCCTGGGTCAGACCTCACCTTGTCGGTTTATTCCAGTTTCCCCAGGGCAAAGAGGTGAGGAAGGGGCTCCTGCTGCAGGAGCAGGAAGTGAGTCTCTTCCCAGGAGGGCCGGGCAAGTGGGTGCTAGAGTCTGAGAGCCTCAGTCTCCTGCCCTGAGCCTCCCCACTGGTGCTATCTGTTCGCTGACCGTGCTCAAGGACATGGACACAGACCCCACTTGGCCCCAGACCCTGCAGGCGCCTCAGGGAGGCGCCCAAAGGACTCCCTTGAGCTGGTGCATCCACTCCGTGGTCCTGAGGGGCCACGGTCTCCATTTCTGCATCTTGCATGACCAGGCACTGGGATGGGGTGGCGCGCCCCGACACCCTTGTTTGTGTCAAGAATGACTTTTTTCCTGCTCCTCCCGTCGATCCTGCTTCTCTCCCGGTTCAGGGAGCACCGTGGGCAGCCGGCAGCCGGCACCACGTTTGCCAGCGTTCCACTTCCACCCTTCCCCTCATCTGCGCCGATCTGCTTTCCTCAGACCCCTTTTTGCCATGCAAAGGGAATTCTCGAAACTAAATAAATGGTGTCCAGATTGCAGACTGCATTTTCAACAAGGCCAAGGGGTTCCGCAGTGTGGCTCCTTAGAGAATCGGAATCCAACGAACTGGGATTTTTTTTTTCCTTTTGCTTTCTAAGAAGAGTTGAGAAGTTAGACAAATTCAGTGGAGTTTTGGGGTTTTGTTTTTTTTGTTTGTTTGTTTATTTGCTTTAGAGCAGAAGAGAACACTTTAGTTCAGTGTTTTGGTTGGGAGGAGGCAGTATTCTGCTTTAAAAAGTATATGCAGGAGATCGATATTTTGATAATATAAATCATGGAGAATAAGACCAACACTTTTTTTTTAATTTTTAAAATTAATTTATTTTTGTGGCTGTTGAGAGCGTGAAGAGGGAAGAAATCCCACTTGAGACATGGGTTTGGAACACCTGAACGCGTAGCTGGAGTCCCTTTATTTTAACCTCAAGGAGCTGATTCCCAAAGAGGGTTAGTGACTGAGCCAGTGAGAGGGCCCAGGCCGTCTGGTTGCCACATCCTGGTCTGGCAGATGCCACTGCATCAAGTGTCCCTTGGCTACACCAGGAGACACTCCAGCGCCCCTGGCACTGGCCTTGGGCTTGTCCTAGACTGAGCTCCACTCCTGGAGCTGATCAGAGGTGGTAGCACTTGGTGTGGACCCCTACCAGGCAGCAGGGGTCCTCAGTGTGGACCCTAGAGTCCACTTACTGAAGCAGGACAAAGGCCAAGGGTCCTGCTTTGAAGGTGGATTTTTATTTTCCTTCTGATAATGTGTTAATTAAAGTTAACTATTTTAATTTAAAAAATGCATGCAGCAAAAATTTAAATGGTTAAAAAAAAAAAAAAAAAAGACACACCAGTAAAACTCTTTCCTACCAGACTCCCTGTTGAGAGATATCCACTGCTAAGAGTTTTTTGTATGTCCTTCCAGAACTGGAGAAGTCAAGGCTTGGAGGATGAGTTGGATGGGCCCTGGGGGTGGTGGTGGGGGGGGGCGGGCAGAAGCAACGTGTGATGAAGATGATACTCGGCAGGGAGGCAGGAATTGGGGTTGTAAGACAGGAGACTGGCCTGGTCACACTCAGGATGTGAGAAAGTTGTAGGCGATGTAGTTTCAAGGTGAGTCAAGTCCAGGCCACGGAAGGCCTTGAATGCCAAGACTATTCCATAGACAGGCTATCAATTAGCCTGAGATCTACTGTGCCACAGATCTGTCAGAGCCCCCTTAGGACTCTAGAAGCCCAGGGGTGCCTGACTGGCTCAGTTAGTAGAGCATGTGACCCTTGACTGTGGGTTCGAGCCCCACACTGGGTTGTAGAGATTTAAAACTTTTTTTTTAAGGTTTTATTTATTTGAGAGAGAGATACCAAGAGAGGGAGCACAAGCAGCGAGAAGGAGAAGCAGGCTCCCCACTAAGCTGGGAGCCCGACGTGAGCTTGATCCCAGGACTCTGGGACAATGACCTGAGCCGAAGACAATGAACCAACTGAGCCAACCAGGCAGCCCTAAAAAATCTTCAGATGCCCAGAGTGTATAGCTCTAAGAGGTCAGAAGGAATGAAAATGGAAATCTTGAGACAGCAAGTTTAAGCTAGACACCACTGAAAATGAGCAATGACAAAGGACCAGTTCTCTTATAATGAAGGCTTTGGGCACCATAACTGGCTCTCAGATCTGGTCCCAGAATATTGGGTGTTGGAGAGTAATGGGAAGGAGGGAATGTCACACTGGGCTCAAGACGAACCAGCCTATGATGATACTTAACGGTATTGGTTTATCCGATTGTTGGAAAATCATGCAACGGAGCATCAGATCAGCTTGGGGCCCTGAATAGGACCATTTGGGGAAGGCCATGGCTGCCATTCCGTCTGCCACTGACTCAGAGACATTGTGGAGGGATATTTCTAAAAGAGTAATTTTTTTAAAGATTTTATTGAGGGGTGCCTGGGTAGCTCAGTGGGTTAAGCCTCTGCCTTCAGTTCAGGTCATGATCTCAGGGTCCTGGGATCAAGCTCCACATTCGGCTCTCTGCTTGGTGGGGAGCCTGCTTCCCCCTCCCTCCCTCTGCCTGCCTCTCTGCCTACTTGTGATCTCTGTCTGTCAAATAAATAAATAAAATCTTAAAAAAAAAAAAAGATTTTATTTACTTAGCAAGAGAGAGAGAGAGCATGAGGAGGGAACCTGACATAGGACTGGATCTGAGGACCATGGGATCATAACTTGCCCTAAAGGCAAACGCTTAACGGACAGCCACCCAGGTGCCCCTAGAAGAGTAATTCTTGAGAAGAGGGATCTTGGGCGTGAGAGTCTCACTCCCCTCTCCCGGCCCACACCAACCTGTGAGGCTCCCATAGGTCCCCTTCCAAAAGAATCTTTCTTCTAGTGTGATGCTGGCACTGTGTCCTAGAGGTTGAGAACCTCTATTCAGATCTCTTGATATGTATTTTAAACCAGCATCCTACCCCAGCATAGTAATTTCTGTAGGTTTTCTTCTGTTAAAAGAGAAAACTGCCTTTGATACGTATCCCATTCAAGATTCAAGGGGGACACCATATCCAGTCCTAGAAGTGAAAGCCCGTGTTGGTCACCCAGGGGTCCCCACAACTTCCATCCCTATGGGGCCAATATCCTTTGACCATAAAATGACTTGAGTCCCCAAGCAGGATCCCCTGCCCCACGTCTCAGGGATGTGGGGGCGAGGACAGGTTCATTTTCCTTTGTTAGCTTATGCTTCCTGGATTCACAAATTGACTTATGTCTGCGTTCCTGCTGCTGGCCTGCTCTCAGCTCTGCATTAACCCAGACAGCTCTTCGTCTTTGCTTTCCCTAGGTAAGATTTTATGTGTAGTAGACTTTTATCCTTTGGAGATTATACAAAGGGTCTCAGCCTAGCACAGTAAACGACCCAAAATTAGACATATAATATGTACTATCTCTATTCTTAAAAGACTGAACAATTTTCACCATCAGGAATTTCTCATTCTTGATCTTGTATCTTACCTGCCTCTCTAAGGAGTAGCTCTCTTCCCCCCTTTCTGAGGTCTCGTGTCCTCCCTCCCAAAGTATCCAAGGGAATCCCCAAATAATCCTAGTTTATTATGGAGAGCAATTTAGTTTTATCTTTCTTCAACTTCTTCCTTCCAAGCCATTCCCTAGGGCCTGTTTTTCCACAATTAAAGTGGCCAGTAGAACTCTATTGCAAAACAAAGTGCAGTTCGAACCCTAAGAGGAATTCTGCATTAGGTTTTAAGCCATGCATGGAGTTTCAAATAGATTTTACAATAATACATTCAAAATTCCAAATAGATAAAAGGATGTGCAGAAGAAAAAAAACAAAACAAAAAGCTTGTCACCCAGTCACCTAGTTCCTCTACCTGAAGCTGACTAGTCAACTATGGAGAAAGGGGAACTTTCTGGAAGGAAGCCAGAATCCTTCACGGATTCAGAGGAACAGCTGAAAGATCAATCCTGGACAGAGACAAAAATGAGTCTCTCATCTCTGCTCCGTTACGTTGGAATCATTTTCTCAAACCAACTTATTCCAAGAAATGGGGACATGTTCCTGACCCATACATCTATAGCTTTACCACAAAGGAAATTAACCTGTCCCCTCAGGTCTAGTTAGAAAGATCCCAGGGAGGGACTCCTCGGGGCTCAGATGGTTGAGCATCTGCCTTCGGTTCAAGTCATGATCCTGGGGTCCTGGGATTGAGGCCCACATCTGGCTCTCTGCTCAGCAGGGAGCCTGCTTCTCCCACTCCCTCTACTGTTCTCCCTGCTTGTGCTCTTTTGCTCTGTTTGTCAAATAAGTAAATAAAAATATTTAATAAATAAATGATCCCAGGGAAGAGCTCTGATTGGTCCAGCTAAAGTCATATGCCCACTCCTGGGTCAATTACCGTACCGTGGCCAGGAGGCTAGGATGGTATGATTGGCCTGGCTTGAGTCAAATGCCCACCACCCTTGCACAGTCACAGTGACCTGGCTGCCATTGTTACGGAACAAGATGGCAGTACCCATTCCAAGTACATGGCTAGAGCCTAGGGAGGGGCTGTCCCCAAAGAGGAAGAGGTGTATCTATGCCCAGAAGAAGGGAAAAGTGTAAGGTTGACAAAGCTAACAGATGTCCACCACCTGTGGACACGCTGTGTGTGTTAAGTGTCCACCGTGTCCATATACACGTACATATATGGGGGGCAGGGGTGCTGTGCAGCTTGAACCGAGATGGATTCATTCTAGGAGTCACGGTGACCTGGAGGCCTGGAGGGTGTGCTCCCCAGGGGGTTATTTATGTGAGAGAAGAAGCACGACAGACCTGGACTCTGGCAGCTAGAGGTTTGTGGGATAATAAGGGGAACAGAATAGAAAGGGTCTCAACTAAGTGGGATAAAGCCACGGTCTATAACTTTCTCGAGTAAAATAATGTTTGGACATAACATTACATGTATGCTAGAAGTCATATGCACAAGAGAACATTTAAAGAACAAGAGAAATAATTTTAAAGATTTTTTTTTTTTTAAATTTGTCATAGAGAGTGCGTACAAGCAGGCAGAGTGGCAGGCAGAGGCAGAGAGAGAAGCAGGCTCCCCGCTGAGCAAGGAGCCTGATGCGGGACTTGATCCAAGGACCCTAGGATCAGGACCTGAGCCGGAGGCAGCGGCTTAACCCCCTGAGCCACTCAGGCATTCCGAGAAATATTTTTAAAGCATTATTTTATTTAATTTATTTTTTAAAGATTTTCTTTATTTATTTGGCAGAGAGAGACACAATGAGAGGGAACATAAGCAGGGGGAGTGGGAGAGGGAGAAGCAGGCTTCCCACGGAGCAAAGAGCCTGATGTGGGGCTTGATCCCTAAGCCAAAGGCAGACGCTTAAGGACTGAACCACTCAGGTTCTCCTAAAGCACTATTTGAAACTTAATTTGTACTGTATGTGAGTCAAAGGATACTTTTTTCTGTCACTAGAAAGAAAGATGTGGGTGAGATGACGTCTAAGGTCAGTTTCAGCTCTGCATGTCACACAGATGACACACAGATGACAGGTTACAAGTACTAAGTACATTTTCTCGAGTCCCTTAATACCATGGCCACAATGGGAATAATTATGAGTCATATTGACAAGTTTATTTAAAGGCCTCTGTCACAATCTTAGTGTCATTGGGAAAGGAATGGAAAGCTTCTAAGAGACACAACAAGATGATGTTTCTATTGGTGAATTCATTACAGCTCAAGGCTTGGACATTGTCACAGCAAAAACATACCCAAATGAAAAGTCGCTGCTCATAGAGTGCTTGCTACACACCAGGCATTCAGCGACACAAGCTCCTTACTTAGGTGTGTGTGTTCTCTTAATCCCATCAACAACCCAAGGATGTGATGTTTGTGTTCTCAGTGGGAAGACACAGAAGCAGAGGGCTTGCCACTTAGTGAGGGAAGGAGCCAGATCACAGAGAACCGTAGTGATTAGGAGCACTTTTCGAACTCTGCACCTGACAGGCACTGTTCTAAGCACTCGAACGGACTCCTTTAATCTGCACAACTCTGTGAGGTATGAGCTGTTACTGTTACTCACTAGTAATGAGGAAATGGAGGTGCCAAGAAGTTAATGACTTGCCCACATCTAGTAAGTGGGAGAGTCCAGTGGTCTTGCTTTTCTCTTTCTCCCTTTCTTTCTCTCTCTCTCGACATCAATGTAGACACTATTATTTTGCCCCAAGTTTTAAAACATTTGCAATTTGAAAAAAATGGTTTCTTTTTTTACTCCCCCCCCCCAAGTAATTCAACAGTTCCCTGTATTACTCAGTGCTCATCAAGATAAGTGTGCTCTAGGGGCGCCTGGGTGGCTCAGTGGATTAAAGCCTCTGCCTTCGGCTCAGGTCATGATCCCAGGATCCTGGGATTGAGCCCTGCATTGAGCCCCGCATCGGGCTCTCTGTCAGTGGGGAGCCTGCTTCCTCCTCTCTTTCTGCCTGCTTCTCTGCCTACTTGTGATCTTTCTGTCAAATTAATTAATTAATTAAATCTTTTTTAAAAAGACTTAAAAAAAAAAAAAAGATAAGTGTGCTCTTAACCCCCTTCACCTATTTCCCCCATCCTGGGCTCCACTTCCTAAAGCACCATGCACACCATCTATCTCTGCAAGCCTGTGAGATTCAGACCAGTGCCTGGTGCTGCCTCCTTTGCACACTGGAAATTTGATCGAAATGTTTTCACACCGTTCCAGGCTCAGAGTCAGGGGTGCTGAATCACGGTGATGCTCAAGAAACAGATGGATAAGCCGGAGCATCCGTTTACTCATTTGCAGGGGGTGGACTGGGTGTTTGTATCAGCCTGACCTGCCTGTTGTCTCCCAGTAGCTATGTGCAATGTGCATCATCAGATTGCCTGGTGAACACAGAAATAGAATAGAGGGTTCTAGAACTGAACTGCTAATGACCCCAGTACCCAGTATCCTATGTCCTGATTATGTCTGTCTCCATAGACATGATACATTTTTTTCTGTGACTGACAGTAAGTTTTTGGTCTGAGAAAGTAGGTCAGACCCCAGACATATCTCAGTGACTGACTGGTTTCCTCGGCTTGACCCATCCTTTCTTTGTTTTTTAAAAAAGATTTTATTTATTTGACAGAGACAGAAATAGAGGGAACATAAGCAAGGGGATTGGGAGAGGGAGAAGCAGATTCCCCACTGAGCAGGGAGCCAGATGTGGGGCTCAATCCCAGGACCCTGGGATCATGACCCAAGCCAAAGACAAGGACTGAGCCACCCAGGTGTCCTGACCCAACCCATCCTTTCTTTAGATGTATTAATGATTTGGTGAGTCTCCTGTTGCTCTGGTAGCTGTGGACATTATGCCTTCTCTTGGAGGTGACTTTATCTACCCTTATTCTCTGGTTCACCATTCAGTCATCTAAAGATACATATGAGCACTTCTGTGTGCAAAAAGTAGTGTATATTGTGGAGGGACATTTTAGTGAAATGGACACATCCTTACCATGTAAACTGATGAAAAACGTTATTTCTGTTAGTGATAATACTCTGAAAACTTTTGATCAGAGAATCAGGATTGAGGGTTGGGATGGAGAAGGGTGTTGGGCTGGAAGCAGGGGGGACAGGGAATGTATCAGAGGAGGTAAAGTCTGAGCCCTGCATGCTAAGAAGGAGCCAGTTTGTTGATCTTAAGAGATTAGCTCTCAGAGGAAGGTCTTCAGAACTATAATTCAAGTGGAAGTTCATTGCCTGTCTCTATAGAAACCATGTGGTACAAATTAGACAAGTATGGTTGCAGAAGTGATTTGTATTGGGTGACCAAATGGAAATGCAGCCATGCTTTCCAAATCAAAATTCCAAACTCATCTTTTAACAGTAACATGTGGACGGGATTAAACATTTGAAATCGGGTCTCTCTTGGATTTTCTAAGGCGTGTGATTGCAATAACTAATAGGATGCAGTGGGTTGGCCTGGCACCTTGACTCCACACTGTTGATGGGAAAGTGTATTTCTAGTTTTTTTCTTTTTCTTTTCTTTTGAGAGAGCGAGAGAGTGTGAGCAGGGGGAAGGGCAGAGAAAGAGAAGCAGGTCCCCCAAGAGCAGAAAGTCCAATATGGGGCTCGATCCCAGGACCCGGAGATCGTGATCTGAGCCGAAGGCAGAGGCTTAACCAACTGGACCATCCAGGCGCCCCGCGTGTTTCTAGTTTCTAGAAAGCCAAGTAACAGATGAACAAATGGAATAAAACACATGCCATTTGGCACCATATCTCTTTTCCCCAGCTAAGTTACGTATTCTTCCCTCAGAGCAAAGTCTGACTTTTATGCGTGTTTGAATCGCTCAAAGCACCTCGCCGAGTGCTGGGCACGTAGAAGACACACAAGTCCCGCGTTTGCCTTCAATTCTCAATTTGGGATTGACTTGGAGGGAGCAAGCTTTTCCCTGGTCGCACACTCTGGCCCGAGCGCCGAGCTGCTGTTCATCCTCCTGCCGCACGGGGGCGCCCTGGAAATGCCGCGCTGTGAGGACAGCCGCCGGAGAGGCTCTTGGCGCTGGAGGGCCGAACTCCCACAATGCACCTTGTATCAACACGGCACTGGTGGCGGCTTCGAGGAGGGGCTGCGGCGCCCACCGGTCCGGCACGCAGCGCGAGGGTTATCGGGCGGGGCCCGGGTGTTGAGGGGCGACTGGCAGCCATGGCGGAGTCGGCGCCTACTCGGGTAAGGGTGCTCCCGGCACCGGTCGCGGGCGCCTTCGGGATGGCGGAGCTCCTGGCCGGGGCGGGGCTTCGAAGCTCGCACCCCTGTTGGGGCTGGGGGTCCCGGGGCTCCCCGGGCTCCCCGGGCTGTTTCTAGCGAATACCGGCCTCCTTCACGACCCCAGGTCACTGCTTTCCCCCTCTCCGGCTCCTTCCCCGTGGGGCCGGAGCCCCAGCGCCACACACCGTTGCGGAGAAACTTCTCCGAGGCTTGTTTTGGGTTTTGGGGGTTTGGGGGGGTTTGCTTTTTGTTTTTTTGAGAGCGCGCGCGCGAGAGCACGCGCACGAGCTGGGGGAGGGGCAGGGGGACAGATTTTTCTTTTTTTTCTTCTGAGAGAGAGAAGAGCGAGCCGGGGGCGGGAGGGGCAGAGGGAGAGGTTTTTTTTTAAGAGAGAGCGCAATAGGGGGGAGGGGAGAGAGATACATAACATGTTATATTTATATTTTATATATGTATATTTTTTAAGAGAACAGGAGCGGTGGGGAAGAAGGGGAGGGAATTTTTTTAAGAACTCGCGGTGGGGGAGGTGTAGGGGTAGAAGGAGAGGGAGAATTTTTTCTTTTTTGAGTGAGAGAGGGGGTGGGGAGGAGGGGGTTGGAGGGTGGGGAGGAGCGGGGTGGGGGTGGGGAGGAACGGGGTTTTGGGGAGAGAGAAAATCTTAAGCAGGCTCTATTACCATCAGGGAGCCAGAAGCTGGGCTCCACCTCATGACCCTGAGATCATGACCAGAGCCGAAATCAAAAGTCAGTGGCTTAACAGACTGAGCCACCTAGCACTTGGAAAATGTAAAGGATATACCAGGTAAAAGGAAAATTATCCCAAATGTAAAGTCTGAAAATGTAAGAAAGTGTGATGACCCATGGAAACGGATAAATCTGAACGTGTATCAATTGACTATAACGGGAATAATCTCTTGTGAGGTTAAAAACAAAGGCAAATTAAAATACATGGCAGCATTGGTGTAAAAGTTAGGAAGAGATCAGAATTCTTTTGTTTCAAGGTTGTTAGAAGTATGCTTCCTGTAATATCTAGGATACTTGCTAAAACATTAGAAATTGGCTGTAAAACTTACAATTTAGAAGGGGAAATAGAGTAAGTAAAAAATCACCTAAAAGAAGGCAAGAAAGACAAGGCCAAAAAAGGGGCAAAAATCAATAAAAATAGATCAACAATTACAATAAATGTAAATGGACTAAATGTTGAGTTAAAAGGCAAAGAGTTGTCACTATATGGTTTTTAAGAGGTACAACTAAAAGTCAAAGCTACAGAAATGGTTGAACATAAAAGAATATGAAAACATACCAGACGAATCAAAAAAATTGGTTTCTCTGTATTAATATTGCTAGAGATCAAGGCTACTACTACTTTTGTGATGGTGAGACTCATTTTATCAGCTTGATAAGACATTCTAGTATTTTGCATGTAATTATATAGCCTCAATATATAAAGCAGATTAACAGAACTACAAGGAAAACTGGCATGGTAGAAGACTGTAACAAAACCTTATTTTCTTTTAGGCAGAAAAAAAATTAAGGTGCGGTGTATCCAGTAGAACTTTCAGAGATTATGGAAATATTCTGCTTTTTACTGTTCAGAATAGTCACTAGAAATCTATAGCTATTAAGCACTTGAAATGTAGGTAGTGTGGCTGAGGAATTGAATTTTTAATTCAGTTTTAATTAATATGGGTTTAAATAGCCGTGTGTTTCTAGTGGCTTTTGGACAACACAGGTAAGAATTTTTTTGGCTATGTATCTGTCAATATATAATATCAGTGTATAGGCGTATCTCAGGTTGATTGAGCTTTGCTTTATTATACTTTGCAGATACTGTGTTTTCTTTCTTTCTTTTTTTTTTTTTTTACAAATTGAAAGTTTGTAGCAAGCCTGTGTCAAGTCTCAACTGCCATTTTCCCAACAGCCTTGCTCATTTTGTGTTTCTGTCACAATTTGATAATTCTCACAGTATTTTAAACCTTTTCCTTATTATTATATTTGTTATGATGTTCTGTGACCAGTAATTATGCTTGCTAAAAACTCAGATGATGGTTAGCCTTTTTTTTTCTTTTTTGCAATAAAATATTTTTAAATTATGCTATGTACATTTTAAAAGATATAATGCTATTGTTCACTTAATAAACTACAATGTAGTGTAAATTTATATGCACTGGGAAACAAAAAATTAATTTTACGTGCTTTATTATGATACTTGCTTTATTGTGGTGTTCTGGAACCAAATTTGCAATATTTCTGAGGTATGCCTGTATAGAGAGATTAATGAATAAAAAGTGAAGAGAGCAAAAGAGCCCTTTTAGGGGCACCTGTGTGACTGGGTGGGTTAAGCCTCTGCCTTTAGCTCAGGTCATGGTCTTAGGGTCCTGGGATTGAGATCCCTGCTCAGCAAGGAGCCTGCTTCCCTGCTCTCTCTGTCTACTTGGGATATCTCTCTCTGTCAAATAAATAAAATCTTTTTTAAAAGGGGGGGCGCCTGCCTGGCTCATAGGGTTAAAGCCTCTGCCTTCGGCTTGGGTCATGATCCTAGGGTCCTGGGATCAAGCCCCACGTGGGTGGGTGGGTGGGGGGGGCTCTGCTCAGCAGGGAGCCTGCTTCCTCTCCTCTCTCTCTGCCTGCCTCTCTGCCTACTTGTGATCTCTGTCTGTCAAATAAATAAATAAAATCTTAAAAAAAAAAAGAGCCCTTTTAGAAATGAAAGTGTGTTCTGGCAGCTGACTGTAGTCTGGGACCTTAGGTTGGGCTGTTGAACAGAATATCTCCATATGCTTTCTCCATGTGGTTTAGGATTTTTCAGGTGTTTTCCAGAGCCTGCCTGCCTGTGATTTGTTCCACTTGACATGGAGTGGAGCAGAGACAAACTGTTCTTCACAAACCCTTCTTGAATTGCAGATTCATGAGCAAAGTAGATGTTGTCTTAAGCCATTAAACACTGGGATTGTTTGTTGTGTGGTAATCAGTGGAATAGGTTAAAATATTGAAAGATACTAAAAATACCTTAAAAGAGGAGTGGATGTGGACTCAAAAAACTGTGAGGACTAAAAAAACTGTGTATGGATACATTTATCTATGGATATGATGTAAACAGAGTTTCTAAAGATACTTTTATGAGATTTTTTAAAAGATACTAGTTTGAGAGAGACTGCACAGACTATGTGTTGAGCTGGTGAGAGGGGCAGAGGGAGAGGAAAAAGCAGGCTCCGCTCTCAGCAGGGAGCCCGATGCAGGGCTCGATCCTGATCTGAGCCAAAGGCAGACGCTTAACAACTGAGCCACCCAGGTGCCCCTCAATAATGATTTTTTAAAAACCTATGGTTGTTAAAACTATAATATTGGTAAGGCAATAAAAAAAATACTCTATAGAACAAAACTAGACGTGCCAGAGACAGATTGCTATGTATGAAAGCTTGTTTCATGACAGAGATCACATTACAAATCTTTGGGTAAATTGAGGGATTTTTCATCATATATTAGATCTGTTGATTTTCCATGTGAAAATTGAGCCCTGCACCACACAGAAATATCAGTTCTAGTTGAGTTACTCAAATGTGAAAACAAAACTATGGAGTGTTTAGAAGACAATATTCTGGATTATCGATATTTTTCTCACCTGACACAGAAGTTCAAACCTTAAAGGAATTGATCAAACTCAACTACATTAATTTTTTAATTAAAAAATAAAGTGAATTTTTGTTCTTTTTATTTTTAAAAGATTTTTAAAAATTTATTCATTTGACGGAGAGAGAGATAGCCAGCCAGTGAGCGAGCAAATGCCGGTGCACACAGGCAGGGGGAGCGGTGGGGAGAGGGCTCCACTGAGCAAGGAGCCCCATGCAGGGCTCAATCCCAGGACCCTGGGACCCTGACCTGAGCCGACCAAGCTGCCCAGGCGCCCCAGTGAAGTGAATTTTTAAAATGAGGTACAAATAAAGAGGAGGTGTTTGCAGCACATACAGGGTGGATAAAGAATGGTATCCAGAGTTACTAGAGAAATTCTGAGATAGAGAGGAAGAAAGGGACCCCAAAAGATGAATAGATAAAAGACTTGAGCAGGTAGTTCACTGAAAGCTATTTGAATGGCCAATAAATATTTAGAAGATCCTTATCCTTGTTAGTAATCAAAGAACGAGTAGATGGAAATCATGACGACATTTCAGACCTCCTTGGAGGGACAAAATTTTAGTCTGACAGTTGCAAGTGTTGACATAGTTGGGAAACATCCAGAATACTTAATATTTCTGACAGGAATGAAATTTGTACAACCACTTTAGAAAATATTTGGCATTATTTACTGAAATTCAAGTTGTATATATACCCTATTAGCCATCATTTCCTTCCTAGGACTATACCCTCAGGAGACTTGCCCATACGTACTAGCAGCTGTGCACAGTCCTGTTCGTTGTAGCACTACTTGTAATGACAAAGATGGGGGCGAATAAATAATGGACTGGAAAAGGAAGTTGTGGTATTATCACAGCGGAATGTTTTGCAGAAGTGAAAATTAATTATAGCTATCTGCAACAGCAGGATATTCTCAGGTGTTGTGGAATAAGGATGCCATTTGTGTAAGAGCCTAAGATTGGCAAAACTAAACATGTTTTGGGAAAAAAGCATTTGGTGAGAATATGAAAAAGGCAATTTCTAGTGAAAAACCAAATTCAGGATCATAGTTACGTAGGGAGTCATACAGAGGACTTCAGAAGCACTATTTGATAATGGAGTGGTAGCTGATGGAGATTTGTCACCATTCCCTTCCGCATCTTACGTATTATAGAAGTTGTTTTTTACTATTCAGTATTAAAAAGTCATAGGATCTCAGAGTTGGAAGTGACCTTAGATATTGTCTAGTTCACCTTGGATGCCACTTTAGAATGTTACTTACCCAGCAGATTGAAGGTGTCTTAGCAACAGGGACCGTGTCTTATACTTACTGGTGAAGGTTTCAGACTGTAGTGGCCGGCCCATTGTATTGGACTTGATCTGATAGTATGATAGGAGATCCAACAGAACTGCCCCAGAAACTCCAGAAGTGTGGGGGATGTAATGTACTTTTTGTATTTCTCACTGCAATCAGGGATACTCTTGCATGTGGAATTTATGTAAAAAGAAAAATTATTTAAAAAAATACATGTTTATTGGGGAAGTCAAACAAGCAGTAGTTTCCAAGGAATGATGAAAATCTCTCCCTCTCATTTCCCTGAGTTGTAAGTCCTGTTACCAGTTCAGTTTTACGAATCTATTCACAGACTTTTCTGTGGGCTGAAACACACAAACACTCATGTATTTTCTCTTCTTTCAAAAGTGGAATTGTAATAAATGTATTTCCTTAAAAGTTGAATTTTTAACCAGCATGGTATGATGAAAACTCTTCCAAACCATAATACAAGTCATTATTTTTAAAGGCAGTATAGTGTCATTTTTGGTTGTGCCATAATTTATTTAACCATTCCTTTATGAATAAACCTGGAGATTATTTCCAAGCTTTGACTTTTCCAAAGAACATTACCAGTAATCGTCTTATTTTTTTATTTTGGATGTCAGTAAAAAATGCCTTTTGTTTTATAAAATAGATTCCTGGAAGTGAGATTGCTAGGTGAAAAGGTTTTTAGTGACTTTTATGAGATTGCCTTCCATAAAGTTTGTAGTATTTTTCATTCCTTCCGGGAATGTTAATAAAAGTGCCAGTTTTGGGGCACCTGGGTGGCTCAGTGGGCCAAAACCTCTGCCTTCGGCTCAGGTTGTGATCCCAGGGTCCTGGGATCGAGCCCCTCTGCCTGCCTCTCTGCCTCCTTGTGATCTCTGTCTGTCAAATAAATAAAATCTTAAAAAAAAAAATGCCAGTTTTATATCCTACTCATCTCTGTAGTTCCTTATCCCTCTTTCAAGTGGGGCAGCCTGGTGGGTGAAAAGCGGTTTTTCGTGGTTGTATTTGTGCTCCCAACTGCTTCTTGGACTGCCTGCATTTCTGTTCTCATAATTGCTTACGGTTTGCAGGTTTATTTGGGGTTACTTTTTTCTTTCCATTTTATACTTTGTTTATAAATATCCTCTTCCTATTTGTTTTTTTTACACTTTGTTTATGGCATCTTTCCTGGCAGCTAACATTTTCTTCTATCTTGATACTAAACCGTGCTTACTGAGATAATTCACCTGCAGCAGCATTCACTCATTCACGCGGTTGAGGTAGTTTTCATAAATGTGTGCCATGATCAGACTACCAAAATACAGAATATTTCCATCATCCCAGAAAGATTTCCTTTGCATTCAGTCTTCCCCCACCCGCAGCTCCTGGCAAACACTGATCTGGTTTGTTTTTTTGTTTTTTAAGATGTTATGTATTTGAGAGATAAAGGGAGCACACAGACAGGTAGAGGCAGAGGCAGACTCCTAGCGGAGCAGGGAGCCAGACATGGGGCTCGATTCCAGGACCTTGGGATCATGACTTCAGCTGAAGGCAGACTCTTCACTATCTGAGCTACCCAGGTGCCCCCACTAATCTGTTTTCTGTCCATATAGTTTTGCCTTTCCTGAGTGTCATGCAAATGGAATAGAGTAGGCTGCATTTTGTGTCTGTCTTCTTTCACATAGCATAATTTGGGGATCGATATTGTTAGGTGTATCAGTAATTTGTTCCCTTTTTATTGCTAATGTAACATGCTTAACACATTAATCATTACTATGTTAATAATGTAACAGTATTTTATTGTATGGTGTATTAATACCCTTAAGGCTGCTATAATAAAGTATTGCAAATTGAAGGGCTTACACACCGGAAGTGTGCTGTCCTTTAGTTCTAGATGCTGAAAGTCTGAAGTCAGCATGTCCACAGACTTGATGCCTTCTGAGGGCCACGACGGAAAATGTCTTTGGCTTCTCTCATAGCTCCTGATGGCCCCACGCATTTTCTTGGCTTGTGGCAGCAGAATTCCGACCTCTGCCTCCGTTGTCACGTAGCTGTCTTTTCCCTGTGTGTCTTCATATAGTCTGCACTAAGTGCACATCTGTCTCTGTCCAGATCTCTCCCCTATTTTATTTTATTTTATTTTTTAAGAGATTTTATTTATTCACTTGACTAGAGAGTGCACAAGTACGAGAGGCAGCAGGCAGAGGGAGAGGGAGAAGCAGCTCCCCGCTTAGCAGGACCCTGGGATCATGACCTGAGCTGAAGGCAGCAGATTAACTGACCGAGCCGTGCAAGCACCAGGTGCCCCTCTCGCCTATTTTATAAGGACACCAAATCGTGTTTGATTAGAGCCCATCTGATGACCTCATTGAGCTTGATTACCTCTGTAAAGATTCTACTCCAGATAAGATCACATTCTGAGGTCCTAGGGGTTGAGACTTCAACATATCTTGGGAAAAGAAAATTCAACCTGTAACATATGGATGGACTGTGGTTTGTTTATTGAATCACCAGTCAGTGGACATTTGAATTGTTTCCATCTCAATAGGTAGTTCAAAACAGAAGCAGCATCTTGATTTCACACCTCTTTTCTGCCTTTGCTTAGTGCTCAGATCCTGACCACCTTCCTGTGCGAAGCAAACAACAAAATGCTGAGCCACAGAAAGGCAGGAGGCAGCTCCGAAGAGCTATAGATGAGCAACTGAAAGTGAAAAGCAGAACATGGGATAAAAGGAGCCTGTCCAGCAATCTGACGTTCTGTCTTGTCTCGTTTGTAGTTACTGACAGAGAGCGACACAGAGAGGGAGCACAAGCAGTGAGAGCGGGAAAGGGATGATCTTTTACATTAAACTTTTTTTTTTTAAGATTTTTTATTTATTTATTTGACAGAGAGAGGTCACAAGTAGGCAGAGAGGCAGGCAGAGAGAGAGGAAGGGAAGCAGGCCCCCTGCTGAGCAGAGAGCCTGATGTGGGACTCGATCCCAGGACCCTGAGATCATGACCTGAGCCGAAGGCAGCGGCCCAACCCACTGAGCCACCCAGGTGCCCCTACATTAAACTTTTTATTTAAATCCTTCTTAGGAGGGTCAGTTAAGCTTTAAACCCACATGTTTGGTAATGAACTGAGTTGAGTCACTGGATTAGGTCATGGTCAAGCTTACATGTTCATTTACATGCCACTTGGGTTCGTTTTATCCCGTTTCTCCAGACACTAAGTCCCGGCCCCAGCACTTCTTTCAAAACTGGTTCCTCTTAGTGTCAGTTATTTATTTTTTTTTTTAAATTAACATATGATGTATTATGTGCCCCAGGGGTACAGGTCCGTGAATCGTCAGGCTTATACACTTCACGGCACTCACCATAGCCCATGCCGTCCCCAATGTCCATCACCCAACTTAGTGTCTATTCTTGTGGATAGAGAAGCAGCTTTGAAGAAAGTGTATGCCGAATAAAATCGTGAAGCTTTGGGGGTTAGGACTGAAGTGAACGTGCTGTGGTACTTCAGGGTCAGAGGAAACTGAGGAGACCCCGCCCCCCCCATGTTAGCTTTAGTAATGTTGAACTTCAGCTGTAGTGATTTTCCTCCTCAGGGCTGGATCATAAAAAATGAGCCATGTAAGGAAAATGTCAGCAGGCTTCATCAAATCATATCCGTAAATATTTACGAAGGATTTAGTTGGGGATGCCTGAGTGGCTCATTGGTTAGGCATCTGGCTTTCGCTCAGGTCATGATTCTGGGGTCCTGGGATCCAGCCGCGAATTGGATTCCTTGCTCAGTGGGGAACCTGCTTCTCCCTCTGCCTGCCTTACCCCTGCTTATGGCTTGCTGTCTTGCTCATCCTCTCTGACAAAAAAAATAAAATCTGAAAAAAAAAAATTAGTTGGTGTTCTACTAGCTGCTTGGGTGCAAAGGTAAATGAGTTGAGCTTTATTGGTCTTGCTAAGTAATTGTGTCTTGGTCATCTTAGAGACTGTGCCGGGTGTGAAGAGCGGGTAATAAGACATGTACAGTATTATTTCACCTTCGGAAAACCAGTTAAAAGATTTAAAAAAAAGATCAAAATTCGAACAGGTTATTTCTGAATGGTTGTATTTTACATAACTTTTCTTTGTACTTTTCAGTGTTATAATGTACATGTATGTTTAATCTACAGTAACAGAGTATAAAAGAGCATACTTTTGGGGCGCCTGGGTGGCTCAGTCATTGAGCTACCTTTGGCTCAGATCATGATCCCAGGGTCCTGGGATTGAGCCCCAGGTCGGGCTCTCTGCTCTGCGGGAAGCCTGCTTCTCTCTCTCCTGCTCGCCTTGCTTGTATTCCTGCTCTCGCTATCTCTCTCTGTCAAATAAATAAAGTCTTTAAAAAAAAAAAAGGTAGAAACTAAGTAGCTGTAATACTCTTGGACCCAGTGGACCCATTGTTTTCTTTACTTGATGTTTGGAAGTGACACTGACTGGCCCTGTGTCCTTCATTCAGCACAGGAGGAAACGCCGCTCCACACCTTTGACCTCTTCCACACCTGCCCCACAAGCGACAGAGAAAAGCTCTTACTTGCAGACCACAGAGCTCTCTCTCTGGACTGTGGTGGCTGCCATTCAGGCTGTGGAGAAGAAGGTGGAGTCCCAGGCCGCCCGGCTACAGAGCCTGGAGGGGCGGACAGGGACAGCCGAGAAGAAGCTGGCGGACTGCGAGAAGACGGCCGTGGAGTTCGGGAACCAGCTGGAGGGCAAGTGGGCCGTGCTGGGGACCCTGCTGCAGGAGTACGGGCTGCTGCAGAGGCGGCTGGAGAACATGGAGAACCTGCTGAGGAGCAGCAACTTCTGGGTCCTGAGGCTGCCCCCGGGCAGCAATGGAGAGGTTCCCAAGGTAGACCCCTTGGGAATTAAGAGTTAGCCTAGGGCGCCTGGGTGGCTCAGTTGTTAAGCGTCTGCCTTCGGCTCAGGTCATGATCCCAGGGTCCTGATCCCTGGGTCCCAGGATCCCTTTGGACTCCCTGCTTGTGTACCCTCTCTCACTGTGTCTCTCTCTCTCTCTGTCAAATAAGTAAATAAAACCTTTTTTTTAAAGCCCGAATGGGGAGCCCTACCCTTTGTTATTTAAGATTCAAGTTGCTGGCTTTGCTTTCGTGGCTATGACAGGAGGCACTCATGCTACGATATTTGTAATTTCAGGTGTCCAGGTCACTTGAAAACGATGGAGTCTGTTTCTCAGAGCAGGAGTGGGAAAATCTGGAGGACTGGCAGAAGGAGCTCTACAGGAACGTGATGAAGAGCAACTACGAGACTCTGGTCTCCCTGAGTAAGTAGCACGTCCGTCCCGAGAATTCTCGTGCAGACGTCTGCACATCCCTGGCCCAGTAGCGTGTGACTCAGACTACACCCGTGACTAGTTGGCTTTAGCTCCTCTCTTGGTCTGGAGGGAGATGGGTAGGGGGAGGGCCTTAAGGAGGGCACTTGGGATGAGCCCTGGGTGTCTCATGCAAGTGATAAATCACTAAATTCTATTCCTGAAAACAATATTACGGTATATGTTAACTAACCAGAATTTTTAAGATTTTATTTATTTATTTGACAGATCACAAGTAGGCAGAGAGGCAGGCAGAGAGAGAGTGGAGGAATCAGGTTCCCTGCTGAGCAGAGAGCCCAGTGCGGGACTCGATCCCAGGACCCTGGGATCATGACCTGAGCTGAAGGCAGAGGCTTTAACCCACTGAGCCACCCAGGTGCCCCCTAACTAGAATTTAAATAAAAATTTGAAAAGTAAGAAAAAAGAAATGGGAGTCTTTAGGTCCTCAGTTCATGAAGACTTGGAAAGGTCTTAGTGTTGTGCATTTTGTATTTCTCTATAGTCACATAGTTCATTATAATATTTATTAAAAGATATCATCATTATAGTGTAATGTGTATTGTAGTGATATGTGAGCAGGGTTCTTCATGTGGTTTTTAATACTTAAAACTGTTTGACAAGAAATCCTTTTGTTACCTGAGGTGAGGCAGGTAGTACAGGTTAGCCAAAACGTTTTTATTGGCCTTGGGTGGAATTACATTTAGTCCTTGTGAGCTCCGTTTTTGTGTTTTATTTTTTTATTTTATTTTTTGTGTGTGTTAATTAGAGGGCTGGTTAATAGATACCCATCTTTGGGGCGCCTGGGTGGCTAGGTTGGTTAAGCAGCTGCCTTTGGCTCAGATCGTGATCCTGGAGTCCCTGCCTTTGGCTCAGATCTTGATCCTGGAGTCCCTGGATCAAGTCCCATAGCAGGCTCCCTGCTCGGTGCGGAGTCTGCTTCTCCCTCTGCCCTTTCCCCTCTCGTGCTCTCTCTCTCAAATAAGTAAAATCTCTTAAAAATAGATACACATCTTTATAAAATATTAATTTTTAGTAAGTAGATTTTGGTAGACAGAGTTGTTTTTTTTTTTTAAGATTTTGTTTATTTATTGGATAGAGCGAGCGTGGAGAAGAACAGAGAGAGGGATAAGCAGACTGCGCAGAGCCTGATGTGGGGCTCGACCCCACAATCCTGATTCCATGATCTGAGCCCAAACCAAGAGTGGACACTCAGCTGACTGAGCCACCCAAGCACCTCCAACAAAATCTTTTAAAACTGAGCTCCATGGAGGAGTGTCAAAAAGGCCAGTGTGACTGCAGCAGAGAGGGAGAGAGCAGAAGGCGCGGAGGAGAGTGTGTTCCCTGGGCCGAGTTCTGTGCTCTGCTCCTGGCCGTTTCCTTGCTGTCCCAGCTGGGGATAATGGTGCTCACCTCACTGGGCAGCGTGTCAGCATGGACGAAATTAAATACGCTGAAAGGAAGCAGCCCTTGAGACCGTGTGCATGTGAGGGCAGGGTGGTCGGGGAAGGGGAGTGGGCTGGGAAGCCTGACTGCCGGAAACGCAGTGGCTAAGGAAGGACTGTTGGAGGCAGCAGCTGACTGAATAGATTTCTCAAATCGGCTCGAATTTTCCAGTCGTCTCAAGCTGCCACTGGTGGGGAAGTGGGAAGAACAGTAGCCTTTTAATCTTTGGAACTTTTAATATCAACCCCTGATATTGGTCAGCTTGTTCATTGGCACCTGCACAGTGCGCGGTGAGCTTGTACCGTCTGCTGGGCTCACACTGTGCCTGTTCCAAACCAGAGGTCCTTGGCCAGCCAGAAGAAGAAGCGGAATTGGGTGCAGGGATGCTGGGTGACTTGGAGGAGGAAGGCCCTGGTGATGTCCACCCAGGTGAGTGGATCCAGAATATTCCATCCCTCCACCCCCTGTGGCCTATAGTGAGCTTTCCCACTGCTAAACTACTGAACGCTGGTTATCAGCAGCCTATCTGGCATTACTTATTTTAGATTTCTTTATGAGTTTCATGAGTTCACCTAACATCTCTGTGTCTGCGTTTCTTACCACTGGGGAGTCCTTACGTGTTGTGACGGATCCTGCTTCACATCTGCGCTACCGTACAGAGCAGAGCAGTAGCTCAAGTGAACACCCGCTGTAGACTGAGGATAGGGTTGGTCAGATCGTAGGAGCGAAGCTTGGGGTGAGAGGCAGGCAGAGCATTTATAAGCCAGGTATGGGGGAGGGGGACATGTGCAGGAGGACTGGGGCTGGATGCGTGAATATTTAAACTTTAGGTGTAAGGGTGGTTGGGTTTGTTTTTTATTTTAATTGTTCATGTTTATTATTTTAAACTGTTAAATTAGTATAGTTATAGTATATTTTGCCATGTTTTTACAGGAATTGAATACAGATTTATGGACAAGCTTAGAGAACTGTTATTTATAACATTGTCCTAAAAAAAAAATGGGTTTAGTTTTTCCAGTCTTAGAACCCAGTCTCCTTCTCCAAATTGTCCTAATGCCCTTATCGTGGGGTGCTTTGATAAGAGCTTTTGTAAAATTCACAGATGTTTGTTTAGCTCTAAACAAAAAATGCTAGAATGTGATCTTTTTTGTTGGTCTTCTTTTTCTTGGCAGCAGAAGGGGTTATGATCAAGCAGGAGATCCAGTACGCTCAGGAAGGCTCTGCGGATCTTCCTGGAGAGTTCTCGGGCATTGCCGAAGAGCAGGCTTTCCTGAGCCCAGCGCATACTGAACTCTGGGGTGGTCAGGGTGGTTCTGTCCTCTTGGATTCAGGGCCCAGGGACACTAATCTGGAGGATCCCATTGAGGGAAGGAGAGACCCTAGCGGTGGCAGAACTCTGAGCTGCCCCCCGAAGCCGAAGCCCAGTAGGCAGGTGCAGCTGGGTCAGGAATGCGGGCAGGGCCTAAAGCTGAAAAGGGACGCTTCTGGCCCCTATGAATGCTCCGAGTGCGAGGTCAGCTTCCACTATGAGCAGCAGCTCGCTACGCACCTGCAGACCCACTCAGGGTGGGGCCCTTATACAGCCTCAGAGCCCGAGGAGAGCCGTAGACCCAGGCCGCAGCTGAAGCCCCAGTCCAAGAGGGCGAGGCTGCACCAGTGCGACGTGTGCCTGAGGAGCTTCAGCTGCAGGGTGAGCCTCATGACCCACCAGCGCTGCCACCTGCAGGAGGGGCCCAGTGCTGGCCGCTGTGTCCAGGAGAGGTTCTCACCCAATAGCCTGGTGGCCCTGCCTGGTCACATCCCTTGGAGGAAAAGCCGGAGTTCCCTCATCTGTGGTTACTGTGGCAAGAGCTTCAGCCATCCGTCGGATTTGGTGCGGCACCAGCGCATCCACACGGGCGAACGGCCCTACAGCTGCTCCGAGTGCGAGAAGAGCTTTGTCCAGAAGCAGCACCTTCTGCAGCACCAGAAGATCCACCAGCGGGAGCGGGGCGGGCTGGCCCTGGAGCCCGGAAGGCCCAATGGCCTGCTTTAAGGGTGCCAGCCCCTTGTCCATCCGGGTGGGGGGGTCAGGAGGGGCTGGCATTGGTCCCCCCCGAAGAGACACTTTGCACAGTCAGGGACTGACTGCTTCCTGAGGAGAGTCGTTTTGATTTGCCTTCCCTTGGCCAAGCACCAGGCCAAGCCCAGAGGCTGTCCTGGAACCTGTGGGAGAGGAGTCTGGGGCTGCTCCTCTCCCTGCTGTGGAGCTTGTTGTCTCTGGCCCCTGCAGGTCTCTGGTTTTCCCGTCGGGGCTGCTGTCTGTGGGCCGCGGGTGGCTCTCTGACCCTGCGGGCACCGGTGGCTGGTTCCCGGTCCTGTGCCAGCATTTCAGGTCTTCCCAGAGGTCGGGTCGGCCAGTGGAGCGAGCAGGTGTGCGGAGGAGTTGTGGGACACACGCCCCTCTCTTTCTTCTTTCGTAGTCTCTTTGTTAAAAACACGTAGAAGAAATAATTTAAATGACTGCTTACCCTGTTCTGAGGCAACTTTTTTGGAATTAGATTTTAGTTGATTTAAAAAAATACAGTCTGACACTTGTTTTTTTAAATTTCCAGCATCGTAGAAGTCGTTCCTAACATGGGGACTGGCCCTGCCCTCTACGAGGGATTTGTTTATGGGGCTCTTTTAGCCCATCCACACTTAGGTCAGAGATCGGGGGCAGAGTGCTGAGCTCCTTCTTGTGGGGGTCCTTGCTCACGTGGGTGACCGAATCCAGAGGAGCGAGAGGAGGAGCGTGGGGAGACCTCCCCGCCCCTGCTGAGAAGGAAGAGCCCGGGGTGCAGCTGAGAGCGTGCTGCTGCCGCTGCTGCTGCTGAGAGCGTGCTGCCGCCGCCGCTGCTGCTGCTGCTGCCGCCGCTGCTCGGGAGGCCAGGTTTCTCACCAGAACCTTCCTCTTCCGTCATAGTCCTCGATGGGTCCTGCCGCCGCCCAGGGCAGAAGACTGTTTGTTACTTACGGTTGTCTGACTTGTTCCCGTGGGTGTTGGAGTTTGTTCTTATTACACCAGTTGTTTCTCGGAGTTGTGTAGATCACACATTTTCCAAATTAGTTCTGGGGTTGACTGTTCCAAAGGTGGTGGAGAAAATGCACAAAAATGCTTGTTTCTCAGGAGTGTTGAATGCCTGCCCCGCTGTTGTTTGGGGAGATGGGAGTGGGCTCCTGGGTCCTATGTGAATGTCCCCTTTGATTTATAGTTGCTTAGAATAAAACTTGGCTATTAGCAAAAAAAAAAAAAAAGCTCACGTTGGATATTTTTCTCTCTTTGTTAGGAATACCAGGGTGGAGGAGGTGACTCATGGGGACCAGGGACAGAGGCCTGAGGTCCCAGCCTGACATGCACTGTTACTTCAATGTAGAACAGATGAGCAGAGGGCATGTATGAGAGGAGTCCTGGGACCCTGTGTGGGGTGGTCGAGGGCTGCCGGCGGTCTGGCTGTTGGTTGTTGGAGATGGTGGGAAGATGGGGCGGATGAGCTACTGTGGGAGCACCGGGGACTCCTGAGTAGCCCTGAAGGATATTGGCTTAGAGAAACATAACAGTGCCGAGTAGGAAAATGGAAGCAGTTGATTGAGATCTATGTCAGTACTGTATATGTACAGTCAAAAAATCATATACACAAAACATTGGGCAAGAACACGTAGAAACCCGAAGTTACACCTTGAAGGCCTTACAGTTGCTTGTGGGAGCAAGTGGGAGCAAGGGAGTGGGATATGGGAATAAAAAGGAATAAATAAATAGATAAAAATAAACTTGGGTCGCTGTAACGAATGGGATGGTCTTGGTGGAGCAACTGAACGTGGAGGGAAGTCTTGGGCGGGCGCCGCACTCAGCTGAAGTATCAGCTGCACTAGATGTGGGAAACCCTAAGGAGCTACTCTCCTGAATTCCTTCTGTAGTCTCCTACCCTCAAGCTTTCGCCTCATAGATTCCCTTATTCCCCATCCTTGATTAGTTTTACGAGTGGTGTGTGTGCGTGTGTGTGTGTGTGTGTGTGTGTGTGTGTTTAGAGAGCATGAGTGGGGCGAGGACCCAAGGAAGAGGGAGAAGGACTCTCCGGCAGACCCCGTGCCCAGCATGGTGCCCACCCCAGGGCTCATCTCATGATGAGCCAAAACCAAGCACCAGATGCCCCACCGACTGAGCCCCACAGGCGCCCCCGCCCCCACCCCCCAGTTGAGTGTTTTCGTGCGCCCGGTCTGTCTTGCATTGTGGGGAGAGAAAGTTACAGGGTAGGATTCTGGTTCTCTGGCGGTGGTGTGTTCCTTGAGGCAGGAGGATGATTGCCCGAGGCAGGTGGGCAGTAATAACAGCTGGTACTGAGCACTGTGCAAGGGATTCTTTTCATTTTTATTTATTGATTGATTGATTTTTAAAAGATTCTATTGGGGTGTCTGGGTGGCTCAGTGGTTAAAGCCTCTGCCTTGGGCTCAGGTCGTGATCCCAGGGTCCTGGGATCGAGTCCCACATCATGCTCTCTGCTTGTTGGGGAACCTGCTTCCCTTCCTCTCTCTCTGCCTGCCTCTCTGCCTACTTGTGATCTGTCAAATAAATAAATAAATAAAAACAACTCAGAACGTTTAGAAAAAAAGATTTTATTTATTTTTTTGACAGAGATCACAAGTAGGCAGAGAGGCAGGGGGTCGGGGGGCGGAAAGCAGGCTCCCTGCTGAGCTGAGAGTCCGATGTGGGACTCGATCCCAGGACCCTGAGATCATGACCTGAGCCAAAGGCAGAGGCTTCAACCCACTGAACCACCCAGGCACCCCACAAGGGATTCTTTTCAAAATGAACTTAGTCCTCATACAGCCGTATGTGGTGGATATGATTATTCTGTCTCACACATGAGATGTGCGAAGCATTCTGAGAAGTGAAGTAGGAGGCGGAGGCAGCTGTGAACCCAGACTGTCTTGCTTCAGATCCCGCACACTCAGCCATGGGCGCTGTTGCTTCTGCTTGACCGAAATCAGGCACTTTGGGTCCGGCTGGATTGTGAGTCCTTGTTTCAGAGTGTGGACCCTGCGCCAGCAGCATCGGCATATCTTGGGAGCCTGGTGGAAATGCAGACTCAGACCCACTGAATCTGAAGAGTTTTTAAAAGATTTTACTTTTTATTTTTAATGTTATTTTATTTTTTTTAAAGATTTTATTTATTTGACAGAGATCACCAGTAAGCAGAGAGGCAGGCAGAGAGAGGAAGAGAAGCAGGCTCCTTGCCAAGCAAAGAGCCCGATATGGGGCTCAATCCCAGGACCCCAGGATCCTGACCTGAGCCGAAGGCAGAGCCTTTAACCCACTGAGCCACCCAGGAGCCCCTAAAGATTTTATTTGAGAGCATGTACGAGTGAGAGAGAGGAGCAGGGGAAGGGGCAGAGGAAGAAGCAGACTCCCCTCCCCACTCAAGCAAGGAGCCCAATGTGCAGCTCAATCCCAGGACCCTGGGACCATGACCTGAGCCAAAGGTAGACGCTTAACCACCTGAGCCACCCAGGTGCCCCAGAATCTGGAGATTTTAACCAGATCTCCAAGTCAATCTCTGTACACAGAAATACCGTCTTGAGAGAGAACAGAATATCAACTTCTCCTCCCTGCTTCAATTGTCTATCAAAAGTCAGCTCTGGGGGCACCTGGGTGGCTCACTGGGTTGGGCCTCTGCCTTCCACTCAGTTCATGGTCTCTCAGTCCTGGGATCGAGCCCTGCATCAGGCTCTCTGCTTGGCGGGGAGCCTGCTTCCCTCTCTTTCTCTGCCTGCCTCTCTGCCTATATGTGATTTCTCTCTCTGTCAAATAAATAAAATAAAATAAAATCTTTAAAAAAAAACCTGTTAGGTGCTGAGAAGGAAACAGGAAATGGAGCTGTCTGAAGGACAGGGATGATCAAGTTAGAAAGATTAAATCAGGGGCGCCTGGGTGGCTCAGTGGGTTCAAGCCTCTGCCTTTGGCTTGGGTCATGATCCCAGGGTCCTAGGATTGAGCCCCACATCGGGCTCTCTGCTCAGCAGAGAGCCAGCTTCCCCCTCTCTCTGCCTGCCTCTCTGCCTACTTATGATCTATCTCTCTGTGTCAAATAAATAAGTAAAATCTTTAAAATAAATAAATAAATAAATAAATAAATATGTCAATTCCTTAAAAAAATCAAACACCTGATACCTAGGCACTGTTTTAAATACTTGGCATACATAAGTGTACAAAACAGATCTTTGCCCTAGTTAAATTTATATTCTATCAAAACCTGTTTCCTTCCTGTGCTGTACATTTGTATAAACTGTTCCCAGACTAGCTCAAGATTCCATTCTGTTTGTGTGTCATGCACGAGTCTCTGAGTAGCCCCCACGTGCAAGGTCTGTGGAGGTGTATACGGTTAAATCTGAGACCTTGCTCTTGGGTTTTTAGGCCGTTAAGGGAATCTAATTCAATTAGAAAATTACATGTCCCAAGTGAGGCTAAAAAAGGTCAAAATTCAGAGAACAATTACGTTTAGTTGTGAGGTATTGGGGAAGACTAAGAGAGGTGACTTTTGAACTGGTTCTTTAAGGGTGGGAAGAAGGACACTGTAGTTGGAGCTACAAGAGGAAGAGAAAGACGCTCTGGCCATATACATGTAATTCATTGATTTGGCTGGAGGTTAGGATGTGAGAAGGGGGATCGGGGGACGTGGTTGGAAAGATGGGTTGGGATCAGGCTAAGGAGTTTGGATTTTTTTGAGTTAGTAATGGGGAGCCGAGACTTTGAGCAAAAGGGTGACCTGATTCAAGCTGTGATTTAGGAACATTAATGAGAGTTCTATCATGTGGCTTTTTTGGTTTGCTTTTGGTTGGGGCTGGGGGATGTTAGGTTTCTGAACGAGACCCACAAGAGCCAATGAGGGCTTGACTGGGAGCAGCTGCCGTGGGGAAAGAGCCATGGACAAGGCTGGATGGACAAGACCACCAAGGCGGAATCAACAGGATGTGATGATTTTCGTACAGGGACCAGACTCCACAGCTCTGCACACTGGGGCTTTGCACGTACTCACCATATTTGTTGAATGAACATGTATCACGGGTATTCACAGAATAGGGAGCTCAATCTTGTCTGAACTCGAGAAAGCTCCTTGGAGGAAGGGGGGCTTGGTTATACTTCTGGTCTTTCTCTGCCAAGACTTCCCTTCCTAATGCTTTATAACTCTGTGGGGGTCCACTTCCGAATCTAACTTAAATGCCTGGAAATTGGAGGAGGGGTGTCCTACGCATTCTCCCTTCGAGCTGCCCTGTCTCTTGGCTGGGATGTGCTGGTGGGGACATCAGTACCTTAGCATCTTGAACCCACTTGAGTGACCCTAGATAGTGGTTCATGGACCCTCAACTAATGACGATACCCCCTTCTGCAGGAGAGGCATGCGATGGGCTGTTTCAGTGGCCTGTGCCTTGGTGGAGCCACCCTTGTTCCTCCAGGGTCTGCGCCTTCACTTTGGAAATGCAATGTCAGCTCCCCAGGAGGTATTCAGGCTCGGGAGGCCTCATCCAGGAACAGAGCAAACACAGGAAACATTAGTAAATAAGAATGGAGGTAATCGTAGTTTATATTCGAGCTATACCGGCTGGTCTGCTCAGCAAGCCACATTATGGGGTAAAGATTTTGCACTTTTTGTTTAAAATATTTATAAAATGAGAGCATCGGAATGGGAGGCAGCTGTAGGAACCTGATAAACAGTGTTTTTCACAGCGCGATCACCATGCCGGAAGAATCAGCAGCACTTGGGAACTAGTCAGAAGTCCAAGTTCTGGCCACCGCCACCCCCTCCAGCCTCAGACCTGGACACTCTGATACAGGTGCCCAGCAGTCTGTGTTGTAACCAGCACACCAGGAAGCGTGACGCACACTCAAGTCTGAGTACCACTGACTTACAGAAACTTTCTAAAAATTCAAGACAGGTGGCGAAAATTAGAGCACTCTTCCCTGAACAGAGCTTATTAAATACTAGTGTTTTTTCTTTCTCTCCCATCCATTTTCCAGACTCTCTGCAATGGGCATTGAATCTTATAAGCTCACAACTTACCAGTATTTTTTTAAGATTATTTATTTATTTGATAGAGATGACAAGTAGGCAGAGAGGCAGGCAGAGAGAGGGGGGAAGCAGGCTCCCCGCTGAGCAGAGAGTCCGATGTGGGGCTTGATCCCAGGACCCCAAGATCATGACCTGAGCCAAAGGCAGAGGCTTTAACCCACTGAGCCTCCCAGGCGCCCCAACTTACCAGTATTTTATAATCCTTAATATTTTGGTCTGATCAACTCCCCTGAGAGCCTAAGGGTACTCTTGATGCTTTCAGCACACATTTGTAAGTTATTAGGTTGGGTTATTTCAACAGAGATCCCCACAATAAATGATCTACATATTGACTGTATTACTTAAACTTCCTAAGCTTGCCCTAAAGTCTAGGGGCACACCTTACTTGGAGAAGGTATCAGTTTCTTTCTTATATGTCAGCTGACCGTGCCTTTGCTTGGATCAAAAATATGGGCAAATAATTTTCTCCCCTTCCTCCAAAAAGAGAAAATACTAAAAAGACTTGCAGAATAATTTCCCCTGGGAAGAGTTTATAGGCTCTAGGCTCTGAGACTAAGATGAACGGGAAATGTGGGAAAGATAGAAGATAAAGCTTAAACTGCATATAGCACGTTTTACTTTATATTTAGTGGTTAACTCTGGTTTTCCAAAATAAGGCTCTTAGGTTACAGATCAGGAAGATGGGTCCTAGCTTGAGTGGTTTATTAGAGAAGTGTGAAGGTCCGAATTAAGTGTTGGATTATTGTTGCTGTATTTGGCTCCGCCTGGAGCCAAAGCTACAGAAGATCCCCGCCTGGTGGCTGACGGCCAGGTGAAGACTGGGTGTGGCTTAGAAGGCTCCAGGGGACGCTGCGAAGCATCCCTGAGCAGAGTGTCTGCTGGGCAAGTAGGTCCCCTGGGAAGGAGGAGACGCAAGATTCCCAAAAGGGGATTTGGGGAAGGGAGAGAGAGATTTTTGTTTGTTTGTTTTTAATGAAATAAATTTTTCTTGAGACTATTTGTTCTGGAAAACCAAACAAGTGGTTTTTTTTTAAAAAAATTAATTAGTGATTTTATTTATTTGAGAGAGAGATGGCAAGGGAGAGCACACGCAGGCTCTCGGTTGAGCAGGGAGCCGGATGTGGGGCTCCATCCTAGGACCCTGGGATCACGGCCTGAGCCGAAGGCAGCCACGGAACCGACTGAGTCCCCCAGGCGCGCAACCAGTAGTTCTAAACTCTGCCCCACCCGACCCCCACCCCGCCAGGCGCAACGAGTATACCCACACCGAGTCACTTGGGTCCTTCGGAGGCGTTACGGCGGGAAAGCTCCGGACACTTGATGCCCCGGCAAGGCCAGCCCTTCCCCGCCCCGACACGCGAACTCCCACGTTTTCTCAGCGTCCTGCACGGCCGCTTCTTAGCTCCCTGACTCGATCCTCCCAAGTGGGACGCTGGGGCCCAAGCGTCCTGGAGGGGGGCTAGGGGCCAGGGCTGGGCCCCCCGAGCTGCCCCTGCCCGGGGCCTGCGGGAGGCCGCGCCGGCGTCCACTCCCGCGGCCCAGGCCAGGGCGGGCGGGCGGCCTCCGTACGGGACCCCCGAGGCCACGAGGGCCGGCGGGCGCGCGCAGAAGGCCGCGGGCCGCGGACGTGCGGTCCTTCGGGCTGCAGGGGGCGCTGTGCGCGCCCTCGTGCCCGGCCGCGAGCGCAGCTCTTGTTTAAAGGGCCGACGGGGCACGTGGCTCGGACGCAGCTCGCGGCCTCCCGGCAGCAGCTCCGAGGCTGGGCGGCTCCGCTCCGCCTCCGTCGCCGCCTGCGCGCTGCGCCAGGCCCGCCAGGCCCGGCCGAGGGCAGCCGCCGAGTGAGGGACGCGAGCAGCCATGGCCGAAGCGGCGCCCGCCCGGGTAAGCGCCCCGGCCCGCGGACGCCCAGACGGCCTGGGGCCGCCGCCGCCGCCGCCGTGAGGGTCGGCGCCCCGCAGCCGTGGAGCGGCCCCGCCGCGCGGCCTCCTGCTCCGCCCAGGCTGGCGCCGGCCGCGTCCCGCCGGCGCGGTCCGCCCCGCCGCCCCGGGTCTGGCGTCCCGGCCGGGCTTTCGGGTCGACAGCGCGGGCGGCCCAAACGGCAGGCTGGGCTGCGGGGCGCGGCGAGGCGGCCCCGACGTGGGGGGGACAGGCCCTGCTTCCTAGCGGCACTTCAGATGACAGGCCTTGCCCTGAAGCGGGCCGGCCGTGTGTCCCGCCTGCCCCCCACCCCCGTCCATTGTCCGGCCGGAGGCACGCAGGGACGACTGTCGCGCAGCCCCACGCGCTTCAGACAGCGCGAGTGTGAGGCTCCGGAAGGGACTGGCCCAAGGCCACGCACCGAGTCAGGCCGAGCCCGACGTCTAGGCCAGAACTTCGGGATTACACTCTCATGAGGGCCCCGGGGTTCGACATTTACCGAAGAGAAAGGTGTCCAGTGCTGTTTTCGAGGGGGACTAGCGGTAGATTTTTTTCTCAGACTGGCATGTTGGATTAGGTTATTTGGATTATTTTAGACTGTTGGCCGGTAATGCGCAGTATGCCCAATTCCGAGAAAAGAATCTTTTGGCTATTTTTGATACACCAGAAAATCCCTTGCAAACAGAACTCAGTAAATGGTTTCTACCATGATTAATACCTCTTAATGAAGTTTTTGAAACCTTGATTTTTGTGGCTCCTTTGAAACGAGGGACTTCCACTTCGCCTCCTTTAATTAATGAATTTGGTGTGTGCTTCCCTTCGGATTCCCTGAGCGCCAGGGAGAGAAAGGGGGTGGGAATACTGTGGTTTGTGGCCCTGTCCCCTGAGGAATACACCCCCAGGGCATTTCTGGAACTTCGTTAGTGACATCACCAGCTCCCACCTAGCCGGGGCCAGTCCCTCAGAACTTTTTCTGACCATTTCTTTCCGTTTACTCCTTTCCTTTTGTCATCTTACAGTACCTGAGATTGCCGAGAAACTTTACAACAGGAATGATTTGCCCCCAACTCTGCTTCTATACAGAATTTTGCTCCTGGAGAAGGAAGAACCACATAATTTTTTCTGCATTCCCCCATGGTCCCTTTACAATGGCAGGTGGCCAGTAGTTGTTACTGAATAAATGTTGTTTAATTGTGGGGTCATTCATTCATTCATTCATTCAGCAGCTAGCATTCTTTTAGGAGCTGTGAATACAGTGGCGAATCACACACACCCTCTGGAACGTCCTTTCTGGGGGAAACAAACCAGTACCCAGGCAGATGCATACCTGCCTTCTTTTCTTTTCTTTTTAATATTTTATTTATTTATTTGCGAAAGACAGAAATAGCAAGAGAGAGCACGAGCAGAAAGGAGAGGGAGAAGCAGACTCCCAGCTGAGTAGGGAGTCGGACACGGGCCTTGATCCCTGGACTCTGGGATCATGACCTGAGCCGCAGGCTGAAGCTTAACCAGCTGAGACACCCAGGCCCCCTCAAAAGGCTTTTAGCACCAGGTCCTGGGACTGGGCTGTTGCACACGCTCCGGCTCGTGCATCAGCACCGGGCTGAGTTGAGGCACTCTGGAAGCTCTTTCCAAGGTGCCGAAGGACAGTGGAATGAAAAAGGTGGAGGAAGAAAGCCCAGGGGGATCCGTTTCTTGCCACGTCCCTGAGCCAAAACCATCCACAGCAGCATAGTCTGCATCCTTACTGTTACCGTCCTAGCGGAATCCACGTGGGGCTTGCGTGCCTTGAGTATGTACTGCGTGCTAGACACTGGGCTAAGTGCTTTCAACAAAGACTGGGTCATTCTCACGATCATCTCCTGTGAGGACCGTTTTCTAGACGTGGAAGTGAAGTTGAAAGCTGTGTGGGAAGACGGTGCCCAGAGTCAGCCAGCTTGGGAGCGGCGGGCTTGCTGCTTGAACCTGGGCTCTCTGGCAGCAGAGCTCATGTTCTCTGTGCTTCCAGGCCTGTCCCTTGGTCTGCAGAGGAGGAGGAGGAGGAGGAGACTAAGGTCCAAGATGGAAGCCCCCCGAGAGCCGCAGATGCTTTTGTCTTTGGCCGTGTGTTTCCACCCGTTTTCCACTTGCTAATGCCTTGGTCCAGCCAGTGTTTCCTACCTTCACTGATGTCCCTGCCTCCCTTCGACACCTGCCTGCCTGGCCCTTAGGATCCCAGCGGGGGCCTTCCCTGGGCAGGTGTCATCGTGAGGCTTTTTGAAGTACACATGTAGATGGGGTCATTCAGAGACCATCTCCCCTTTCTCTTCTTGTGGCCAGGCTCCAGAGAGGGATAAGCAGACAGACGACGAAAGCCCTTCGACACCTCCTCTGTCACCCCCAGCAGCCGCGGAGAACTCTTACCTGTACTCCACGGAGATCACACTGTGGACGGTGGTGGCCGCCATCCAGGCCTTGGAGAAGAAGGTGGACTCCTGCCTGGCCCGCTTGCTGACCCTGGAGGGGCGGGCGGGGACGGCCGAGAAGAAGCTGGCGGACTGCGAGAAGACGGCCGTGGAGTTCGGGAACCAGCTGGAGGGCAAGTGGGCCGTGCTGGGGACCCTGCTGCAGGAGTACGGGCTGCTGCAGAGGCGGCTGGAGAACATGGAGAACCTGCTGAGGAACCGAAATTTCTGGATCCTGCGCCTGCCCCCCGGCAGCAAGGGGGAGGCCCCCAAGGTATCCCTCGGGCCCCTGGGGTGGGACAGCCCGAGGGACCGTGCCTGGAAGTGAGTGGGTGAGCATGCGTGACCCTTGTGGTTCCAGGTGCCCGTGACCTTTGATGACGTGGCTGTGTATTTCTCTGAGCCGGAGTGGGGCAAGCTGGACGAGTGGCAGAAGGAGCTCTACAAGCACGTGATGCGGGGCAACTACGAGATGCTGGTGTCCCTGGGTAAGGCTGCGGAGGTGCCGGTCTGTGTCCGCAGATCGGCCTCCGGCGGTCTGTGTCTTTGCATTGACGTCTGTTCTTCTCAGTGTGTCTCCAGCTCTGCGGGCAGCTGCGGGGCGCGTGTCCAGGCCTGACCCAGCTCTCCTTCCGTTCCGTGTGTAGATTATGCCATCTCCAAACCAGACATCCTGACCCGGATGGAGAGGGGAGAGGAGCCTTGTCCTGGAGGCCCGTGGGGCCAGGAGGAGGGAAGCAGGAGGGAGGTAGCCCAGCCAAGGAGGCCAAGCCCTGGTGAGTGGGGGGCTGGACAGGGGAGTGAGTGGGCCGCACTGCTCTCCTGGGCTTTCCAGGCTAGCCCTGAGCCCGGGAGGGGGCACAGGCCCTCAACCCAAAGTGGGGCCCACTCTGTCCTAGGCCAGCCTAGTCGGGGCGGGGGCGGAGCTTAGAGCCGTCGGGTTTCGGCTTCTGAACGGGGCGGCCAGCGGTTCTGGCGTTGTGTGGTTGTCGTGAGGACTCCGGGACCCGGCAGCCCTCTGGCTAGCACTTGCCGAGTGCTGTGTAAGCGGGGACGTAGGGCCACCAGTGACCCGGCGAGCAGCAGCAGCTCTCCTGCTGCCCCTCTAGCTCGCCCCCTCCTCCTCTGCTCCCCCATGTGAGCCTGCGGCTGTAAATGCCCGTCACCTACGGCTTCCCTGTGTGGACACGGGCCTCCCGGGGGGAGTCCAGGGCCGACTTGGTCCCCATAGCTGGTGTGGTAAGGGACCTGCGGTTCCCAAGTTGACTCTGATATCAGAGTCTTCTGGGAGACTTTAAAAGGTTAATTTTTTTTTTTTTAAGATTTTATTTATTTATTTGACAGAGAGAGAAATCACAAGCAGGCAGAGAGGCAGGCAGAGAGAGAGGAGGAAGCAGGTTCCCCGCTGAGCAGAGAGCCGGATGTGGGACTCGATCCCAGGAGCCTGGGATCATGACCCAAGCTGAAGGCAGCGGCTTAACCCACTGAGCCACCCAGGGGCCCTAAAAGGTTAAATTTTAAAAAATAAATGGAGGTAGGGAGGAGTGCCGGACGTCCGTGTGAGCGTCACCCGTGTGGGGCGGCGATCGGGCGTTGGCTTCCCCGTCTAATCCCGCTACCAGTGTCGGAAGCAGCGGGTGAACACCGGCCCCGCATCTGCGTGCTCTTTTCCCCGAGTGTCTCAAAACTGTTGGCTGTAGGTGGCGGGTCCTGATGCAGGGACACTGAAGTCCACCTGTTGCATTCGATTTATAAAAAGCCCCCCTCCCGCCCCAAATTTAACAGCCTTGTTGAGATAAAGTTAGCATCCCCGGCAGTTCCCGGATTGGAGTATACAGCTCAGTGTCACTCTTCCTCACAGCTGTGTACCCTCACCACAGCTGGAACTTTCTTTGCCAGCCAAAGAGAAGCCCGTCCCCGTGGTGTTGACTTCCTGTTTCCCTCCCGCTGCTCCCCAGTCCAAGGCAACTACTCATCTGCCCTCTTGTGTCTTAGATTCGCCTGTTCTGGACATTGCACGTGAATGGAGTCCTACTGTGTGCGACCTTTCGAGTCTGCCATCTGTCACTGGGCGCGTGCTCCGGGCTTCCCCACCTTGTGGCCTGGCACTGCCTTCCTGGGCACACACGTTGCTGCCTTCTGTCGCTCCGCACCTCTGTTCATGCCCACCCTCCCCTCCCCCTCTTGAATATTATTTATTTGTTGACATTCTAATCTCATTTATCTTTTTTTTTAATGTTTTATTTATTTGTCAGAGAGAGAGAGCGAACACAAGCAGGGGGAGCAGCAGGCAGAGGGCCAAGCAGAGTCCCCACCATGCAGAGAGCGTGATGCGGGGCTCGATCCCAGGATCCCGACATCATGACCTGAGCTGAAGGCAGAGGCTTAACCTGCTGAGCCACCCAGGCTCGCCGTAAAGTCGTTTATCTTTTCAAATGCCATTATTTCATCATTTCCCGTATTCTGGGTTTGGTGTCATTTATTGTTCTTCTCTTTCTTGCATTTCCTCTAAACTGGTAAATCAGGAGGCTTCTTTGGGTTCAGGTTCAACCTCACGGGCCACATGGCTTCAGAGGTGGTGGCGTGTACTCCCTGCCAGCAGGGCCCTCGGCTCCAGGCACCGAGGCTCCGTCCTCGTGCCGTCTGGAGGTCCTGGGCTCTGTTTTCTGTTGCCGAGCGCCCCATCACCTTCTCCCCTGCTGATTTTACCGGTCATTGAACGTTGTTCCCCAGATTTGTTATTCCCTTAGGGTTGCAAAATGGGGAGAGTCTGTCATACTTGGGCACTGCATCGGTGAAATTCTTTTACAAACAGTACTTTCCCTAATCAACTCTTAGTTACCCTGAAATAGAGTCTGTACAGAAGAGGCAGGATAGAAGCTTAATTCTTTTTCTTTATCAGTTATCACAGTGAAGTTACTCCCTTAGGAGCCTTTAAAGGTGACCAGTACTTGGGCTTTTTTTTTTTTTTTAATTTTCTGTCTTTTTTAAATGACTTCAGAGACTTTTAAATATTTTATATATGCCAGTCGTTTGCAGCCATTATTTTTTGTGCTTAAATTGTCCCATCTTTAGCTCATGGGAGCCCTTTCAAGTTGTCCCTGAGGTCATTTTGATGTGACTTCAGTGGCTTTCGGATACCATAAGATGTTCTAGAATCATCTAGTGTATTTCCTGCCTCAGACCTGGAATACAAATTTCTCCAAGGAGTTTTGGTTCAGTGGCAAAGGATATTTGGATACCTCAATATGAGTGCTAGTGATTGCTAAATTTTAGCATTACATCTAGGCCTTTTCAGAAAAAAGAAATTTTTTTTTTTTTTTTTTAGAAAATATGTTTTTTTTAAAAGATTTTATTTATTTATGGATGCCTGGGTGGCTCAGTTGGTTAAGCAGCTGCCTTCAGCAAAGGTCATGATCCCAGCGTCCTGGGATCGAGTCCCACATCGGGCTCCCTGCTTGGCAGGGAGTCTGCTTCTCCGTCTGCCTCTGCCTGCCATTCTGTCTGCCTGTGCTTGCTCTCTCCCCCTCTCTCTCTCTGACAAATAAATAAAATCTAAAAAAAAAAAAAAAAAGAAAAAGATATAATAAAAAAAGATATTATTTATTTATTTGACAGACAGAGATCACAAGTAGGCAGAGAGGCAGGCAGAGAGAGGGGGATGGGAAGCAGGTTTCCCACCAAGCAGAGAGCCCTAGAAAATAATGTATTTTGGGGGCGCCTGGGTGGCTCAGTGGGTTAAGCCTCTGCCTTCGGCTCTGGTCATGATCTCAGGGTCCTGGGATGGAGCCCTGGGTCGGGCTCTCTGCTCAGCAGGGAGCCTGCTTCCCTCTCTCTCTGCCTGCTGCTCTGCCTACTTGTGATCTCTTTCTCTGTCAAGTGGATAAATAAAATCTTTAAAAAAAAAGTATTTTTGGAAGGGAAAATATCATGAGTTCATAGTGATATTTCTTATTCAAATTTAATGTTCTTTGATCTTATACTTGAATATTACTTTTCTTTTACATGGAAATCTTAAACAATTAGACTCTTGATTGAAGGCTGAAATTTTTTTGCAGCTCTTTTTGTCCTCTGAACATATTCCATTCAGGACTTACAGACAAAGTAATGCCTTTTATTTTTATTTTCTTCTACTTTTTTTAAAGATTTATTTATTCATTTGACAGAGACACAGTGAGAGAAGGAAAACAAACAGAGGGCGTGGGAGAAGGAGAAGCAGGCTCCCTGCTGAGCAGGGACTCTGATGCGGGGCTCAATCCCAGGACCCTGGGACAGTGACCTGAGCCAGAGGCAGACGCTTAACTGAGCCACCCAGGGCCCCCGAAGTAATGCCTTTTAAAGGCACTTGAAATAATTATTTTCTCTATGGGGTTATATCACCAACTTGATATACAGTTAAGTTCATTTGTTTCTATTTATTTTTAGATTATTTATTTATTTTAAAAAGATTTAAACAAATTTTTTTAAAGATTTTGTTTATTTGACAGAGAGAGACATAGCAAGGAGGAAGCACAAGCAGAGGGAGAGAGAGAGAGGGAGAAGCAGGCCTCCTGCTGAGCAGAGAGAAGTGTGCGGCTTATCCCAGGACCTTGGGATCATGACCCCAGCTGAAGGCAGAGGATTAACTGACTGAGCCACACAGGTGGCCCTATTTTTAGGTGTTTAGAAATAGCTCTTTTTACCTTTTCATTTAATGTTTTGAATATATAAGGCATGTTATGTTTGCAAAGTCAGAATGGTTTAAAAGGATGCATTCAGGAAAGTCTTATTTCCATTCTTACTCCCTTGTCCCTATAGATAATCATTTTTTAAAAAGGATTTTATTTATTTATTTATTTATTTGACAGAGAATGAGAGAGCACAATGCAGGGGGAGACAAGGCAGGGGGAGAGGGAGAAACAGGCTCCCTGATAAGCAAGGAGCCCTATGCGGGGCTCCATCCCAGGACTCCAGGATCATGACCTAAGCCAAAGACAGATGCCCAACTGATTGAGCCACCCAGGCGCCCCTCTTCTAAGAGTTTTATGTTTTAGCTCTTACATTTAGATCTTTGATTCCTTTGAGTTAGTTTTTATATATGGAGTTAGATAAAGATCTTTTATTCTTTTGTATGTGGATATGCAGTTTTCCCAGCACCATTTGTTGAAAAGACTGTCCATTCCCCTTTGAGTGGTCTTGAGATGCTTCTAAAATGTCACTTGACTAGCTATGTGAATGTTTATGACTTAGTTCTGTTTATTTATTCTATTGATGCTAGTACTACCACACTGTTTTGATTACAGTGTCTTTGTAAGTTTTGAAGTTAGGAAGTCATTCCACTTTGTTCTTCCTCCTTAATATTGTTTTCACTCTTTGGGGTCCCTTGAGATTCCATATGAATTTTAGGATGGGGTTTTTCTCTTTCTGTAAAAAATGCCATTGAGACTTTGATAGAGATTGCATTGAATCTGTAAGTCACTTTGGTAGTTAATATAAACAATATTAAGCCTTCCAATCCATGAACATGGTATGTTTCCATTTACTTATTATGCCTTTAGTTTCTTTCTGCAGTGTTTTGTAGTTTTCGTTGTAAAAGTCTTTCACCTCCTTGGTTAAATAGTTCCTTTTTTTTTTTTTTTAAAGATTTTATTTATTTATTTGGCAGAATGACAGAGATCACAAGTAGGCAGAGTGGCAGGCAGAGAGAGGGGGGAAGCAGGCTCCCTGCTGAACAGAGAGCCTGAAGCGGGGCTTGATTCCAGGACCCTGAGATCATGACCTGAGCCAAAGGCAGAGGCTTAACCCACTGAGGCACCCAGGTGCCCCAGTTAAATAATTCCTGAGGCTTTCATTCTTTTTGATACTATTGTAAGTGGAATTGTTTCTGTAATTTTCTTTTCAAATTGCTTGTTATTAGTGTATAGAAATACTAATTTTTATATATTGACTTTTGTCCTGGTACTTTGTTGAATTAATTTGCTAGTCCCTACAGTTCTTTGTGGAATCTTTAGGCTTTTCTGCATATTTCATCTTTGAAGAGATAATTTTATTTCCTCCTTTCCAATTTGGATGTTATTTATTTTTGTTTCTTGTTAACTTGCTCTGGCCAGGGCTTCCAGTCCTTTGTTGAATGGGTGGTAAAAGTGGACATTTTGCCTTGTTCCTAATCTTAGGGGAAAAGCTTTCATTCTTTGACCATTGAATGTGCTGTTCACTGTTGGTTTTTCATATATGGCTTTTATTATGTTGAGATAGTTTCTGTGTCTGGTCTTTTGAATGGTTTTATCATGGAAGGGTGTTGAATTTTGTCAGATGCTTTTTCTGCATTAACTGAGATGTTTTCCCGAGGTGTTTTCCCTTCATTCTGTTAATGTGGTGTGTTCTGTTGGTTTTGTTTCGTATGCTGAACTAACATTGCATTCCAGGAATATACTCTACTTGGTCATGGTATTTAATCCTTTTTTTCCCCCCCAAGATTTCATTTATTTATTTGAGAGAGAGAGAGCATGAGGGGGTGGGGTGGCAGAGGGAGAGGGAGAAGCAGACTCCCCATTGAGCAGGGCACCCAATGCAGGGTTTGATCTCAGGACCCTGGGATCATGACCTGAGCTGAAGGCAGATGTTTAAATGACTGAGACCCTCGGCACCCCGGCAGCAGTTGTTTGTTTAGTTGGTTTTTTTTAGATTTTAATTATTTGAGAGAGAGAGAGAGCTCAAGATGGGGGAGGGTCAGAGGGAAAAGCAGACTCCCTGCTGATTGGGGAGCCTGATGTGGGACCTGATCCCGGGGCTCCCAACTGACTGAGCCATCCAGGTGCCCCAACAGTGTTTTTTGTTTTGTTTTGTTTTTTTTAAGATTTTATTTACTGATTTGACAGAGAGAGAGAGTGTGCAAGCATAGCAGGGGAGGGAGAAGCAGGCTCCCTACTGAACAGGGAGCCCGATGCAGGGCTCCATCTCAGGACCCTGGGATCATGACCTGAGCCGAAGACACATGCTTAACGACTGAGCCACCCAGGCGCCCCATTAGCAGTGTATTTTTCATGATACCTCTCTTACATGAGGGGGGGTGAGTATCCTTTTATTTATGGGCCATTTAAATTTCTAACTCTGTGAACTCTGTGTTCATCTCTTTTGACCTAGGACCTTTTTTAAAATGCAGCTAATGGGCGCCCAGGTGGCTCGTTCGGTTATGCATCTGACTTTGGCTCGGGTCATCATCTCAGGGTCCTGGGATTGAGTGCCGTGTCAGCCTCTGTGCTCAGCAGGGAGCCTGCTTCTCTCTGCCCCCTCCCTCTCTCTCCCTCTCCCTCTGTCTCTCCCTCTCCCCACTCATGTTCGCACATGATATGATATCTCTCTCAGATATGTTACATCTTTAAAAAAAACAAAACTGCAGGGGCACCTGTGTAACTTAGTTGGTTAAGCGTCTGCTTTTGGCTCGGGTCATGATCCTAGGACCTCAGGATCAAGGCGCATGTCGGGCTCCCCGCTCAGTGGGGAACCTGCTTCTCCTCTCTCTCTGCCCCTCCCCTTGCTCGTGCGTGCACACATTCACTGTCTCCGTCTCTCAAATAAGTAAAATCTTTAAAAATAAATACAATAAAATCTTTTTCAAGAAATGCATAATTCCTAGGCCTACCCAGAACCGCCGATGAGAATCTTGGGGTGCTTCCAGGGGGATCTCTATACATCAGGGTGGCACAGGACTTGGGCCCGGAAGCCACTGTTGCATTGTTCTGAGCCGGGACGCCCTAACAAGCCACACGACTTGTCTGGTACGCTCAGACATTACTGTGCTGTATCTTTTCCTTCTCTTTTAGCCACGAGGGATCCGTGAAGTCCACTTAAATGTCCCAGCCAGTGTTTGACCTGATGCCCCCCAGTCCCGGTGACCGCAGGCGGCTGCGCCACAGGCTCCTGCCACCGGGAGGGATCTCTGTGTTGTCCTTGGCATCACTGAGTTGCATTTTCCAGGCGTCCCTCCACGTCCAGAGCACAACCTCGGCCCCGTCAGCCCTGCCCGGGAAGAACCAAAAGAAGAGCAGGTCACCAGGCGCCAGCAAGACTCCGAGACGAGAGTGACCATCCCTGGAGCAAGCACGGGTGAGCGAGGGCCACCGGGCCGCCGTGCGAAGAGCATCTTGACACACGACCAGACAGGTGCTGCTGAGTAATGTGCTGAAGCGTGACAGGGGGACAGATGACGGACACCAGGCTTGGCCGAGCTGGACGGGCTTCCTGGGAAGGGGACCCTGCGACAGGCCTTAGAGGAGGAAGCGTAGATTTTAGCTGGGAACGAAGGGCGTTTTTCGCAGGAGAAAATGGGCTGAGCCAAAGTGTGGGTTCCTGAGGCCTGCTAGGGGCCAGGCCCTCCGGCCGGGCTGCAGCGAGGGGAAGGGCACACGAAGGCGGGTTCTGGGCCTGCTCCGGCCTCCTGCGATGGTCCCGTTAACCGGGCGGTCTGTGTCCTGGGCCTAGCACGGTGCTGGCATGTGCATTCGTTCCTCAGCAAACGTCCTCTCTCTGGAGGCTGTGGGGGACCCTCTGGCTTCCGGCCGCCTTTCCAGTGCTCTCTGTCTGCTCGTGTGTGAAGGAAGCTCCTGTCCGTCCTTTCACAGAATAGAGCACAGCTCGGAGGGCATTTGGCCTCACCCGTGGCATTTACTCCAGAGCCCTGTGGTCTGCCTGCAGCTTGGCTTTGCTAGCCCGCCTTCTCCTGCCCTCTTCCTCCTCTTCCTCCTCGCTCCCACGGGCCTGACTTTTCAGTCTCGGTTGCTTTCCCTCCAGTGACTATGAGCTCCCTGGGGCGGGGGTGGGGGGCGGGGTGACTGTCCCTCTTTCCCCGGTGCCCTCCTGCCCAGCCAGTGTGTAAGCAGAGGGGACCTTCTCTTTGTCCCTGCTCCCCTGCAGACCTGGCGCCGGGCCCCAGGGGCCTCCCCAAACCCTCTGTCCTTCGGCGGTCCGTGAGGGTGACGGAGTTGTTCGCGCTGGCCCAGATGGGAACTGGGGGCATGGCCTTCACAGCTTTCCTCTCGCCTCCGAAGCAGAGGCCATGGAGCGAGCAGTCCTCTGGACAGAGCAGGCGTTCAAGCATATGCGGGGTCTGCTTGGAGCCTGTGCGGTCCTGCACGAGCCCGGTGTCGGGAAGGGCCCTCACAGTGTCTCTCGCACAGGGCCTCCAGCCGCGGTTAAACAGGAGCAAGAATTTTCAGGTGGGGAGTCTCCAACATCCCCTCCCGGAGAGAGGCTGCCCGGCATGGGGCCAGGTGAGTGACGGAGGGGCCCTTGGCTGTGGGGTGGGAGGCGGCGCAGTGGGCCCCAGGAAGGTGCCTCTTCCTAGGGGTCCCTGCCTCTTTCCCAGGTCCTTTTGCCCTGGGGCTCTTTGCGACCCCGACCTAGGTCCTGGTCGTCCCCCATCGTGTCTGGCCTGGTGGGAAGGTGCTGCTCGAACACAGGCTGCGCGCACCAGGTTCGGGGTCTGGTGACAGAAGGGCCTCACGGCAACCCTGTGAATGGTCCCGGCGCACAGCCTCGGATGTCTCAGAGTTTGTATGCGGTGGTCTATGATTTAAATTCAGGTCCCCTGCCTAGAGGCCACAAAACCGGGCTTACACCCTGATGAACAGGAAAAAATGTAGCAATTATCGCCCATTCCAGCTTTGGGGTGGTTTTCTGCCCTGAGAGAAAGGGATCCAGTTCTTACCTGGTTCCATTCTGCTTTGATGGGAGGCAGAGGTGAGATGTGGGCACGTTGGGGTTGTGGCATGGTGGGCGTCCAAGCTGGAGATGGGCTTCAGGTGAAGAGGTCTGGGAACCTTGGCCTTCACATGGAATCGGGCCGGAGACCCACACTAATCCCCAAGTTTAGGAATACCACGGTAGCCCATTAAATGCAACACTTCAGATGCAAAGTTCAGATGCTTCTTAGAGACTCTTAACTGATTCTGTAGCTGTGGGACTAAATTACAAATGGCAGGGTCATGTCCAACATAGAAACCAAAGTTTTGTCCGGAGTTACTTGTGAGGGTTGCTGGGAAGCTGGACTTGAGCAAAGAACCCCGAGGTCTTGACATCAGGTGCTGGTCTGGAAGGTTCGGCAGTTAGCAGAGTCTCTGGGGTGGGATTTAAATTCATGCTTCAGCAAGAAGTGAACTCCCTCTTGCTCTGGACCTTGGAAATCGCTCGTAAAGGGCTAAAGGTTTCGTTCTAATAGGCAGAGGGTAAGGTTCACTGTCAGTCTTCAAACAGACCGTGGGTTGCAGTGTCTGAGATGCTGGGCTCGGGGGGAGGTCAGAGAAGCCAGTCGGGGCTGATTCCAGAAAAGCCCAGAGGGGAACAGCAGTGAGAACAGCAGTGAAGGATCTCCGAGAGTGCCGGTGTTGCAGGCAGGGCCTGTGGCCGGGATCTTCCTTCCCAGCACCGGGGCCATGTGTTGCCTCCGAGTCCCCGCCCTCTCCTCTGTCCTGGCAGTTCCCAGCCTCAGTCCCGTCTCCCGGTCAAGTGCTGACTCACACTGAGGTCCAGCCAGGAAGCCGAGGTCCTTGCGCCTGCCGCCTGTCCCCGGAGAGCAGGTGCCAGACAGGGAGCTGATGCTCAGGTGGATTTGTTACTTGGATGAGCAGCTCCGAGTGTGGCTGAAACGCCAGCCTCCTCTGGGCCTGAGGCTCCTCACCTGCCTCAGCGGCCCCAGGGCTCACTGTCATTCACCGAAGGGAACTGACATCGTCAGAACTCCTAGGGGTCGATGTAGCCAACGTATCTCCGTGCAGGGTCTCCCCCGCATCATCTACCTGTTTGCTTTAACGCCGTCTGCCCTCTGACCCCTGGCGCCCTGGCTTCTGGTTTTGCGGCTTTGTCTCCTTTCTCCGGATGTCCATTGCTTGGCCTCCAGGAATGGGCCGTGTGACAGCAAACAGCCAGTGGGGGGCTGCTCAGGCGACAGTGGCCGCTGGGTAGGGCCAAGGGAACAGGGTCGCTGGTGTGTGTGCTGTGAGCAACCTGCAGGAGAAAGGGCTCGGTGAAGACGGGAGCAGGGGGCTGCCGATCCGGCTAGGGCTGTGCTTGGAGCCCCGGGCTGGGTGGCGTGGCCTCGGTGGGCACCAGTGTGGCCCGCTTGAAGTTAATGGAGATTCCTTTCTCCAGGCGGTGGCAGCGTGCTCATCAAGACAGAGGCCCAGTCCGAGGACGAGATGATACCCGAGCAGCTCTTCCTGGGCGAGTCCCACAGCCAGCCCGTGTGTAGGATGGCCAAGGGGCCCAGGAGCAGGACCGAGGGCCCCTGTCGGCTGCGTGCGGCAGGGGTGCCACGGGTGCGGGTGGGGGACCCGCGGGCCCCTGGAGCTCTGGGGGAGCCGCCCCGCATCCTCCCTCGCAGGCGAGAGCGGACCTTCCCCTGCCCTGACTGTGGGCAGAGTTTCCGCTTGAAGATTAACCTGACCATTCACCAGCGGACGCACGCGGAGGAGGAGCCCAGGGAGACTCCGGGGAGCTCGCCCCCTGGCTGGGGGGAGGCCCCCTCCACTCTGGAGCCGGGCGAGGTGGTGGTGCCGGGCCCAGTCATCCGCTGGCTCCCCGAGGAGCCCGGAGGCCGCCGCTCCCTGGCGGGCCGCTCCCTCCTGGCGCGGCGGCCGGCGGCGGGCAAGGTGTACCACTGCAGCGAGTGCCTGCGCTTCTTCCAGCAGCGGAAGAGTCTGCTGCTGCACCAGCGCCTGCACACGGGCACCAGCCAGGGCTGGCCGGCCTGTCCCTACTGCGGCAAGGCCTTCCGCCGGCCCTCCGACCTCTTCCGCCACCAGCGCATCCACACGGGCGAGCGGCCCTACCAGTGCCCTCAGTGCGGCCGCGCCTTCAACCGGAACCACCACCTGGCGGTCCACATGCAGACTCACACCCGAGGCCAGGCGGGCCCGCCCTGCCCCACTTCCCCGGCCCTCCCCCGGACGCCCCCGCGACCCCGGCCCAGCCACAGTGAGGAGGGCTGAGCGGCCAGGAGCCTGTAGGGGCACCCTCCGGCTCTCGGGGCACCCCCAGCAGGACTCCTGTCCGCCTTCGGGCCTTTCCCCCGGTGTCTGGCGCTGGTTCCTCGTTCTGGACTAGTTCTGGAATAGCTTCGGAGAGAGCTTTTTTCCATTCAGATGGGAAGCAGTGGCCTTTTTGGTAACTGTGTGTGTATGACCAGATGCCTCAACTTACTGTTTTCCGAGTTTGTCACTCTTCGCTGCCTTTTCTGCATTCCTGACTTAGAAAGGATCCCTTAAAGCATACAGGATGCCGACTTTTGGTGAGAGACTGTGGCGGGTATCTGAGACCGGCACTGGAGATAGTGGCCCTTCCAGTAGCGGGCGATGGAGACACGGAGGGCCTGCCGTTCCTAATGTACACAGAGGTCACAGCAGAGTGGACAGTTTGAAGAATAGGCGCTGGAAATTTGAGTTTTCCTACTGTGTTATTTTGAAACCTTTTTTTCCCTTCCTCACGGAGTTTTTCTAGTGTTTTTTTAAGGGTTACGTGTGGTTGCAAAGGGGACCAGGAGCCCTGAGGGGCAGGAACTATTCTGCTACCTCCTTGTGTGTGGGGATGGTGGAGGGGCTGTCCAGATCAGCCCAGGTATTGGTGGGGGCTTGGCTGCTGCTCTGACACAGGCTGCGATCCTGGGTGTGCATTCTTTGACCCAGAGTGCTTCCCAACATCCCAACATCCATGATTGATTTTGGTTATTAGTTGAGAGGGGAAACTGAGGCCTGGAGTGGTGGACCCTTCCCCCAAGGTCTCAGTATTATGGGTATGCACGGCCTGAGGACTTAGAGGGTGGGGGAGATGCAGACCCAGCCCAGGAAACTCCTCCCGGAGAGGAAGCTTCTGATGTGGGTGAGGCTGGGAAGCCAGGCTGGATTCCTGTGCTTCCGCGGCCTGAGCTGTCATGTTAAAGGAGTGGTATGTTCCAAGAACTTGGGGCTGGTAGCAGAGATAGTCCAAGAGACAGGGGTGGGTTTCTTTAACCATCTCCTGCGTCATGTTCCTCACCTGTCAGAGGGGGTAATGACCCCGGTGCATTCTACCTCACCTTAGCGTTTTCGGGGTCGCAAAAGATTAAGAGGCAGTGGGGCAGATAGGAAGCCTGGTTGTATCCTCTTTTCAAGTTCAGGGCCCCCCTTCTCTTCCATGTTCATCTCCAGCTCTTTGCCCAAGTCAGAATCCCTCAGGAAGGACCTTTATTTTCTAGAGTGAGTGGAAGGTCTCGGGTGCAGAGCGAGGTGAGACTTTCCCGTTGGGCTATATCCGCAAGGAGCCCTTTGTAGGTCAGTGGAACAAATTCTTACCAAAGCAATGAGGTTCGGACTGTAGGATTTCAAGCAATAGCGTTAGGTGTCCTGGAGAAGTCTTGGTGGCAGCTTGCATCTGTGCCTCTTCGGTCACACCACTTTGGGTGCTGCCTAGAGAGCAACCCTTGGTTTGGGTGATTTGGAACTGGAGTACTGTGTCCTCAGCTAGTTTGTTGTCTTATTGGCCTTGGCACTACGTGAAGTGGCCAGCATTCAGACCTGCTTCCAGGCGTCTGGGTCCCTGGCTGTGCCACTTCTTCTTGTCCCTCTGACCCTCTCCTCTCTCCCAAAGTCCTGAACAGAGTTGGGGGCAGATGGGAACATTGCCATCATCTCTGGGGCAAGAGTGAGTATGCAAGTCGGTGAGAGCCCAGCCAAGCTCCCCTGGGCTTGGGAGGAAGGGCTGCCACCCTCCCCAGCTATGCATTCTGCTCGTCTCCTCTGGCATCCCCAACCCTCACCAGGGCACCCCCCCCAAGTCAGGGCTGGGCTGTCACCAAGTGTTCATACAGGATATGGTGCAAATGGAGCTGCTCTGAGCCTTCCTCTTCCCTGTAAGAGTTAGACTTGGGTGTTCCCTGGGGATGCCTCAAGGCTCGAAAGTCCTAGACCCTTCTAAGGCTAAATGTACTGTGTAAACACGGGTACTCTAGCAATAGTACAAACCAGGGGTGATCGCTGGACACAGGCCCTCTCATTTCTTCCAAATCACTCAGGGTGCTGGTTCCTGGCTGGGCCTTATGAGCTTGCCTGGCACTCGATAGGTTTTCAGAGAACATTCTTCACACCGAAAGGAGCCGCGCGTGCAGCGTGGTGCGGGAGCAGAGTGGTGCTCCAGAAGCTGGCAGCTAGAAACCCGTTGGGCCTTCGACTGGCTCCTAGCTCTGTGTCTTGGCTTCCTTGTTTGGAAACAGGCCCTTAGGAACTGTGACGGTGGCGGCCCTTTGCCTTCATCAGTGCTCAATAAATATGTTGAGTTGAGTGAGTGCGCATGGTCTGTTGCTTGCGCTCCGGGAGTCAGCCCTTCGGCGGGCCTGTGCGGGGCAGCACAGGCCCGGGGCCCTCAGGCAGCAACCAGGCGCGGGAGCGACCCCCGCGCCACGCCCCTTCAGCCGCTAGCCCCGCCCACCCTGGGAGTCCCCTGCGGGGGCGGGACCTCTCCCTGACCAGTGGGAGACCGACTCCCGGCCTCCGGGGCGCAGGTGCTGGGGGCGGAGCTTCCAGGACTGGCCAATGAGGAGCGGGCTCCGGGACGCGGGGCGGGTCCCACTCGGGGCAGGGCTCCGCCTGCTGGGGCTACCGCGACACCGACGCAGCGCTCGCGCGCTCCTCGATCCCGGCCCGCGCTCGGGTTAGCGCGGTGGTCTCGGAGGATGTCCTAGAATTGGGGAGGCGCAGCCTGCGTGGAGGGGTGATGACCACCGCGACGCTCGAGGCCGCCGCTGTGTGAGTCAGCGATAAAGGACCTTCTCCTCTCTTGGCCGCAGTTTGCCGGCGTGCGGACTTAGCCGCCAGATTTCCGAGGTTCCCGACAGCGCCGACGTCTGGGGGAGCCCGCTCTGTGCGGAGGGGGCAGCATGCACGGCGGACGTCCTCACTCCAGAGACCCGCCCGGGCTTTCCTCTCTTGGACCTGCCCATCCACCCCGTCCCCAGCACTGACCCCTTAGGGAGACCATCTCCCCAATGTCACCCTCTTTTCCGTGCCGAGACCTGTTGCTGTCATCTTGGGAGATTACTTTCCTCCCCAACCTAGGCCCTTGCCTTCCTCCTGTGGAGCTGTCTTCGACCCGACTGTAAGGATCCCCTAAACTCTTTAGGCCCGAACTCTGATTTCAGGATGCGTTTGAGGGCCTGCTTGCTCTTTTCCGCAATTCGCCAAGAAGTCCTTCCTGCTGCTGCTGGGAGGGGGTCTGGGTCAGAGAGGACTTTCGGTTATGTGTGCTTCAGGCTCAGACTGGACTTCGTCCGTCCCTAGCCTAAGTGACAAGAACTGTCAAGACGAGATTTTCCCTCCTGTCCGAAGGTAGAGAGGGAAAATGCTCTGAAATGGCATTAGGTCCATTCCTGAGTGCCAGATCTGTGACAGCGCGTTCCAGGACTGGAAGTTGTTCATCCTTAATCTGTGCAGACCAGATCTTCGTCCTCCAGGCTACACTCCAGGCCAGACTCAGAGATGGAACAATGGCACAGTGAGAGACGCAAGGAAGGAACAAGTGTCTGATGATTCGTACCTAGCACGTGTTGAACATTTTGCAAAGCGCTTTCTGGAGGAGGTATCAGGGGAGCCTCAGTTGCACAGAATTGGGCTAATCAGTCTTTGGTTCACAACACAGTCTGATTGTCGGCCCTCAGCCTTTATGTTTGTTTTAGTAATAACATGTGCCAAAGCCAGTAATACACGCCAAGTGCTTTTCCACACCTTTAGTTCACTTCATCCTCACAATACCCCCCAAACATGCAGGATTCAAATAGCAGGAGAGATATCGAGTCAACTTCTAGTAAAGCTGCATTTCGAGGAAGGTTTCCAATATACCTCAGGTGTCTCCGGGGAGACACTCCTGAATTTCTTATTTTATTACTTCTAGTAATATGCGATACATTTTCTATGCCCTGGGGCAGGATATTTTTTGAACTATTCCCTTGTTCTGACTACTCTTAGGTGCTGGCTTTCAACTTTCTCTGGCTCCATTTCCTGGCAGCTAGGACTGGCCTAGTGTGGAGGGCACTCTGGGGCTGGTAAACAAGGCACCTGGGTCACAGGGCGCTAATAGGCTGGTCAGGAGGTCACATGCCAGTAAATGTCGGGGTGGAGGGCCTTAGAGACACCAAAGCCAGAACAATAGAACCTTACCTCTGAGTCCTGAATAATGGGGGTGGGTTTGCTCTAGAATGCTCCACAGCGGACATAGCATTCCCAGAGTGCATTGGTCCCCTGGGAAGTTTTCTGGACCACTCACTTCCTCACTTCTGGGCTGTGTTCCCAGATGAAGGAAAAAAGTTGGGCTCAGTAATCGGCTAGGCCAGTATCTCTATTATGTGGTAGGGCTGTGATTCAAATCCATTACACTTTGTCCAGTCATGGTGCGAAGGCTTTGTTATTCACCCTCCATTGCCCCTGCGTCTTGGTTCAGGATTCTTCCCTTGGGGGCTCTGTGGTGTCCAGCATCCACTGCCAGCCAGGGTCTCTTTGGGGGTCTGACCAGAGAGATCTTCTGGCATCCAGAACAAGTTTCCCCCATTTTAAAGGACCCTGTAGTGGGAATGGCTCTGGTACCTCTCTCATGGCGGCAGCAAGGGGGAAGCCCCAAGGTACAGGAGCTTGGTGGGCCGGAGGGGACTAGCTTGGCTTCAGCAAGATCTTCAGACGCATAGTGGAGGGAGCGCCATGTCTGCTAAAATTTGACCTCTTGACTCTTTTTTTTTTTTTTTAAGATTTATTTATTTATTTTAGAGAGAAAGAGCTTGGGGGTGGGTGGGGCAGAGGGAGAGGGAGAGAGAATTCCGAGCCGACTCCACGCTGAATGTGGAGCCTGATTCGCAACCCCGAGATCACGACCTGAGCTGAAACCGAGAGTCAGACACTTACCTGATCTCACCACCCAGGCGCCCCCTGGGCCTCTTGGCTCTTAATGACAGTCACCAGTTGACTTCAAAGGGCTTAACGAATCTTAGAAGAGAAGTGTGACCCAGTGGAGAGGGTTGCGGGGCAGAGGGCATGGGCTTGGCCGAGAGGGTTATGGTCGTGTTTGCCGCTCCAGAGTGACCTCGGAGGGGGAGGCCTGGCTCGGGTTGGGGAAATCACAGAAACTGCCTGGGAACCTGGGAGAGGGGACCAGGACCCGGGAGTGCCGATCCTGAATCCTTCTAGCCGCCGCTCCCTGCTCTCCTCTGAAGCAGGTGTGCTGGAGACGAGGTTGCGTTTGCCTGGTGGTCTGGCCGGCAATGCCCTCTGGTTTGGGGGCAGGGAGGGGAGACGAGCTGGTTTTACCATTCTCTGAAATGGCCGTGACTCATGCTGGTGGGGAACTTCCACGTCCACGTGTCCCCGACCACAGAAGATGCGGCCGTGTGACTCTGATCAGGAGTGGGGCAGCCTGGGAGCCCGGCGGACAAGCTCCGCAGCATGTGAAAGGGCACCGGGAGACTCTGGTCTCCCCAGGTAGGAGGCTGGCTCCTGGGGGCTTCTGGGCCCAGAGTCTTTGGCTTTATTCCTTTATTGAACCAAATGAGCCTCTTGGATTCGAGAACAGAAAGCACTTTGAGGTCCTTGGATCAGCTGTCTTCAAGCAGGTAGAAGGTATCCTTAATTCCCATGTTTGGGTTTAATGACATGACATGAAATGCAGGGAGGTGAAATGACTTGTCCAAGGCCTCATGGAGACTGGGACTCCGCGGCCGCTCCTCACTGTACTGCCCCTCCCGTGGTGCCAGGGCAGCTCTTACACACACATCTTTTACCTGCCAGCCTGTTTATCTCTGGGGAGCTGCGGCCTCCCCTGGTATTTGCACTTCTAGGACTCAGTGAGCTGTACTCTGCACACTGTGAGTTCTCCAGAAATGGCTGAATGAAGGCTGTATTGGAGGCGTCTTCGTAAGGGTGCCCCAGGTCCAGAAAAGGAGGTTGAGTCCGTGTGCATGTGCGTGTTTGTGTAAGACCTGATGAAACAGACTTTGTAGCTGCCACACTCCTGTCCCAGTTCAGCGTGCACACCTGAGTTCTCCCGCTGCTTCGAGCAGCCCAGCAGGTGGCTGTTTGTCTACTCGGCCCAGCTGGGAGGCTGAGGTCCAGAGCAAGGTGCCTTCCTTCCCTTCGCCAGTGTTCCCCTTCCAGAAGATGGTCCCATGTGCTGCGTGGCCACGGGATAAGGGAAGATGCTGGGCTCCAGGGAGCAGGGGAGAAGGGGGAAGGGAGGGCCGCAGTCGTCCTGCACTCAGGATGCACAGACTGACAGCCGACCTCCACGTGGGACTCACTCCCTGTCCCCGGCCTCAGCTACCCCATCTGTCGCATGAGGTGGCTGGACTGGGTGACTTTGGGTTCTTCCTGCCTTTCTTGGATTCTACTCTATCCCCCACTGGGGCAGCAGGATGGGGGGCTTTCCTCCTGGCCTGGTCACTGGCCCTGCCTGCAAAGGGAGCACGGGGGGTCTGCTGCACCCGACGCTCCTGCTGTCCTCCGCACGTCTTAACGTCTGGCAGGCACCCTTTCCCTTCAAGGCCTGCAGAGCCAAGCCCCATCACTGCCTTCAGGGCACCAGGCCCCTTTCCCTCCCTCACAGACCATGCTACCACGGAGCCCGAGCGCCAGACCCCAGTGGAGATGGGCAGATGGGCGGCAAGCAGGCAGCAGAGCAGGGGGACAGCTCCCAGAGCCTGTCCCCTCGAGAAAAGTGCAGGCCCCGCCTTCCCCCCTCACCTGGTGAGGGTGTTCTGGTGTCAGGAGTCCCCCCCATTTGGAGAAACAGACAGGGGGTGCAGTGAGGGGCTGTTAGGTCCAGACGCAGCATGCCGGCGCCCAGGGGATGCCTGTGCTACCCCCCCGCACTGCCCGGCCCTTTGGGAAATTAGATGAAGGATGAACAATGGTAGCTTAGTTGTCTTTCTCTCTCAGATGGTAGCAGTGTCTTCAACATGCAGTTTTCAAAGCCTCGTCCCCCCTTTTTTTCAAGGCCAGGAACCCTTTATTTGAATGACAGCTGGAAACCTATAGCCCAGGGCAGAGCAAGACCACTCTGGAGCAGGGGACAGGTTCTCTCAGAACATAGGTTCTGCCGAGACACTTTTCCTTGCTTTCTAGACTCAGACATTTTATTTGGGGAGAAAGGGTTACTTTTGAAGCAAGCTCTCTGAGCGCGTGAACACAGTCGCGTTGACCTGAGCTGAAAGGAGGTGGGTGCTGACCCGGGCGCCGAGTGACGGACGCAAGACGAGCAAGGGCAGGCCTCGTGTAGGAGCCCCGGGCAGCAGGCTGAGGCAGCGAGCGGGAGGGCCGGTGCTGTGAGTGCTCGAAAGGCAGGAGCCCCGGCAGCCTTTGCGGGGTGTCTGTGGTCCCCAGGCTGGGCCCCTGCGGCCGGGGTGGCCGGACTGCGGGCCCAGCTCAGCTCTGCTGCAGAGCTGGGGTTTGCTCCTGAGTCAGGCTCAGGAGAGCTGTGGGAGGCAGGGGAGTGAGGTCCTCAGGGCACGTGGGGTCTGTCCTGTGGCCTGAGACATCCCTGCTTTGTTCACGGTTACTTTCTTGCCTTCCACTCTCTCTGTAAGCTTTTCCAGACTCTGCAGAAGAGAGCGCTGGTTCCTCCCTGCCCCGCAGGACAGGCGTGACTCTCGGTGCTGTTTCTGCGCCCTCTGCTGCAAACACAGAGGCCCCAGTGACTGCTTTATTTACCGGCTGCTTCCAAAGGCAGGCCTCTCGTCCTGGGCTCCTAGGGAAAGTGTAGATCCGGGTTCTCCTTCAGTAGGTCTGGGTAAGGTCTGGGTTTCTCCCTGGTGTTCCTCAGGGGACCCTGGGCAGGTCCACGTTTGAGAAGCAAGGATGGTGATTTCTCTGAAGGTGTTTGCGTTTGGACTCTGCAAATGTATTCTTACAAGGGTACATTCCCACCATGAAATGTTCCCACCATGAAATGTAAAAGGTGCAGACGAAGCGGAAGGGCTCTCTCTGCTGGCCGCCCTCCTGACCCTAGCCCCTCCCGAGGGCCTCTGCCTTGTCACTGTGGCGTGTGACATTTCAGGCTCCTCTCATGCATTTTCATGCACATGGGAGCTGGGAAAATACAGGCTTGCAAAGACAAAATGTCATGAACGTATCACCCTGCAACTTGTTGTCTTTCCTTAGCAGTATGCCTTAAGAACCTTCAGGAAAAGGTTTGGCACATTTTGATCTACTTCCCTCTCTGGGAGCTGGACTGGCTGCAGGATAGGAACTTGGTGTCCAGGACCCGGATTCACTGTGGAGCCAGTCTGGTGTGTGGGAACTGGGCACAGGGGAGTGGCTGGCCGTCTCCCCAGCATGACTGTGTTACGGGTGCCTCCAGAGACCGCAGAAAGGGACACGCTGAGCCCTTGTCATTCTAGGGACAGAATTTGGCTCACTGCTGCGCAGTGTGGGTAGTCATTAGATACTGGTAGCCTGGAATGTTCTCTGTTTGTTTCTTGATTTAACAAGAATTGTGCCTACCCTGATGGCTGAGGCGGGAAGGAGGAGCAGTGACCATTCCCCATTTTTAACAGGGCGCTTAAAGATGGGTGCCTTTGGGGAGGTCACTTAGCCCTTGAGGGACACTGACTCACACTCTCCGTGTCATGTCGGTTATGTGATTGGCCGCCAGAACTGGGATGGAGAAACACAAAACGAACAATGAACCAGTAGCTCCAACAAGATAGTGGTGAGTGCTTGCTCTGCCCTGTCAGGCTCTCGGTGTCACAGACCCAGGCCCCTTCCAGCTTGTTGCTCTACAGGTCCCAGGATGGGGCCGTGTTGCCATGGGGCCGTGGTTCTCGATGGCTCCCTACCATCCGGAGTCTGTCAGAGGGATGCAGGGAGGGGCACAGTGCTCTTTCAAGGTCAGCACGTGTCTTTACTTCTTATTTAATTAACACATATTTAGTGCCTATCATGTACTTTATCAGTATTGGCCCACGGAAGCCTCATTACAACCTTTTGTTTACTCATGTTCTAGACAAGAGACCGAGGCACAGAGTGGCTGAATAAATGATCCCTTTCACATAGTGTAGAAGGCGGAGCCTCTCACACCCTGTGGAGGAGAACCAGCCACACAACTACACCTGCTTGCAGGGGAGGCCTGCAAACATGGTCCTATTTAGGTGGCCACGTGCTCAGCAAAAAACACCCCAAATGTTCTATGACTTGAAGGTGATCCGTGGTGTTGGGGACAGCCTGACAGCCTCCGTCCTAGCTCAGAGCCTGTTACCTGTGGGTCGAGCTCTCCCAGCTTTCCTGACAACCTGCCCAGGACTCTTTCCACCGAGACATCTGTCTCTGTCCTCAGAAATTCCTAATACAGGTGCACCTGGGAGGTAACCACGGGCCGGGTTCCAGACCACTGCAGTGAAGCGGATATTGCCATAAAGTGGGTCCACGAATGTTTGGGTTTCCAGGGCACGGACGTTCCGTGCACCTGCTGTTGCAGTCTGTGAGCTGTGCAACAGCACCGTGTCTAAAACAACAACGTGCATGCCTTCAGCGAAAAAGACTTTATTGCTAAAGCATGCAACCCGCTGTCTGAGCTCTCAGCGGGTTGGTCCTTCTGTGGGTGGCGGGTCTCCGCGGTACTGCCGGCTGCTGACCTGTCAGGGTGCTGGTTGCTGGAGGCCTGCTTGGCCCTGTGGTTTGTCGCACCGATGGCTCTTCTGTCCCGAACGGTTGCTCGGTGGCAGGCGGTGCCGCCCGATGGCGTTTTTCCCACAGAACTGCCTTCAGAGCTGGAGTCCGCCCCCTCGAGCCCTGCCGCTGCTTCATCCGCGCGGCTCCGTCGTGTTCTGATCCGTCTGTTGTCGCTCCCAGCGGCAGCTCAGGAAGCCCCTCGCTCTGCTCCTCCCGAGGAAGCCCCCCACGTGCGGTCCCGCCTGACCCTGAGCTTGCCCCAGCTGCGTCCCTCCTCGGGCTCCGCTCCTGCTCTGGTCTCCTGCGGTTTCTACCCCAAGTGCAGGGACTTCCTCTGTGAACGTCCTGAACTTTCAATTTGTATAAAAACAGAATCTGGGAAGCACAATAAAGCAAAGTGCAATAAAATGAGATGTGCCTATACAGAAAATAAAGATGAAGATGAATATAGGCTTTCGCAGAGTCTGGAGCTTCTAGCGGTCTTGGTTCCCACTGCCCTCGCCCTCTGGGACCCGGTAAGAACAGCCAAGGAAGCCAAACACGGCAGCAGAGCATGGCGTCAGGGACACCAGACGTCAGGGCAGGACGGGGAGAGGAGGCAGGAAAGAGCCGAACAGTCGAACAGTCGGGGGCAAGGGAAAGAGAAGGATGTGGTAGAGGGAGGGGTAGAGATTACCAGGAGGATGGGGAACTTCAGAGTTCAAACTTCTGGAGTGGGGCAGTTTCTAGTGATAACCAGGTCCCAGCCGTGTCCTCTGGCCAAAGAGGAGCCAAGGTCAAAGCGCTGAGGGACCAGGGTTGGGAGAGGCTCATGGACATGGATGCAGAGATCACCAGGCACAACCAGAGCGTGGAGGAAGCATCCTGGAGGCCGCTGCTGCAGCCCGAGGCTAGGAGGCAGGCTCACAAGAGCAGAGCTCCCTGTTTAGAGAGGAGGAGCCGTGAACAGACAGCGGGATGGCAGGAAGGGAAACCCCAGGTGGGGCTCATGTCCTGGGCAGATTGACAAGGAGCTTGACAGGCCGCTTGGAGCACTCCCAAGAGGCTCCAGGAGATGGGGGGCTGGGGGCTGGGTCACAGAACCACCTCTGACTCCATGTGCTTGGAGGAATCCGTGATGCATTCTTCAGTTTCGCCGATGGACGAGAGGACGAGTGGTCCAGGAGCAGCGAATATCCTTGCTAGATGTGAAAGCAAATGATGTCTGCTGGTGCTACTGGGAGAGAGCGGGGGTGGGGGTGGGGCCGCCCATGGGGGGCTGGGGGGCTGCAGAGCTTTGGGAAGGGAGCGGCTGGTGGGACAGGGATGAAACACACTGTGTGTCCGAGCCGGAATCGCCCACCCCTCGGCCTCTAGACCTTTAAAATCCTGCCAGAGCTCCAGGCAACCTCGGACCTGCTTTGTGTGTTCACATCCAGGTTTCATTTTGTAGAATTTTCTGTAAGTGGAATCAGAGCATATGTACTGCACCCCTCCTTTCTTTGCTTGTTCGGTTTGGGTCTGGCTTCTTTGACTAGAGATAATTATTTGAGGTCTATCCCTGTGTTTCCATGTATTAACAGTCCCTTCATTTTTATCCATGAGAATTATCCTGTCGTGGGCCTTCTCACCTGTTGGTAAGCGTTTGAGTTGTTATCAGCTTTTGGCTTTTTTTTTTTTTTTTTAAAGATTTTATTTATTCATTTGACAGACAGAGATCACAAGTAGGCAGAGAGGCAGGCAGAGAGAGAGAGAGAGGAGGAAGCAGGCTCTCCGCGGAGCAGACAGCCCGATGCGGGGCTCTATCCCAGGACCCTAGGATCACGACCTGAGCCGAAGGCAGAGGCTTCAACCCACTGAGCCACCCAGGCGCCCCAAGCTTAAATCATAAGTAGGCAGAGAGGCAGGCACAGAGAGAGGAGGAAGCAGGTTCCCTGCTGAGCAGAGACCTTGATGCGGGACTCGATACCATGACCCTGAGATCATGACCTGAGCTGAAGGCAGAGGCTTAACCCACTGAGCTACCCAGGCGCCCTTAGCTTTTGGCTTTTGAAATAAAGTTGTTGCGGACACTTGTGCACCCATGCCTGGCTGTGCGCCTTCATTCCGCTCAGGGAAATCCTTGGGAGTGTAGTATCTGGGTCCTACGCAAGGGGTGTGCCTCACCCTTTAAGGACCTGCTGAACCGTTCTCCAGGGTGGCCACACCGTTTCACGCCGGCCTTGCAGCGAATGCATGTTCCAGCTGCCCCCCATCCTCGCCAACACTGGTCACGGGCAGTCTTTCTGATTTACATTCTAGCACAAGGTGATCTCTCATCGTGGTTTTAATGTTTATTTCCCTCATCACTACTGATGTTGAGGTTATTTTTATGGGCTTAATAATATCATATGTTTTCTTTTTTTTTATTAAAGATTTTATTTATTTATTTGACAGGCAGAGCTCACAAGTAGGTAGAGAGGCAGGCAGAGAGAGAGGAGGAAGCAGGCTCCCCACTGAGCAGAGAGCCCGATGCAGGACTTGATTCCAGGACCCTGGGATTGTGACCTGAGCTGAAGGCTTTAACCCACTGAGCCACCCAGGCACCCCAACATCATATGTTTCCTTTTGTCAAGTATCTGCTTGGATCCTTCGTCCATTTTTTCCTTTGGCTTGTTTGTTTTTTTATGATTGAGGGTTTTTTTTTTTTTTAAGATTTTGCTTCTTTATTTGACAGAGAGCGATCACAAGCAGGCAGAGAGGCAGGCAGAGGAGAGAGAGGAGGAAGCAGGCTCCCTGCTGAGCAGCCCCGATGTGGGGCTCAATCCCAGGACCATGGGAACATGACCTGAGCTGAAGGCAGAGGCTTTAACCCACTGAGCCACCCAGGCGCCCCATGATTGAGTTTTGAAGGCTCTTTCTGTCTGTGGGTGCCAGTCCTGTATCAGATATGCGGCTTGCAAATACTTCCTCTCCGTCACTTGCCTTTTCATTGTCTTAACCGTGTCTTTCAAAGAGCACGAGTTTTTAATTTAATTAAAATTAACTCAAAGAGCACAGGTTCTTAATTAAAGTCCAGTTTATCAAGTGAGCTTTTGGTGTCACATTTAAGAAATGTTTGCCTCCCTCGAGTCACGCCACCGGCTCTCCGTCTCAGAAAGGAACCGATTTTCTTTGATGGCTGACAGTATGACGTGTCAGTAAAAACTTGATGAAATTTTCTATGTAAAAGCCCCAATATTTCTGGTTTTCAGTATGACAGCGTCAAAGTTGCCCGCTCTTCCCCCACCATGACGCAGCAGGAGCAGCGCCTTTGGACATCGTGTGTAACAAGCGGGTCAGAGAGCCTCGCATCCTGTCCTCTGTGCCTGCTGCTGCTGTGACCTGTTCTGCCAGAACTCACTTTATCACGGTGACAACAGCACAGCCCCGTGCTGCCTACAGCCCATATTTCTTGCTTTCCTGAGAAATTTAACGTTTTGGCTATTTTCACTTATGGTTTCCTTCTTAGTGACCACAGGTCGCGAGAACGGTGTCGGAGAACTGTCCCTTCCCGGCGCCAGGGCCCAGCAGCTCTGCCTGTCCCACACACTGTCCCCCTACAGTCTTGCCTCTGGGTCTCCCCTTCGTGGCCATCTCCCAAGGGCCAAGCCCAACGAGATGCTTCTCTCCCCTGCCGACCCCTCGGGCCTGTTTGCTCAAACAGGTCTCACCAGAGCTGCCTGTCTCTGCGTGGCATCCTGGAAGCCACCATTCTCCGTGTCCCGGGACCGCAAGCAAGCTGTCCCAGGGTCCCGCCCCTCCTCAATGGACTTCTCCCGGAGCAGGAATCTGGAACTGGCCCACCTGATTCCCGCCCGGTACTTAGCAGTTTCAGTGGCCGAGCGTAGGGTGGGCAGGGACAAAGCGGGTCCTCTGTGCCTCGGGGTGTGGTGTCAGGACCGGGTTCTTGTCCCAGAGCTGCTCCTGCATCCGTGCGGAGCAGTGCAGGGAGCGAGGAGAGGACCAAGGGTCTGCCCGGATGGGCCAGCCCGTGACTGCCCAGCACAGCAAAGACGGGGAGGGGGGCGAGGTAAGTGAGCCAGAGAGGGAGGAAGAGGAAATGGGAGGAGAAGGAAGGACGAGCCTGGCACGGAGAAGCTGGTTAGTAGGCGTTTTGTGTGGACGGATGCGTGAGTGATGGCAGGGAGAGCCGGGCGGTCACGGGGCGGGCGCCTGCCTCCAGGAACTTCATAGCAGCCCAGGAACAAGGCAACTGCACAGTTCAAGAGGTGCAATTAAGGTTCAAAGGCAGGCCTGGGGGTATAGCTCAGGGGTAGAGCATTTGACTGCAGATCAAGAGGTCCCTGGTTCAAATCCAGGTGCCCCCTTGCCAAAGTCCCTTTTGGCTGTGAAGTGGTCACACGAGAAGAAGGCAAGTCCTTCTGAAGCCTCTGTGCCTGGATTCTCTTCTGTCCTCATCTCTAGGACTGGACAGCAGGGAGGGTGTTGTGAGGGTTCCTTGAGGTCACAGCTAGTCACGCCGTGTCACAGGCTTTCCCAGGAGCAATGTCTGGGAGCACCCTCATTGCATTAGCAGGAACCCAGACTTCTGAGATGTTTCCCGGCGTGACGAGCAGATCTTCCCTTTTGATATTAGTCTCACTGATCTCGAGACACACTTTTTTAAAAAAAGATTTTATTTATTTATTTGACAGAGATCACAAGTAGGCAGAGAGGCAGGCAGAGAGAGAAAGGAAGGGAAGCAGGTTCCCTACTCAGCAGAGAGCCCGATGCGGGGCTCGATCCCAGGACCCTGGGATCATGACCTGAGCCGAAGGCAGAAGCTTTAACCCACTGAGCCACCCAGGAGCCCCTCAAGATGCACTTTTTAAAAACATATTTTTGTTTGTTTGTTTTTATTCCTCCTATGGTCTTAGTCCTCTTCGGCCTTCCCAGCTCCTTCAATTTAGCAGGGTCGTCCTTGTCCGTCTCCTCCAGAAAGGCCCCCTGCCCCGACTTCCAAGCTGCCGAGCCTCTCACTCCCTGTTCTCACAGCTCTCTGCTTGGACTTTCGGCACTCTGTGGAAATACTTCGGTTCGTGGGTTTGTCTCCTCTTTGGACTAAGACTCTTTGAGGAAAAGGGATAATGCTTTAGTAGTCTGTGTCTTCAACGTGGATGACGGAGCCTGGCACCAGTCGGCCTCCAAGAGTGTTTGCTGAGTGAATGAGGGAATGAAACCCCCTCCCGAGGCTTGGAGAATGGAGGAGGCTGTCCCTGCACGGAGCGTGAGGTTCCCTTAGGACCCAGAAAGCGATTTATTTTATTTTTTCCGATTTATATTTTTCCGATAACTATGTGCCAGCCTAGGGAGAAAGACTACTATAGGCTTGAATGATCTTCAATGTAAGTGTAAAGGTTGATGGCATTGCTACAGCCTGAGGAAGAGAGCAGGAGAGAGGAGAACTAGTTAAGGCTGAGAGGGGAAGAGAGGAAAGTGGACAACAGTGGAGGAGACTTGCCACCTCCTGGGACATGCAGGAAAAAACCAGCCAAATATGGGCACAGAGATCCCGAGTGCAGTGCACGGGTGAAAAGGTGATACTGAGACGCCATCAACAGGTGGGGGTATAGCTCAGGGGTAGAGCATTTGACTGCAGATCAAGAGGTCCCTGGTTCAAATCCAGGTGCCCCCTTTCTTACTTCCTAAATGATTGAAGCAGGTGCTGGCATTTCTGCCTCTTGCCCCCAACGTATAACCATTAAATTAATGCTCTTTGTCTTGGGATAAAAATTTAGGCTCTGCACCAGGATCGGCTCCAAGAATCTTTCCTTGAGCATCATCCAGACAATAACCTCTGGGGTCACATTTCAGTGAAGGGGCTGATGAAGTTGGCTCAGTCCACTCTTACCTACCTGGAGACTCTGGCCTTTCATGGTGTGTGCGGAGACTTCCTTTCGCTTGGTGTCTCATTTTCTCAACCTTGTTATAATCTCCAGGGAGAAAGTTATCTCTTGTGAAGAGAAAGAGAGAGTGAAAGCCACTTGTGAAGTGTGGATATGTACCTTCCTACTGCCCAGAAGTGACTGTAAGAGTTAGAGAGCATATCTGGGGCGCCTGGGGGGCTCAGTGGGTTAAGCCTCTACCTTCGGCTCAGGTCATGATCTCAGGGTCCTGGGAATGAGCCCCGAATCAGGTTCTCTGCTTGGTGGGAGCCTGCTTCCTCCTCTCTCTCTGCCTGCCTCTCTGCCTACTTGTGATCTCTCTCTGTCAAATAAATAAATAAAACCTTAAAAAAAAAAAAGAGTTAGCATATCAAAACAGAGCCCCTGTCTTCTCCCTGGGAATCTGTCAGAGGGCAGACTTAGACCACTTGATTTTCCGTTCTTCTTTTCTCTCTTACCACTCTTTCTTCCTTCCTTCCTTTCTTTTTTAAAAAACATTTTATTTATTTATTTGACAGAGAGAGAGATTGCAAGTAGGCAGAGAGTCAGGCAGAGAGAGAGGGGGAAGCAGGCTCCCTGCTGAGCAGAGAGCCCAATTCGGGGCTTGATTCCAGGACCCTGAGCTCATGATCTGAGCCAAAGGCAGCGGCTTAATCCACTGAGCCACCCAGGTGCCCCCCACTTTTTTTTTTTAAACCTGCATCCATATTTCCTTGGTGAGAATGCCAAGGAGTAGGCCCTAATTTATATAATAATTATTAAAAATGTAGTCAAAATATTTAAAACACATATAATGGTATCAAGAATCCCGCAGAGGAATTTCCATGTTCCTTGATGAAGAGGTAATTTGAACCAATCTTTCCTATGACGACAAATAAAAAAGCTGGGAAAGTATTACAAACAACTCAACAAAAGCCTCAAAGAGCTAACTAGCTAAATATGAAGTACAAGATGGAGATTCAGAACAAATGGGAAACAGAAGGATAAAGCTCCGCAGGAGAGGCTGCTTTCACCCTGGCCCTGGTTTTCTGTCCAAGAGAGGCTAAGTGAATTTCTGGAAGTCTCTCAGGGCCAGGAGGATAGAAGTCAGAGTTCTGGGCCCACCAAGAGTAGGGACAAGGGTAAACCATCTCTGGCTTTGGGCTGGGACCCTAAGGAGGAAAGGCAAACTGAACCAAAACAGTCCTTGCAAGAATTTGTCGCTGGTCTTTGTGACATCGGGATGACCCAGAAACTCAAGCCTTGAAATTATATTAAGGTATCCTGACTACTAGAGCCCCACAGATCTCTGGAAAAAACAAATGAAGGATACTATCATCTCCACCTGGCTTCAAATTAGTCCTACAAATACATTTTCGAATACAGTGTTCAGTATGTAATCAAGAATAGCTATGTACACAAGGAGGCAAAAATCATCAATGAAAATCAATAGAAACAACAGACCACAGAACTAAACACAAGGAAGGGACTTTTTAATATTAGAACAGCCAGAAACACACTGTATAAAAAAAAAAAAAGTGCTAGCTCCTTTCAAGAAGATAAGAGACAAGCTTGAAATTTTCAGTAGGAAGCTGGAAAACATAAGAAGTAACTAAGAAGATATGAGAACAACATAAAAAATGTGTATCTAAAAATCAATAACTAAAATTAAAACTTCAATGAGCTGTCCATGTTACAGTCAGTGAATGGTTTCAGCCAAAGAGAAAACTGGTGAATTAGAACATTGGGATGAAACACATCCATTATAAAGCATGCAAGGAAAAATATGGCAAACACAGAATAGAGAGTAACAAATTTAGAGGCTACAATGAGGAGGTCTAATGTACATTTAAATGGACTCTTGGAAGAGAAAATGAGAGAATGAAGTAGAGACAATATTTGAGGACACAAAGGCTAAGACTATTTTGCAACTTAGGAAAGACGCCAATGCTGACATTCAAGAACCCCAGTGAATCTCAAACATAGGAAACAAAATTAAATCCATACCCAGAGTTACTGTAATAAAATTGCAGGAAATCACAGACAAGAAACTCAAAAGCATAGTAAAAAGAAAACACATTATTTTCAATGAGTTCCAATGAGATTGACAACTGAGTACTCTAGAGTGATAATGGAAACCAGAAGGCAGTGGAATTACATCTACTGAAATACTGTTAACATAAAATTCTGTACTCAGGTAAAAAATCCTTCAGGAGTGAAGGTAAAATAAAGACAATTTCGGACTAATAAAAACGGAAATAACTCATCCATCACATGCAGGCACGCAAAGAAATTCTAAAAAGTATATTCTAAGCAGCAGGGAAATGATTTGTATGGAAGGACAGATGTAGTAAGGAAGACAGAGGCAAAGAAATAGTAAAATTATGAATAAATCTAAGTGAACATTGACTGTAAAAAAGTAACAATAATGAGGTTAACACAACTTATGGGATGATGTAGAAGATAAAAAGTGCATATAAGTTGGGAGGAAAGTAAGTCCAGTTAAAAGTATTCTAAGATACTGGGGCACCTGGGTGGCTCAGTCAGTTAAGCGGCTGCCTTCAGCTCAGGTCATGATCGCAAGGTCCTGAGACCCAGCCCCACGTCGGGCTCCTTGCCCAGTGGGGAATCTGTGTCTCCCTCTGCCTGCCCCACTCCCCCTGCTTGTGCTTGCTCTCCACCCCTCACCCACCACTGTGTCAAATAAAATCTTTAAAAAAATTGTAAACAACAACAACAAAAATTTTTTTAAGTTTTCTAAAATGCTTGTATTACCTGTGCCTAGGGTAAAGCCATTGGTTAGGCACAGACTCTGAGAAGTAACTATGCACATGGAATTTCTAGCATAATCACTAAAAAAAGAAGAAATAGCATTTATATTTTTCAAACCAGGAGGGGAAAATAATAGTGTTAGAAAAATCTCAAACAAAAAAAATGAAGAAAGAGAGAAAAACATAAAGTATAAGTACTATAAGCAGCACAAGCACTGTAAATTGAAAGCATAAAATGAGGTGGACTTGAACGCAAATACATCAGCAGTTACATCAGAAGTACATAAAGCAAGTGTCCCAGGTTGAAAGACAGAGAGTATCATACTGGGATTAAAACAACCCGCCAACTGTATTCTATTTACAAAAGACATCTAAAATTTGGGATACAGAAAGATTGAAAAGTAAAAGGATGAAAAAATATCTGACTGACAGAACACTAACAAAAAGAAAGCAGGTATATCTTACTATCAGACAAAATAGTCTTTTTTTTTAAATTAATTAATTTATTTATTTGACAGGGAGAGACACAGCAGAGGGAACACCCGCAGAGGGAGTGAGAGAGGGAGAAGCAGGCTCCCCGCTGAGCAGAGAGCCCGATGTGGGAATCGATCCTAGGACCCTGGGATCATGCCCTGAGTTGAAGGCAGACACTTTAACGACTGAGCCACCTAGGTGCCCCCAGACAAAATATTCTTTAAATAATAAAATATTACTAGAGATAAAAGATAAATTATTAATAACCAAAGGCTGAATTTAACAGGAAGATGTAAGAATTCCCGATTTTTATGCTTCTAGTAATAAAGCTTCAAAATTTGTAAGGCAAAAACTTGACAGAATAACCAAGAGAGGGTGCCTGGGTAGCTTAGTGGGTTAAGCCTCTGTCTTCGACTCAGGTCATGCTCTCAGGGTCCTGAGATCGAGCCCCACATCTGGCTTCTACTCAGCTGGGAGCCTGCTTCCCCTCCTCTCTCTGCCTACTTGTGATCTCTCTCTGTCAAATAAATAAATAAATAAAATCTTAAAAAAAAGAAAAGAATAGCCAAGAGAAATAAACATGTCTAGAATTAGAGTGGAAAAATTTTACATACCTTTCTCATTAATTAACAGAAAAGTGTCATGAATAATTTACAATATTCAGTTTCTTTCCCCCTTGCTTTATTGAGGTGTCATTGACAAATAGAATTGTCATATAAACTGTACAGTGTAATGATAGGATTTACTATACATTGTGAAATGATTACCAAAATCAAGTCAATTAACACACCCACACTTACCAGGCAGGGGAGAGACCATGAATGATCATGAAGGTGCTTTTTCCGGGGTGAGGCTCATTCACTGCGCTCTGAATGTGCTGGCCCCATAATTTCCCCAAATGTGGGAGAAACTCAGCTGCATAATTTATGGTAGTGACGGACTGAAACAAAAAACGTTATTGAACACACCCATAACCCCACATAATTACCTGTGTGAATGTGCGCGCGCGTGTGTGTGTGAAAGTTTAAGATCTCCCCTCTTAGCAACTTCCAAGTTTACAATACAGTATTATTAACTGTAATGTAATGCCTATCTGTACATGAGCTCTCTAGAACTTACTCACCTTATAACTGAGTTTCTACCCTTTGATCAACACCCCCCCCCCCATTTCTTCTACCCCTCACGCCTGGGCAATCATCAATCTACTCTCTGTTTCTGGGTTTGACTTTTTAAAAAATTCCACATATAAGTGATACCATACAGTATTTACATTTTTTGCGGGGTTCTGTCTTATTTTGCTTAATACCATGCCCTCCAGTTTTATCCATGTAGTTACTGATGGCAGGATTTCTTTCTTTCTAATGGCTGAATAATATTCCACTGTGTGTGTGTGTGTGTTTATGTGTAACATTTTCTTTATCCATTCGTCCGTTGATGGACACTGAATCAGCATTTAGAGAAATACCTGTGGCTTTGAGCACTATGCTGGAAAAGAATAGACATAAACTAAGAATCCATCTCAAGAAGTTAGAAAAACTGCATAAAAGAACATATGAGAGAAGAAAGGAAAGGGAAGAGCAGAAATTAATGAAATAGAAAACAAACACAAGTGTGCCTGGGTGGCTCAGTGGGTTAAGCCGCTGCCTTCGGCTCGGGGCATGATCTCAGAGTCCTGGGATCAAGTCCCACATCAGGCTTCCAGCTCCATGGGGAGTCTGCTTCTCCCTCTGACCTTCTCAGCTCTCTCTCTCTCTCTCTCATGCTCTCTCTCAAATAAATCAATAAAACCTTAAAAAAAATAATTAGAAAGCAGACAAATAATGACTTTAAAAAAAAGAGCACAAAATAGACAGGATTAACAAAGCCAAAAGTTGGTTTTTGAAAAGAAAAGATAGATTAACCTCTGGTGAAATTGCTAAGAAAAATAAGCAGAAACAAATAAACCTGTATCAGAAATTAAAAAGAAAAACTGCAAATTCTTTAGACTTTAATGAATACTTGACATTATGAAAATATACAAAAAATATACAAAAATATACAAAAAATTTAAAAATCTAACATGAAGAAGGAACTTACTATGTGGCAGGCATGATTTTATGTACTTTAAACATATTAATTTATTCTATTTTCATAACATCTCCACAAATGAGGACTAACACTGTGCTCATTTCTATCATCATGCCCATTTTATATATGGCAAAACTGAGGCTAAGGGAGTTAATAAATTTCACCAAGTCCACTCAGAACCTAGAATTTGAACCCATGTATTATGTCTTAGGAGTCCAAAGCTTTTGCTACTACGCTATGCTGAAATTGAGCAAGAACTTAAAAAAATACAACTTAAAGCTGACACAAGAAAAAAATAGAAAAGCTGAATCGTCCTCTAAGTTTTAAGTAGTTGTTTTAGTCAAACTGTCATTTGAAACTTTTTCACAAAAGAATTCAGACAAGACGGTTTTACTGGTGAGTTTTGTCTTATACTTAAATAAGCAATAACTATTTTTACATAAAAATCTAAGAATAGAAAGATATGTACATTCTATAACTCCTTTTGTGAGACTAGCACAATCTTTTTTTTTTTTTTTTAAGATTTTATTTATTTATTTGACAGAGAGAGATCACAAGTAGGCAGAGAGAGGTGGGGAAGCAGGCTTCCAGCTGAGTAGAAGCCAGATGTGGGGCTCGATCTCAGGACCCTGAGAGCATGACCTGAGTCGAAGACAGAGGCTTAACCCACTGAGCCACCCAGGTGCCCCAAGACTAGTGCAATCTTGATACCAAAACCCAACAAGGACAGAATAAAGTATGCATAGGCTAATCTCACTCATAAACATAGGTACAGAAATTAAATTATTATCTAACAGAATTCACAAATATATATATATATAGAGAGAGAGAGAGAGAGAGAGTAGGACTTCATGACTAAATTGGATTTATATCTGAAATGCAAAGTACATTTGATTTTACAAAAAAACAATGAGTGTTGGGTGCCTGGGTGGCTCAGTCATTGAGCATCTGCCTTCAGCTTGGGTCATGATCCCGCAGTCCTGGGATCGAGCCCTACATTGGGTCCCTGATTGACAGGAGGCCTGCCTTTAGCACGACTATTTGCTAAAATGCTCCCGCTTCCTCTCCCCTGGTCTGTGTTCCCTTTCTTGTGGTCTCTCTCTCTCTCTGTGTCAAATAAATAATTTTTTTTTTAAAAGCAATGAGTGCAATTCACCATGTAAATAGACTAAAAGAGAGAAATCATATGATTATCCTTTTTAAATTTTTTAATAAAGTAAATACTTTTTAAAAAGATTTTATTTATTTATTTGACAGAGAGAGATAATTGCCCCAATTATCCTTTTTTTAAAAAAGATTTTATTTATTTGACAGACAGAGATCACAAGTAGGCTGAGAAGCAGGCAGAGGGAGAGGGAGAAGCAGCCTCCCCACTGAGCAGAGAACCTGATGTGGGGCTCGATCCCAGGACCCCGGGATCATGACCTGAGCTGAAGGCAGGGGCTTAACCCACTGAGCCACCCAGGCGCCCCTCATATGATTATCTAAACAGATGCAAAAGGGGGTTTTGATAAAATCTCACACCAATCCATGACAATTATTTTTGCAAACTAGAAATTGAAGAAAAATTCTTTAATTTGATAAAGACTGCTTAGAAAAAGTATAGTTCATGAGATGTACTTAACGGCAAAATGTTGAGAGCTTTCATTTGAAATCAGAATGAGTCAAGATATCTACTGTCAATACCCTTATTCAACATTACACTGGAGGTTCTAGTCAGTACAACAAGGTAAGGAAAAAGTCTGTAAGGTCTGGAACGTCGGAAACAAAACTTGCAAACTACTTAGCTGATGTGAGTGTATACATTGAAGATCAAAACGAATCAACAAAGAAATTATTAGAGTTAATGAGTGTTTAGCGAGACTGTCAGCATATACCCTGCCTTCTTTTATCCCCTTTTGCCTGGCAAAATCACAACTTTTGAAATGATACACTAGAAATTTCTGCTTTCAAATCTTAAAATTCTAATGGTAATCAATATTTTTATCTTCCTCGCAAATTACGTAAGGATTTTCACTCTTATCACTCTGCTCCTTAGATGTTATTGTTAACCAGTATTTTTACTTTAGTTATATCTTTTAAAAAAAACTTTATAAATTAGACATTAATATTGTGTTACATGGTAAATGATTATTTAGATTTATTTACATATCTTAATTTTTTTTTTAAAGATTTTATTTATTTATTTATTTGACAGAGAGAAATCACAAGTAGATGGAGAGGCAGGCAGAGAGAGAGAGAGAGGGAAGCAGGCTCCCTGCTGAGCAGAGAGCCCAATGCGGGACTTGATCCCAGGACCCTGAGATCATGACCTGAGCCGAAGGCAGCAGCTTAACCCACTGAGTCACCCAGCATATCTTATAATTTCTTTGTTCAACATTCCTTTTTGTGTCTCAAACCTCCCATGCTGGGATCACTTTTCTTTTCTCTAAAGTATATATTTAGGGTTAAGCCTCTGCCTTTGGCTCAGGTCATGATCTCAGGGTCCTGGGACTCTCTGCTCAGCGGAGAGCCTGCTCCCCCTGCCCCAGCTCGCCTCTCTGCCTACTTGTGATCTCTGTCTGTCAAGTAAATAAATAAAATTTTTAAAAATAAATAAATAAAGTATATATTTAAAATTTGCTTTAGTGAGAGTCTGTTAGAAGTAAACTCATTCAGCTTTTGTCTGTTCTTGAAGAATAGTTTGGCTGGGAATAGAATTCAGAGCCGACTGTGATTTCCTCGCAACATATGGAATGTGTTATAGCACTACTTTCTGGCTTCCTTTGCAACGGCTGATAAGACATACAGCAGTTGCAATACTGTCCTTTTTTTTTTTTTTTTTTTGTAAAGAATTTATTTATTTATTTGAGAGAGAGAGAGCACAAAAAGGGGAGGGTCAGAGTGAAAAGCAGATTCCCCGCTGAGCAGAGAGCCTGATGCAGGACTCAATCCCGGGACTCCGGGATCATGAACCGAGCCGAAGGCAGTCACCAACCAACTGAGCCACCCAGGTGCCCAAAACACAGTCCTTTTATAGATGATCTTGGATTTCCTTCTGGCTACCTTCAAGCACAGAGTCCTCACCCTCAGCCAGGGGACCAAGTACACGCTGGCGTGTGCAGGACCAAGTGAGGGGAGGTCAGTGAGGGGACAAACATGTCACCAGAGCAGAGCTGCCTGCTCGGGTGTGATCTCTGCTTCTTCACTCTTCGCAGGAAAGCTCAGAAACCAGATTCAGCAAGAGGAGAGGAAACTGCAACTTCTTTAGCACCACTATTTGCTAAAATACTAGGGGGCACCCAGATTTGAACTGGGGACCTCTTGATCTGCAGTCAAATGCTCTACCCCTGAGCTATACCCCCTGCTCTACCAGGAGATCCAGTTAATACCCTTTCCCTGTACAGCCACGCCCAGAACTCCAGCCCTAGATGCCCCTGCAGCTCAGTCGGCTGAGTTGCAGGACGTGCTGTCCTGCCAACTCCTGTCCCTGCTTAGAAGCAGCAGCAGCAGGTTGCTTTCTCCCCCAGCTCCGCAGCTTCTCCATCTGCAGATCCTCGGCAAGCAGCAACTTGGGAAGCCTTCCCCGACGGCTGGAAGGATCTACCGTAACATCTGTATTGTGGTTCCTGTGCTGCGCACCTGAAAACAGAGACTCAGAATGCCCAGTGGTTGGCTAAGTCTGCACCACTTAAAAGGTAGAAGACACACGGGCTGGCGCTGGGTCAGAGCTCCCCGCACGATGCTACTCCTTCGGATACAGGCAGAGCCCTGTCTCATGGCCTCAGATCTCCATGTGGTCAGCCCTTACGCTGCTGGCTGAGACAAGCCACCTGAGGAAATGACTGTCCCTAGGCTCGAAGTCCCCCTTTCTGTGCTCAGCCCTGCCGTGCTGGGACTCTGTAAACCACCCTTATCCTTTACCGGGTGGCTTCCTGGGTGGTCCCCAGCAGGGCTCTGGGAGGGACGCAGGAGGGTCGGAGCCAGCCGGAGCCCCTGTTGTGCCTGCTGTGGCTCCTGCCGGCGTCACCTAGCAGCGGCAGTCCGTCCCAGGAGCAACCGTGACTGCCGACTGCGGTCTGGTGCTCACAGGACCCACCTCGCCAAAACTCTTCGGGGACACCAGTGCCTCCTTAGGGATCTGAGGCCAGGATCCACAGAGAAACTCCCCAAGCCCGTGAGATTTCCCAAGTTCTCCTTCTCTGTTTGTTTCCTGGGCCCCAGAGCGGGAGACGTTTCTTCCAGGCACTAACTCCGTGACACTCAGTCTCTCCTTGTCATCCTTCGTTCTCTAGTGCCGGTTGTTAGGGGTTGGATCTCCAAAAAGATCTCCTGATATCTTTCCCTCGGTACCACAGGATGCGACCTTACTTGGACAGGGTCATGGGAGAGACAGTTGGCTCTGACGAGGTCACAGTGGAGAGGGGCGGGGCACAGTAGGACCGGGTCCTTGTAGGAAGAGGAGAGACACAGAGGGTGACAGCCACCATGGGCAGACGGAATGGCCACCGGACACGAGAAGCTGGAGAGATGCAGGGAGGACCCTCTGCCCGCACCCTGATTTCCCACCCTGGGCCCCCGAGCAGTGGGCCGGGAAATTTCTGTTGTTTTAAGCAGCCAGTTTTGTTATAGCGGCTTTAGGAAACTGATACACTCGTTAACAATTATTTATATTAAATTCTCCGTCAAAATGACACAGGTAACTTTTGCCTCCAGACTAGACCCTGGATGATACTGAAATTGGGACCACGGCGGCTCTGGGGAAGCAGACTCTTGACGAGGACATTCAGGATGGATTTGGTCTTGACCTTAGTCTTCAGTGTGGTGCTGAGTCTCTGGAATGACCTTAGGGGTGCTGGGCCACACAGACTCAACCCAGCCTCATCCTGTTTGGGGAACCAGGGGATGGTGTCATTACCACTCAATTTTGTCATTTCAGGTGAAGGAGGAAAAAATCAGGCTCTCAAAGGGGGCACCTGGACTTGAACCAGGGACCTCTTGATCTGCAGTCAAATGCTCTACCACTGAGCTATACCCCCTTCTGTCAGAAGTGGTGTGTAATTAATAAACTCAGACTTCCACACACAAGCTGCTTATTCAGGCTCCGTACAGAACTGCTGGGTCTGGGCAACTCTACCCACAGCCTGTCGTGCCATAACTACACTCCTTTTCCAAGATCCCTGAACTTTCCATCTGAGACCACGAAGTCTGTACCTGGCTTGCGTTCCAAAGGTAGAAAGTGAACCCCAGGGGTAAGGCGCCGCTCACTGAACAATGTCTAGAATGTTCATTGCCAGCTTTTCAATGTTTTCCTATGCACATTTACATTTTGATAGAAGAGAATTGATTGGGGAGCTGCGTCAGCCTGGTGTCAGGATGGTGCCTTGAGTGTTGGGGATAGATGTGGAGCGTGTGCTGGTTTCGGGTGGAAACAGTTTGCCCCCGGGTGATGGGGGTGGGGTGGGGGGTGGGGGTGTCTCCTCAGCACGCAGGGTTTGCAGCTTGGCTCTGGCTGTTGTTCTAGAAGGGCAGTCTGGAGACGCCTTCCCCCCTCCTCTTCCCTGGTGAGACAGATATTTGCAATACACGTCTGAGGCTCCATCTGGCTTCCGTTGCTGGACCCGAGGGCCCTGACGGCCACAGCGGGCTACACCCTGACGGGCCTTATGCTCCACGCTGCTGACAGACGCATCTCCGAGCGGGCATGAAGTCGAGCAAAGCTTTTCCAACTTTCTGCAGTGAAGGACCAGCTTTATCTTTATTTTCCTGAAACCTCTCGTGGCTCTATAGCGGCGCATCAGACCTGCGGACTTTGAGACCCCCACCCCCCAGCACCCGAGCTGGCTGGTGTCAGATTGTTGTAGAATTTCTAAGCATTGCCAGAAAGCTCCTGGACGACACTTCGAATGGCCCCAGGCTCCTGCTCGCTTCGGCGAAGCGGGTGCTGAAGGGCCCCGGGCTCGAGGACATGCTGACCGTGAACTCCACTTGAGCGAGGGATGACTTTACTACGCTGTTAAGAGAGTCATGCAAGCCCTCTGTAGAACCCCCTTTTCCAGCCAGCAGGCGGATCATGCCCTACCGGGGTTCTACCCATAAAGACCTGGCGTATGGGCGCCTGCTCTGTTTCGGAGCTCATGGTCTGTTTCACTCTGTTGCTAAATGGGCATGTTTCTACTCCTGTTTGGTTACCGGGAAGCTCAGAGATGGGATTTATATTCAGGAAAAGTAGCTTCTCCTCACCTGGGCTCTCGGGCATAATTATTCACCTCCTCTCCTAAATGTTCAGTCCTTGCCTTTTCTCCCCCCTGCAATTTTAAAAATAGTCGTAAAAGACACATGACATAAAATGCGCTGCCTTCACCATGTTTAGCGTACCGTCCGGGGGCATTAAGTACACTCACATGGTCGTGCAAACCATCCCCACCGTCCGCCTCCTGACCTTTTCATCTTCCCGAACTGAAACCCTGTCCCTGTGCATCAGTAACTGCCCAGACCCCAGCCCCCAGCCCCCAGCCCCCAGCCCCTGACACCCCCCCTTCTGCTTCCTGACAACCTCGTATAAGTCAGTCCTGTGTATACTTGTTTGAGCGGTTGGACTTTTATGTATCTTTTATTGCAAGCTGCCTCAGATTCCATTTGTTTTTGAAGCAAGCTTGGTATAAACAAATAAAATCAGGACGGTAATAATTAGGCACAGGGGAAACACTGAGAAAGCCTAGGGCAGATTTTCTCTATCCCTTCTGGAAATGAGTGTGGCTGAGGAGGTAAACAAGACACACTTAAGTACTTGTCAGAAAGATAGATGCAGGGAGGCCTAGGGGTGGCCAGGAGCTGTGCTTCCGCTGGAGTGAAAGGCCCACCACCTAGAAATAGCCAGATTTGAACCGGGGACCTACTGGTGTACAGTCAAATGCTCTACTCCTGGGCTACACCTCCAGCTCCCTCTGTCCTAAGAAACGTCCCTAATTCTAGTCTTTCCCAGCTGTGCTCCCATGGTGGGTCTCCCGGGGAGCTGCAGGAGCGCCTTCTCTGGGCACCTGCCTCCCCACCTGTCAGAAGCTGCTCTCTCTCTCCCGTCTGCGCACCTGTGTCCGCGTGAACGCGCCTCTTCCCAGGTGATGATGCCGGTAGTGATGACCGGGTACCAACGGGATCCTACCCATTCCTCTACCTCTAAGATGCTTTATTTCTTTTTCTGCATGTGCTGCTGTTTTGCTTTCCTTTCCCAGGGACTAAGACCTGGGACTAATCAGAGGCTCTCAGGGCTGGGCGTACCCCCAGGGGAGGCACCGGGGTGGCCGGGGAGAAAGCTGCAGCCCCAGATTCTGCAGGGATGAGAGTGAGCGAAGACCAGCCCAGGTGTCCGCTGGCGGGGAGGACCTGGCGGCTGGGCACAGGGTACTGGATCTCAAAGAGCCCCTGCTTCATGGTGATCCATTTCCAATATTGAGCCTATGTTGCGTGTCTGTCTGCCTCTTTCTTGGTTCTGCTGTCCTGCACTACTGGACAGAATTTTCTGCTCTTGTACTGAGAGGACCCTGAAGTGAGGCCTTCCCCTGTAGAGGAGCTTGGTTCCTTGCTCGAGGGTCTCCTAGCAGCTGCTCCCTGTGTTAGAACCTTCCAACAAACTCTCGGGTCCGGCTGTGGGACGATGGAGGCTAGTCAAGGCTAGTCATACTTCCCTACTCTGGACCTATGCAAATGAGGTGCTGTACACGGCAGTCTGCCTTTCTTAAAAAAAAAAAAGGGTCGAGAGTGTTGCAAAGTGGATGGTTTTTTCCAGGACTATGAGCAGCACTTTGTTGAACATAAGCACATGTGTGGCCCATTTCTCATGATTTCCCAGGATCGAGTCCTCCCCAGCAGCTGCTCCCCCCGGTCACGTCCCTCCCCTGCGCCCCTCCACCCCCAATCCCCCCCACCCCCTGCCAGGTCTGCACACTGACCCTGGCCCTCAGCATGGTGCAGCAATCGGCTTTGGAGCAGCATCTGCTAATCCCGAATCAGTACAACCTCGGCGTGGTCGTCCGGGTATGAAGCTGGGCTCCCAGACCCCCCAGCAGACCCTCAACTTCGCAGGTGCCACCTGATCAGACCCGGCTGTCAATACCTCCCTAGTCGGCCTCACAGTACAGAGCCATAGGAAGCCAAGACGCCCTCCAGGTTCCCCGGGAAACCAAGTTAGCTGTCAGAACGCTGCTCAGAGAGGCTGCCATCAGAGCAAATGGAATGGAATGTTCCTGAAGGTTTTCTCCTCAGGCCACAGAACATTTTAGTGAATTATTCCCGTCCCAAAGTACTGTCCCTTCTCTAGAGGCCGGAATACTCACACCCACCAAAGTGGGCATCTCAGTGTGTCCTCGGCCGCCCCTACTAGGTGGCCGGGTCCCGTCACCCCATCTCTTGTACGCACATACCCCTTCCCCGTCTCGTGTCTCCACTCTCTGACCTGCTAAGTGTGTACTAATCTCGGTCCCCAGAGGGAGGGCTGGAGGATATGCCACCTCATTTCTCTACAAAAAAGCTTGATTCCTCCTTTGTGTCCCAAACCTACTGAAGGACAGAAATCGAATGACTCGACTCTGGGGTCCCGCACAACTTCCCCGGTGCTGTGCCTAAGTTCTGAAGGGGCTTTCAGAGTACCCCCACCTTTGGGGCAGGTGGGCATCTGGTCTGACACCTGGTCTTGACCCCATTGTGAGCACCGGGACTTTCTGACCCCACGCTGGTCTCGTCTGCGTCTTCTGCTTGGTCCCCTGGTACTGGCCACCTCGCCCACGTGGCCCTTCCACGCTGGGACGGAGTTGGCCGCAGGCGCCCGTCTGTTGGCTCTGAACCCCCAGCGCCCGGATGGCAGGAATGGGAAAGCTGAGCACGAGCAGTTTGCATCTCCAGGCCTATCCCTTCCCTCTGGTATGAAGGACGCAAGCTCTCCCTGCCTAGCTGGGGTGTGGTGCACGGGGTAGGGGGTGGAGTAGGAGGAGCCAGAGGGGCGGGAGATGTTGGAGACCATCTCCATCATGACCAGCCGCACCTGAGCTGTAGGAAGATTCAGCCGCTGTCTCCCCTCATTGAGCCCGGGACCCTCCGTCCTTACGACACAGCTCCTGCCGGGGCCTTCCTGCGACTCAGCATTGAATATTTTCTGTGAATTGTCACTTTGTGTCTTCACATCCACCCTGAGCTGGGCACATTATTACCCCCAAGTTGCAGATGAAGAAACTAAGGCTTAGAGAAATTCAGGAGTTCAGCCAGTCTAACTCTGGGACTAAAGCTTGGGGACCACGTTGCAGGATGTTTTTCAACGCACGAGTGATTCAGGTCCCTGTCTGCAGAGACGAAACCTCGGCCAGTTCCTTACTGGATGATTTCTTTTTCTGAAATATTAGGGAGATAACGGCGTATCACCTGTTACTGTAGGCTGCTTAGGCTGTGATGCAGTTAATGAGGTCAGAGCTGTCACTTCTGCTGATGGCCAGTCACATCCGTTGCGTGCTGATTCTGGTTTCACATTCACAGGGAATTATCTCCACGTTTTAGGGGTATCACCAGCTCACGTATAAACCAAAGTGGGTAGGTCCTAGGAGCTGGAGGGAAGCACTCCGTACCCCTCCACCCCCGCCCCCCCAATCTCTGGGCAAGGTGAGTCTTTTCACCGATGCCTGCGGCCGGAGCCCGGTTGGCTGGAGGAGCACCGAGCAGCCAGCACTCAGCACCTCTCCCATCCAGTGTGACCTTGCCCTGTGTTGCTAATGATACCCCTGATGCCGCTAATGAGCCCGAAACCATGGTGACTGGTTCTGTGAGCCTGCTTCTTTGTTTCTCCTTGCTTTTCAGAGTCGTTCCCTTTGAGAAGTCAACCTATCTCCATGGTGCTAAGAGGAATAAAGAAAGTGGTCCTCCTCACACACCGATGCGCGGCGGCTGATTCATGTAAGATACAAACCCTCATCAGAACCCGAAAACGAAAATCACCTTTTTTTTTTTTTTTAATCGGGGAGCGTAATTTCCTTCTGTTATATTTAAACAGACTTATCGATGGGAAAGGGATTTTTAATTTTTATTATGGAAAATCTCAAATATACACAAGAGTAGTGGTGTCCATCACGCGGTGTACGGATCAGGGTTCTCCACAGACCCAGAGACGCAGAAGCAGTGGGGGAGGGGGAGTGGAGGGAGAGAGAGGGAGGGGTTTATGGTAAGGAATTGGTTCCCGTGACTGTGGAGGCTGAGATGTCCCATGTTCGCACATCTGCCTACAGACCCAGGAAGGCTGGTGATGTGTTTCTAGCCCGAGCCTGCTGGTCTGAGAACCCGAGAGTTGCTGATCTAAGTTGTAGCCTGGGGCAGGAGAAGCCACTGTCCCAGCTCAGATAGGGACACAACTACCTGCCCAGTCTCTGCCCTTTTCTTCCATTCAGGCCCTCAGCAGCTCGGATGATGCCTGGTGGCCCCGGGGAGGGCAACTGCCTTCACTTAGGTTTTACTGATCCAAATGCTAATCTCATCTGGAAATGCCCCACAGGCAAACCCCAAAATAATGTTTATCCAAATATCTGTGTACCCCGTGACCCAGTCAGGTTGACATGTGAAAGTAACCATCATACTCAGCTTTAACAATTTTCCACACGGTCAAGCTGGTTACAGAAGGAGCCTTGATCAGAGTTCAGCCTTTTGGTGAGATGACATCGCTGGGAGAGCGGTGTCAGGACGCTCATATCTGCGGCTCTTCCTGTTGGTGGGACTGGGATTAATTAAATGGTGTGTGGAGGTGTCATTAACCTGGTCAATTTCCCCAACAAACCTTTATCTCATGGCTTTTGTGGCCTTGGTGATACTTGCTTACATCTCTATGTCGTTAGGAGCTGCAAATGATTTTATTACAGTCCTCTCCCTCATTAGCTCAAATTCTTTTATAAGGAAAGATATCCTTTACCAGCTGCTTGGTTCTGCTGGTATAGAACAGATGCTTGATTCTTTCCTTTTATTTGTGAACTTCCAGAATAATGAATCAATGCCTTAGCAACCTCCAGATTTGACCAGTGAGAGCTTTAATATATATATATATATATATATATATATATATATATATATACACACACACACACACTAGTGTGTATATATATACACACACTAATGAATTAATGGATTTTTAAATGCATGTTTTGTGTGTTTCTTTTTATTTAAGATTTTATTTATTTATTTGACAGATCACAAGCAGGCAGAGAGGCAGGCAGAGAGGGAGAAGCAGGCTTCCTGCTGAGCAGGGGAGCCTGATGCAGGACTCAATCCCAGGACCCTGAGATCATGACCTGAGCCGAAGGCAGAGGCTTTAACCCACTGAGCCATCCAGGCGCCCCTCTTTTATGTGTTTCAATCACTCACACTAATTTTTTTTTGATTCTCACATAATCCCACCTTTGGCCACTGGGCACTTGTTTAATTTGGCTCCTATGTCCATTTAACATGCTTCTTCCTACTAGTCTTTGAGAATTTCTGTGTGGGTGAGTGTGAGGGTGTGTGTTTTCACAAGCGAAAAGAGACTGCCAGGCTGGGTGGGCTGCCTGGAACGGCGCATGAGCCCATCACTCAGACGGGCTTGTCGTCCCGTCCGCAAGGTGGAGGAAGGTGGCCTCACTGAGGGTGTCGGCTGCAGCCCCTGGGGCAAGGTGGGAAGGACATCCGGTTGCGGAGGAGACTGACTCCCAAGAGAACACAGAGTCTTGGGAGAACTCCAGCAGAATTGGGGAGCGCCGGGCCTCAGGCCTTGTCCGGTGGGGGGGCACCCCACAGAAGCTGCTTGCCGGAAAGGAAGAGGCCAGAGCAGACCTGGCTGAGGAGTGGGCCTCGGTGCAGATCATCCACACTGGTTTTTTGTTTTTTTTCTTATTTATCTGATGAGAGATCAAAAATAGACAGAGAGGCAGAGAGAGGGGGGCGCAGGGAAGCAGGCTCCCTGCCGATCAGAGAACCCGATGCAGAGCTCGATCCCAGAACCCTGAGATCATGACCTGAGCCCTAGGCAGAGGCTTTAACCCACTGAGCCACCCAGATGCCCCCTACACACTGGGCATTCTTGCAAAACTCAGTGGAAAGGGTGAGGACGTTCAAATAGACCCAGGCTGGATTCCCCACCAGTTTTGGTGGGTGAGACCTTAAATAATTTATTTTAAAATCATATATTTTATTTTGAAAAGATAAATACTAGACTCATAGAATGCATATGATATAATGCTCAAAAGGCTCCAAATGCTGTTGAAAGCAACTGTCAGGAGGTGTAGAGAGAAATAAACCGCGCCGGGTCCGGACAAGGGCACAGTGTTCTGCGCGGAAGGAAAGGAGCTTACGAGCGGGTGGCCGTGGAGGGAGCTTCAGGGCCCGGTACTGAGGGTCGCAGCCAATCTGGAAAGGCTGCGCCCTGTGTGGCTTCCCGAGAAAGGCAAAACTGTGGAGACGGTCAAAAGTCCTGAGGTCGCCAGGGGTTTTGGGGGTGAGGAGACATTAACAGGCTGAGCACCAAGGGTGTGGGGAGGGGGATGGGGCGGAACGCAGGGGCTTGTGGGAAATTCCTAGACCTTCCTCTCAATTTTGAAGTTAACCTAAAGGTTAAAAAAAAAAAAAAATATATATATATATATATATATATATATATATATATATATATAATATAAAATATAGAAATATTATATATAATATATTTAAAAATATATAATTATATATTTATATATATAATATATTAAAAATATATATTTTAACAGATTTTATTTATTTGTTAGAGAGTGAGCACTATTGGAGTGAGGAGCAGAGGGGGAAGCAGGCCCTCTGCGGAGCCAGGAGCTGGATGCTTGGCTGGATCCCAGGACCCTGCGATCATGACCCGAGCTGAAGGCAGACGCTTAACCAAGTGAGCCACCCAGGTGCCCCTAAAAAAATAAAATGTTAAGAATAAATACATAGATTTAAAGAATAAAATGTGAAAAAGGTTATGCAGTCAAAATTCTCCCAAGCCTCCCTCTTCTTTTTTTTTAATAGTCAAAAGAATTTTTTTTATTTCCCTGTGCATGTAAAAGTTATGTTACGCTGTAATGCAGCCTACTAAATGTGCAATAGTATTGTCTAAAAAAATATATACATACCTGAATTTAAAAACACCTATTGCTAACCATCACCTGAGTTTTCAGTGAGTTGTAATCTTTCTGCTGGTGGAGGTTCTTGCTTCAGTGTCGGTGGCCGCTGACCGAACAGAATGGTGGCTGCTAAAAGGGCGACTGTGGCAATTTCTTAAAAGAAGACAACAGTGAAGTTTGCTGCATCAACTGAGTCTTCATTTCACAAACAATTTTGCTGTAGCCGGGGGGATGCTGTTTGATAGCATTTCACACACCGGAGAACTTCCTTCACAATTAGAATCAATCCTCTCAAACCTAACCCCCGAGTCATCAGCTGTGTTTACTCGCTCTGTTGTCATCTCAACAGCCTTCACGGTATCTTCACCAGGAGTAGATCCCATCTCAAGAAACCTTTCTTTGCTCATCCGTGAGAAATAACGCCTCATCCACTGAAAGTTTTATCGTGAGTTTGTAGCAACTCAAATCCCGTCTTATTTTTTTTTTTAATTTTATTTTTTCAGCATTCCAAGATTCATTGTTTATGCACCACACCCAGTGCTCCATGCAATCCGTGCCCTCCACAGTACTCACCGCCAGGCTCACCTTACCCCCCTCCCAGCCCCCTCCTCTCCAAAGCCCTCAGTTTGTTTCTCAGAGTCCATAGTCTCTCATGGTTCATCTCCCCTTCCAATTTCCCCCAACTCCCTTCTCCTCTCCATCTCCCCGTGTCCTCCGTGTTATTCCTTATGCTCCACAAGTAAGTGAAACCTTATGATAATTGACTCTCTCTGCTTGACTTATTTCACTCAGCACAATCTCCTCCAGTCCCGTCCATGTTGCTACAAAAGTTGGGTATTCATCCTTTCTGATGGAGGCATAATATTCCATTGCATATACGGACCACATCTTCTTTACCTATTTGTCTGTTGAAGGGCATCTTGGCTCTTTCCACAGTATAAGCCTCCGTCTTGTTGTGCTTGGAGGAAAGCCAGATTAACAGCTTCTTTTACGACCTTCCACAGTCCGTGCATGGGAGAAATTTCCACTAGGCTCTCTCGGACTTTATTAATAAACACAAATGTTAGCAGAGAGTACACACTGTACTGCACTTGCTTTTTCACATAATTTAATATAAATAATGACATTATTTGCCTGCAAACCTTTCTCTCAATAAGAGGAGAACTCAGCCCTAGTTCTTCGAGAAAGGCAACCCCAGCATCAGAGGCTCAGAGTCCTTGCACGCCAGGTTGTGAGCAAGACTGGGAGAGCTTTGCAGTAATCACAGGGGACTTCTGGACTTGAACCAGGGACTTTACAATCTGCAGATCAGTGTTCTGCCCCTGAGCTATGCTCCCTGCTTGAGCAGACAGACCTGCTTGGGACTTCTCACTTTGGTAGCTACACCCAAGACACCTGGGAGAACTAGACTTCATGTTTACTGAACACTTCTAATGGGCTAGAGAAACTGATCTTAGAGAGGCATCTATATATATGTGTGTGTGTATTTCTATATGACTTAAAAAGCATTTCGGTGGTACCACCACTATCACCATCTTTATTGAGCATGACAGCGATACCCGGGATTAAAGCAGCTCATCCCAGTTTATAGCATAAGTGACAGAATGAGACTTAGCCACCACTTTCCTCACACGTCATACTCATCTGAAGAGCTTTGTCTTACAGGACTTTTTGGGGAAATATTTGTCTTATAAATATTGCGTGGAAGAAATGTCCTTTGAGTGAAAGCAAAAAGACAATGCCTATGAAAATCTTGTGGCCAAAATACTTATTATATATTGCAGTACCAAAAAGTCAGCATTAAGAGTTCTCTTTAAGTAGCAAATTTGGCTCAGAACTAGCAGTCACCTCAGCACCTGTATCAGAGCATTTTCACGAAATATCCTATGTTCTGCGGAGCAAATCGAAGGTGGCTCTCTAGGGACCTGGAAATCCATGTGTTTCCTACATCTTCCCAAGAGCCACCTTCCTCCCACGGTCTCTTTTCTGTAACTGGGGGAGCAGCCCAGCACACTGCGGGGACAAGGGGAGCCCCCCCCCCGACCAGCACAGCCACACCCACCTTTCCCCTGCAAACTGCCAGGAACCTACGAGGCTCCCCCCGCTCAGGAGTGCGCACCATCTACAGGTGGCTGGTCCAGAGGGACAGGGGCTTTAGGAGGAACGTGCATATCGGATTTCAAAGAATCCAAACATCCCACAAAACCTAAGCTATCTCATTTATAAATGTTAATATTGATTACATGTTGAAATGATAAGGTCTCAGATCTATTTCATCAAAATACAGAAATCCGTTTCACCCATTTCTTTTTACTTTATATTTTTAAGAGTGTCCCACCTTTGGGGCATCAGGGTGACTCTGTCGGGTGAGCGGCTGCCTTCAGCTCAGGTCATGATCCCATGCACTCAGGTCAAGTCCCATTGCGGGCTCCTTGGTCAGCGGGGAGCCCGCTTCCGCCTCTCCCTCTGCCCCTGCTCATGTGTGTGTGCTGTCTCTCTCCCCTCTGTCAAATAAATAAATAAAATCTTAAAAAAAAAAAGTCCCACCTTTGCTGATATATAATTGACACTTAACATTGTATTAGTTTAACGTACTGATCTAATACCTCAGTATCTGTGTATACTGTGAAATGAGCACCACAAGAAGTCTAGTGAACATCCGTCACCTCATAGGGTTAGACGTTTGTCCCCTGGTGACGAGAACTTTTAAGAGGCTCTGGTAGAGGCCGCGGGGGTGCTGAGCTGGTGGCGCACTGGGCCGTGTCTTGGGTGGTGAAGCTCCAGGGCCGAGTCCGCTGGGGATTCCCTCTCTTCCTCTCCCTCATCCCCTGCTTTCTCTCTAAATAAATAAAATCTTTATAAAAACTCTACTTTCTTAGCAACTTCCAAACACACAACCCAGTATTGTTAGAGGTCGCCAGCACGCTGTACCTTACCTCCCAGGACTTAACTGTAATTAACTGAGAATTTGTACCTTTTGACACTCTTCACTCACCCCTTTTTTAAAATTTTTTTAAACTTTATTTAAAGCGCCTACTGGCAAATATAAACTTAGGTAAGTAGCTTGCGCACTACGTCTGGGCTGGCAAGGCTGACCTCACCTGTGACTCCTGAGCTGCCAGAAAGGGGGATAAAACAGTGCACACAGGGGGCACCCGGATTTGAACCGGGGACCTCTTGATCTGCAGTCAAATGCTCTACCCCTGAGCTATACCCCCAGGTATACATGGTCTGTCTCATACACACTCTTCTACCCCACCCGGCTGCAACCAGTCCTGCCAGCATCCGTGACTTCTGTGGCCTCCCCGGCCTCCAGTTTCCTCCCGAACTGGCCTTTCTGCTCTGAACGCCAGCTCGCTCTCTTCCCCAGGTTGGGTGGATGAATGGGTCAGGCACCCACAGCCGGAGGCAGCAGAAAATCGGGGACCTTCTCCTTATCTAGACGCAGAGTCCCAGGCCTCCAGAGACCCTCTCCATGCGCAGCACAGGGGCTGAGAGCAGGGGCCACCTGGTTTTTTCCTGTCTAACATCTCGCGTCTGTCCCCGGCAGCCCTTTCTCCCCTTTGTCCTCCTTCTGTGTCTCTCCCCCCCCCCCCCGTTCCCTGGTGTCACCAGGGCCCTTTGCTCCGCTCTGCTCCCCTCTCCAAGCCGCCGAGACCTCATGGGCCCATTCCTAAATCAGGTATCGTCTTCCCCAAACTAATTCCAGGCCTGCGCTGTGAATGGGAGACCAGGCCCAGTCAATAAAACAGAATAGGTGAGCCAAGTTGCCAGAACTGAAAAGAACACGAGCAAAACTGGAGGGCTTGTCTTGGCAAAATAAGAGGCCGTCTGCTAGAGCAGGCGACTGCAAACAGCCTAAGGCCAGACGGCACACCTGAGTCCCAGACCTGGGAATGGCCATGGCAGAGTCACAGCCTAATAAAATAATCACAAAGGTTGATCTCGCCATCATTATGTTCGCAACAATCCCCGACCACAGGGGCTGTGATTATTACCTCCATTTTACAGATGAGGAAACTGAGGTCCCCGGATCTTACATAAGTAATCCCGACGTGCGATAATTAGCAAGTGGGGTTGCAAATCCAAGCCGTCTCGATCATCTACACGCCTCACCCCCGGGCTGTAGACTGAGAGCCACCGTGGTCCGAAATGCACATGGAAAGGAAAGGCCGTTTATGTGAATGATGTTGGGAGAATTCAGTTGGTCCTTTGGGAAAAATTATTAAAGTAGCCACTAGGGGTGCCTGGGTGGCTCAGTTGTTAAGCGTCTGCCTTCAGCTCAGGTCACCATCCCAGGATCTTGGGATCAAGCCCTGCATCTGGCTGCCTGCTCAGTGGGGAGCCTGCTTCTCTCTTTCCCCCTGCTTGTGTTCTCTCTCTGGCTATGTCTCTCTCTGTCAAATAAATAAATAAAATATTAAAAAAAAATAAAGTAGCACCTAAGCTTCTCTTTGTGTACCCAAATGAAGTCCAAGTGAATTAAAGCATGATGTATAAATAAAAGTAAAAGTGAGTATCTAACTGATTTAGGAACAGCAAAGAAAGCATTCCAGTAGAAGAAATCCCAACAGAAAATAGCAATAGATTTGGCTAATAAGCATTACAAGTTTAGTTAGGTAGAGAAAATCAAAAGGTTAATAGCAACTTGGAAAATACCCTCATCATTTATGATAGGCAAAATATTATGGACTAATACCTTTCATTACTGAAGAGCCCACATATGATGACAAAGGCCATGGAGGATGTGTTCAATCTCAGTAAATCAGAATCAATCTTAGTAAAACCAATGAAATCCAAATTAGGAGACTGATATGCTACCTACTGCACTGAGGCACCTAAGAAATCCAAATTAAAACATTATAATATTTTATGTTTATCAAATAAGAAAAAAAAATTTTCTACAATAAAATGTATTATTTTCAGAATCAGAAAAACCAATAAATATTACAAATTTAGGAATATTCCCTTCTAGGGGCGCCCGGTCGCTCAATGGGTTAAGTGTCCAACTCCTGGTTTTGGCTCAGGTCATGATCTCAGGGTCCTGGGATGGAGCCCCATGTTGGGCTCTGTGCTGGGCGAGGAGTTGGCTTAGGGTTCTCTCTCTCCCTCAGGGCCCCAACCCTGCCCCGCCTCCACTCACACGTGCTCTCTCTCTCAAAACAAAACACTATTCCCTTCTACTAATTGCAAGAAATACCATTTCCTATTGACATAATTAATAAGTAATTGCTTTAAGATCAAAAGAATCCATGGAATACTAATTTGGGAAATATACATTATAATTTACATATAACTCATTTAAGCTTTTGTAGGAATAGTTTCTTCCACCCTGAAGATGAGGACACAGGCTCCGAAAGTCTCCAAGAGACTCAGTTTCAAGACCTCCCAGGTCCAGGTGTGTGGCTGCTTCCACGCTATCACCTCCATCTGCTGGCCGTGGGGGCGGGTCCCGGGAGGAGCAGGAGGGTGGAATCCCCGGGGGAAGTCCTACCACCCCCAGCCGCCATCTTGGTCCCCTCCAGGTGAGGACGCATGTCAACCTAAGACATTGATGGTGGCTCGGATATGTTGAGTGTTCAGCACGTTGGAGGCCCTAGTCGTTCCTCTTCCCATTTAATCCTCCCAAGGACCCTTGGAGGCAGTACAATGATTATCTCTTGGGAAGTAGCTAAGAGGACGCCCATTTTGTAGATGAAGAAACAGAAACCAGAGGGTTTTAAATAATTTTCAGTCATGTGACAAAACCCACTCTGTCCCAGGTTCCGGCCTAGCCCTGAGCAAGGGCCCAGCAGTGAACACTGCCCTCGAGGAACTTGTGTTCTGAGGGGTGTGGGGCGACAAGACAGGAACACAAAGGAAGCAGATCATTGCAGAGAAGGAAAGCACCATAGGAACACGGAGCAGGGCGATGGGACGGTGGGTGACGGGGGCGCAATGGGGTACTCAGGGAAGTGACAATTCGAGCGCAAGTCTGGATGATGAGCCAGTGGGTCAGATGCGGACGCAGAGCCTTCCCGGCTGGGGGCACCGCTCTGCAGGGGCTCCGACAGGGACAAGCCTGGCAGGACGGAGGAGTGTGACCTGCACCAGTGTGGCCACAGCAAAGGGACGGAGCAGGACAGGGGTCCATGTGGAGGGCAGCGAGGTGGGGCGGGGTCAGCCAGTGGGTTTTATCTCCTGTGCCATGGAGGGAAGCGCGGAGCCCAGGCTGCATGGAGATTGTCTCGCCTGTGTCCCCGGGTCACCGCTTCTGAGACCCCCCTCATGAGCTCTCTGCAGTGGACTCAACCCAGGGCTTGACGTGTCGGTCTGTAAATCCCTTTGGCCATGAACTTAGGTTTGTTATTGTTCATTCGGTCGACCTGGCGCCCGTCCACATGGAGGTGAACTTTCTAGTGGAGGAGACACGCCTGTCCCTCAGGAGACACACTGTCACTCAGGTCCTCCTTTAGCGGGGACTGTGATAATTGCCATGACCCCGGACATGGGGCGGGGTGACCCTAGACTGTGGGGCTCCGGAGGGCTTCTCTGAGGCGATGTCACCTCCATCACACCTTGCAGGAGAAAGGGAAGTTGGGTGGAGACGAGTGGTCCAGGAGGGCCATGCAGCTCGGGTGGAAGCCTGAGCTGAGGAGCAGAGAGAAGAGCAGGACGCCGGAGTCAAGGAGGCGGCGCCTTGGGGGTCGAATTCATGTGCTTCCAGGAACCTCAGAATGAGGCATTGTTTGGAAATGGGGTCATTGAAGATATAATTAGTTAAATTAAGATGGGGTCATACTGGATTAGGGTGGGTCCTTAATCTAATCCGGCTGTTGTCTTTATAAAAGGAGAGACACCCAGATAGGGACACATACATGCAAGGAAGATGCCATGTGATCACAGACGCAGGCGCTGTACTTCAGCCTTCATAAGGCAAGGGACACCAGGATTGCTGGCAACAGCCAGGAGCTAGAAGCGAGGGACAGATTTCCCCTCAACTTCTGTGGCGGAAAGCCACCCAGTCTGTGGTCCTTTGTTATGGTAACTCTGGGAAACTGATCCACAGCCCACGATAGGGCTGCAGACCTAGGTAGGGCCTGGTGGGCCCCGTTGGGATTCTGGATTTTGCCCTCAGAGCAATGGGGAGCCCCGCTGAGGGTGACAAGCTAAAGAAGATCACGGTCAAATCCGCATTTCACAGGATCCGTCCACGTGCTCCGTGTCTCCAAGCATTCAGATCCACGGAGAGCCGAGGGTCGGGCCCCACAAGGACCCAGTCCCGGCTCCAAAGCCTCGCCGAGCCACACGGAACCCCACACGCTGTTCCTCAAACGCCCGGCGACTGTGCACCCGGCTGCCCTCCCCCGCAGACGCCGCCCTGCCCGGCTCCCAGCCCGCGGGGACGCGACCTTCGGCCGCAGACAAGCCGCAGCTGGCGGGCGCTCTGGGGAAAGGCCTGGCGGGGTGCATCAGAAGCCTGGGGTGGGGGGCAGTCCATACCCTTTGACAGGGCAATGCCACCTCTCGGCGACAGCGAGACCAGTACTGCACTTGGGTGCAGGCGCAAGCAAGCCCAGCCCGTCGCCAGGGCGCTCGTCCCGGCCACCTCCGCGGGGGACCGAGACGTCCGCCTCCTGCTCCGGCCAGCCGAGCCCGCGGGCAGCGGCCGAAGGAAGTGCGGCCCGCGGCGCCCCGCGCCCCCCTTCCCGCTCTCCCCTCCGGCGGCTGCGGGAGTCCGGGGCGGTCTCTGCGCCCCCCACCCCCACCGGCGCGCGGCCAACCCCGAGGCCTCGCCTTTGTGTTCGCGCCCGGATCTGCACAAAGAACGGGCCCCGCGAAGCTCGGGGGAAGCGGCCGGGCCGGCGGGGCGCGCGAGGAGCCGCGGACGCCGGAAACGGTGGCCCCAGGCGGCGCAGGCGGCGGCCCCGGGGCGCCCCGGAGGGAGAGACCCGCGGCTTCTCGGGACGGCCCCCTGGTGGGCGCGAGGCCGCCGCCCGCGCCACCACCGAGAGGCCCGCGTTCCTAGAGCGGCCGCGGGCGGCCAGGTGCGCGCGGCGGCCTCCGGGCTCCGGGCTCCGGCCGGCAGGGGGCAGCACGGCCGCGGCCGCCCCACGTGGCGGGGGCGCGGGCAGCGAGGCCGAGGGCCCGGGGCCGCCTCCTGCGGCGGGGCGGGAGGCCGCTCGCACCGAGGAATTTAAAATATTCAAGCCATTAAAAATTAAATGTGCAAAACGCATATATACGTGTATTTAAAATAGACCTATAGAAATAGCGTTCTAAAATTAAAAACTGTGGCTCTCCTGCCCCCCCCCCCCCGTGATCTCGCAGCACGGCTGGCCGCGCGGGTCCGCGTTACCCGGGGGCGCGCTCGGGGCCCGGCGGGCGGGGCGTGGAGGGCTCGGGCGGGAAGGGCCGGCGCGGCGGCCTGGGCGCGGGGACTGGGAGCGCGCGGCGCGGCGGGGCCCGGGGTCGGGGTGGGGGCCGCGCGGCGGGAGGTCGCGGCCCGGGCCGCCCGGGCCGTGCGGGGGGTTGAGCGTGCGACGGCCGGGAGCCGGACGGCCTCGGCGGCGCCGCGGGCCGGTGCGAACAGACGGACGAGGGCGACGGCTCGCAGCTCGGGGAGGCCGCGGAGGGGAGGGAGGGCTCCCCGGCGGCCGGGGAGATGCCACCGGCTCCTTCTGCCCGCGGGCCCTTGCGTCACCCTCCTCCCGAGGCGGGGCAGCCTGGAGGCGTCCTGTCGTCGCCCTGGGCAGCCCGCGACTGCCGTAGGAGGATCTGGCAGTGACCCGGGGGCTCTACCTAATACTGGGGCTGAAATATCGGAGGGAATGATGAAGCACGTGTCTCGGAAAGGCTTTGGCTTGGCTTGAATGATGAAAACGGTCCGCATCCCCACGGGCAGGGACGGGCCGTTACCTGGGTTCCGTCCCGCGCACTCACCGCGGCTCCTTCACCCCATCGCTTAACGTGCACGGAGCCCCTCGCTTGGGTCAGCCTGGGGCGCTCGGGGGAGCCCAGGGGAGCCCGCAGGAGCCGGGTGACCCTCCAGGCTGCCCTCAAGCATGCTGTGTGGCCAAGGGTCCCGCAGGCGCCGCTTGGACCTGAATCTCCTCTCGCCTTCCCCGTGTAGGCGACTGCTGTAAAAATAACGTTGGGGATCCTTGCAGCTTCTGACAGGGCTTTTCTGGCCATCTGTGCTATTTCCCCCGCCTTCCAGGGATTCTTGGAGAGTGTCACCTCGCTGGATTTCACGGCGACTCGCCACTGTCTGATGAGAACATCTGCCCAGTGATGGAGAGGTTGCCCAGAGTAGAAATGCACATACCCCCCCAAAGGAGAAAGAAACTTAAGACCCCCCCCGTCCTATCAGGGAACGAAGTAAGCCTGCGATGTGGCGCTGGGTGCAAGCAACACACGGGATTGTGTGGATTGAACTGGGAGAAGCTGGAGTAAGGGACGGGGGGTGGTCAGAGACCCCCCAGGGCAGCCCCGGGGGTCGGAGAGGGCGGAGCAGGTAGGCGTAGTCCCTCCCCCGAGGTGGCGGTGCGCCAACGTGGCACCGACCCCGTCACTTCACTTGTTCACGTTGCGAAGACGGGGGTGTTTAAACGGGATTCTAGGGCTAAAAACAAAAGCCTGAAAACACGGCCAGATGAAGCGCGGAGCCTTTGGCTGATCACTGTAAATTTAATGAAAATGTCGTGTCCTTAAGCTGAGATTCTAAAATATTGTAGATTTCGTTCCTACCGATTTCATTTCTTCCAAGGAATCGGCTTCATTTCACAGGTGTGGAGGTGGTTAAACGTCCTCATACTGGTGGTAAATAAAATTATTTCTTCTGTTACATTTTCGGAGGAGAATTGATACCTTCTCTTGAAGAAATAAAGGGCTCATTCAATAAAAAGATAAACTTTTATTGTTTGGGACTCAGAAATTCCTCTCATAGAAAGCAAATAACAATGCTATTTTCTTTTGGGAGAGAAGGATTTTTAAATTAAATTCTGAAATTCTATTATGCGATTATTACATACTAATGTGAGTTCGTCTTTTTGGTAAATGAACACCCCAGCACGTTTGTACGCAGTTTCTGCTCATTCCAAGACTTGAAGGAGCTGGCACAGATTCGGGCAAGAAAAATGTTTCTTTCTTCTCAGTATGTCTACTGTTTAAATTAAATAGACTGGAGATTGGTGTAATTTGGTCTGGATATTGACTTGGTTTTTTGGCATGTTCTGAAATGTTTGAAGTTCCATTTTTTTTCCCCAAACCTATTTCAAAATGTATTACAAACCTTCGGCTAGTAAATCATCAATGAAGTCAAGAGAAGTGAAGGAATCCACCGCATTAAATGGGAAGGGATAATCGTTATTTTGGTTGGATATATGTTATTAAATTGTTCAAAGCGGAAACTATACAAACCAATGTACTGCTTTTACTTTTGGACAAAATTAATGTGACTTTTAGGGATGACCATTAATCTAAGCAGGATAATACACACAAAATCATTTCCTCCTAGATTTTAGAATTTGTATAAGTAATTTGCCTGCAGAAAATCTGACTGTGGAACCATGTGGCTCTTGGGTCATATCTTCAGTGGGAGAATGATAAAAGTCATGTTTCATAATCTGCTTAATTTTCTGCTGAATTTACCTTAAATCCAATCAATTTCAATTTTTTGAGGGCACAGCCTTGGTATTTGTGTACCCTGTAAACAAAGAACTGATTGAATATAGTTCTTTTTTTAATCACATTTCAAAAAAGGATTTTTATTTATTCATTTGTCAGAGAGAGAAAACAGGCACAGGCAGGGGGAGCGGCAGGCAGAGGGAGCAGCAGGCTCCCCACTAAGCAAGGAGCCTGATGTAGGACTTGATCCCAGGATCCTGGGGTCATGACCTGAGCCGAAGGCAGACACTTAACCTACTGAGCCACCCAGGCACCCCTGATTAAATATGTTGTACACTTAGACGATACTGAATCTCAAAGGAAATGGCTATCCTGATATTCATTATTTAAATAAAAATTACTAATGAGCATAGACATTTTCATTGGTATATTTTGCCATTAAAATTCAACTTTCCATGACTCTAGCTGATAGACAGTAGTGGTGCTCCTGTCTTATACTCGAGTTATTTTGAGAACCTGGGTATTATTTTACAAAGAGAAAGGGAGTTTCGTTCGAAGGGACGGTGAGAACCAAGAGGTGGTGTAGGCCTGGAAGGCGAGAGTGTGATTTTATTAGCAGGTGTGTTTTCTTTGTAATAATCGTCACCCAGCTCCTTCTCTGTTAAGCAAATGGCTTGTTAGGTCCCCACTTCTGAAACAAACAGAAGGGGAGCCCTGACCCTAACACGTAGCTCTCTTCCCAAATGCCTGAAGCAGGAGGGAGGCTCGTGTTTAAAAACAGGGGCCGGGGCATGAGGGTGGCTCAGTCGGTTATGCAGCAAACTCCTGATTTTTGGCTCAGGTCACATGTCAGGGTCACAGGATCAGGCCCCGCATCAGTCTCTGAGGATCTCTCTCCCCTCCCCTGGCTCTCCTTCTCTCAAGTTAATAAACAAATCTGTAAGAAATAAAAAAACAGGGACTAGCTGGGCGGCGCCCCCATGGGAGCCCCGAGCAACCTCTCTGCATGACTCCGACCAGCCCGCAGGTGAGCCGGGCCTGCCCAGGGTGGCTGCCTGCCGAACTTCCCAAGTGTCCACGGGACAGTCAGAGCTGCGAATCAGAGAGAAATAGTACTCTTTGCCATTTTCATTGAGGATCCATGTGGATGAAAATGGGGGACAGTATATAACAGCCCCTAATAACATCACCCACTTTGGTCCTACACACTGAGGTTTCAATTCTGGCCATGTGATCTTGGGCTCGTGGCTGAACCTCTCTGAACGTCATCTGGAAAAGTGGGACCGAATACCGATTTCACAGGTCGTCACAGGATGAGATGAAATGAAAGCATTGACTTGGCATAGTGCCTGGAACATGGCAAGACCCCGTGAATCGTGGTTATTGTTACTGTCCCTAATGAACTCCAGGCTGGGGCTCATTGCTGACCGGAAGTTCTCGTGTAAGGCCACCGTTAGTGCTAGATTTAATGTTTCTCTTTCTTTCCTTTTCCTTCCTTTCTTCTCTCCCTTTCTTAAAAAAAGAAAAAAAGAAAATCCTTTTTGCCTGGAGTGTCCTCGTGCAGGAAGTAAAATTAAAAGCATCAGATTCTATTATATTTGAACTAACAGTACTCACGTCAAGGAACCCAGCTAGAAGTGGTAAAGGCAGAATGGATTTTTTTAAAAAATTGAAACCTAGACGTTCCCACCACGCCTGGGAAGCAGCAAGAGGCTTCAGTAGCCACACGGCTTTCCAGAGCTGGAGGAGAGGCCTTGGCCTGACTCACCGTTGCCCTGGCAACAGTAGGGCCTGGAGGCCTCCGTCCCTGATCCCTTAATCCGAGGAGCCTCCATGACTGTGCCTCGGGAAAGGTCTCCCACAGACACCTGGCTGGTGTCTAAAGCTACCCTGACAGACAGGAGGGACAGAGCAGAGATGGAGGTGGGGTTCTTGCTGGGAAAACAGCTGCCTCAATGTGCCTGTGATGGTCCGAGCTTTCCAGACCCCCACAGGCTTGGTGGAGAGGACTAGGCCGCAGTCTTCAGCGCTGTCAAGGGGGTAGATGGCTTCCTCTTCCCTCCCTGTTTGGCCTTGGAGCCCAGGACTCCGCTTTGCCCTTACTGGTGTCTCCTCAGCACTGGGAGCTGTAGGACAACGAGCATTGCCCGGGGCCCTGGCCGCAGCCCGTGCTCCCTCCGCTGCCCCTCTGGCCCCCTCCACCCAACACACACCCGAGGAAGGAGGCAGCACAGACGGTAATTTCTCCAGCTGCAAGGCCACAGACTTGACCCCGAGGCCTTTTTTGCCTCTAAAATTCTTTTTTAGTCTCTTGCTCTGGTTGTAATGTTGGCAAATATATGGCTCAGAGCTTGTCCGGCTCAGTAGATCGACCGTTTCCTCAAAGTTTTTGTCCTGAGGATAGAATGAAACAATCTGGAAGAAGGGCTGGCTGTCCTTTTCCAACGACTGTTCAGATCCCAGGGAAAGAACGTGGCAGTCAGGCTCATGGGTTTTGGGGGTGGAAAGGCTGGAGTTCGAATCCTGACTGTACCTTTTGGTTGCTGTGCAACTTTGGGTCTACTTAACCTCTTGGAACCTCAAGCTCTTCACCTATAAAATGCATGTGATGTAAAGTCTTCAAAAGAAGCACTTGCTTCATGGCAATTACTCTTTCTGGTGCACAACTCCGTGGGGCCAATGGCGACTGACAAAACAGGAGTTTGAAAGTCTGACTTTCTAGTTCAATGAAGGGCCCCCTAAGAAAACCCTGGGAAAGGGGCCCGATCGCCAGAAAGGTGGGGTGCTGCCCACTGCAGGCTCTGGCTTGTGGCTGAGAGATGAGTTTAACTCCCTGTCTGCTCTGGCTTCGAGACCAAGATGGAGTTGTCCGTGTGCTTTGAACGTCCTCGCTTAGAAATACCTTTCTGCTTCTGCCTGTGGGGGACATTTCCTTTTCAGAGACTCATTCTTTAGGGTTCCAGCACTAGCCCACTTCCTACCTGAACTTCTGTGTTTACTAAACCAAGCTGTCTTTAACCATGAGCTAATAATGAAATTAGCAAACTTTGATCGAGAACTTACTATGCACCAAGGTCTTTGTTATCTATCTATTCTGCACATTACTGACGCCTCAGAACAATGGAAGGGTTATTATCCCCACTGAAATGACAAGGTGGACGTTCTGCTAATTAACTGGTTCAAGGCCATACAATGGTCAAGTGTGAACACACATCTGTCGGAGTCTGGAGTTGCTTTACGCTCTAGTGACCGTCCTCTGATAGCTGTTGGCCTCTGGCGCCGCAGAGATGATGGTGGATGGGAAGTGAGAATCACGGTTGGGCCAGGGAGTTGGGACAGAGGACACCTTGGAGTTCAGGGCCCCTCGGGGGCAGAGGCATGAAGAGGGGGTTAGAGCCAAGGGAGAGAAGGTAGAATCACAGAGAACCCCGTGCAGCACAGTTCTGCACAAGAAGTACCAGTCTCTGACTGTATTTAACCCTTTACAACCAGATTTCCTAGGAAAAGAAAGGCTCACCATTCCTACGTGAGCCACGATGGCCCACGATGTCCTGGTAAACATGTATAACAAAGTCACTGTGACCTCCCCAGACCGCTGTGGTCTCCTTCTCGTCTAAACATCTCCAGTACCCTCTGGTCCTCAAATTCCTGGACTAGCAGAGGTTTGGGAAGCAGTGGCCATCCACCGAGTGTCTCCAGATACCTCTGCTGACATCTCTTCCGGGCCTTCGACGCGCCGCTGCGGCCAAGGACCGTTTCCTCTGTCATCCCTGCAGCCTCCAGCCACCGGCTCCACGCTCTGTGGCCTGCCCATCGCACCGGCTCACCCAGACAGCAGACCACAGCCGGTTTCTGGCCCGTCGGCCTCAGTCTCCGGGCCCCAACTGCCTCACGCCTCTTCCCTACTCCACAGTGGTTTCCCGCACACGCTCAAACCAAACTCTATAGTCGCGGGAGATCCCAGATCCAAGACCCTCTGTGCACGCCGAGTCGGCCTCAAGCCAACCTCCTTGACCTTGGTTTTCTACATAAACCCTTTCTCCAGTTCTGCGGGTGTCATTAGTTACTGCTTCTTCACACAGGAGCCCACGGAGCCCACTTTCCACACGCCCCCTCCCCCTTTAAGAATCCCTGCACGGACAAGGCCTGGCCCATCTTCCCCATCTTTGGAATCCTCCCCAGCCCACAAGATCCACTCTGACACCCCACACCCCCCGAGAAGGGGTTCTGACGTCTCCAGGCTCTTCCTCCGGTGGTGGGCAGAGCACCCGTCCCGCTCTTGGCACCTCTGGTTTACTGCGCACGGTGCCACCCTGGCCCTGGGCCAGGTTCTGCAGCCCGGGACCCAGACCAGCCTTGCCAGCGCTTCGTCCCGGCCCCGGCCCGCCCCTCCTCCCGCTGCTTGCTCTGCCTACCAGCCTGGCAGACAATTTTCAGGGAACAGCGAAGTCCCATCCTTTCAAATGTGACACCTCGAGCATCACGTCACCTCTCTGTGCGTCTCTCTGAAGGAGGTGGTTGGTGACCTCTTGGTCTCTTCCGAGTCAAAAATATGGCACCTTCGCTCGTGAATTCTTTTCTGAACTCCGTAATTACGCTGTCCACTCCTCTCCGCCCTCTGACTCCTGACTTAATCTTCCTCCCTCCAGTGTCCCTGTCTCTCCAGCTCTTCTCCTTGTTTTCGGCCCAAGTCTGGCCTCCCCAGGCCGAGGAGGCTGAGCCCGGCCCTCCGTGGGCCTCCAGGATTTGTCCCTCCCGATGGCCCGAATTCTCTCTAGGTCACAGCGGAGCCCAGAAGCAGGGTGAGGGTGAGTCCCTCTGCAGCCAGTGTCACGTGCCCTCGGTTTCTCTTTCTAGGCCTCACTGGAGGGCCACTGGACACGAACCAGTCCCTAGACCCAGGGTGCATCTGCGCATTTGACAACTCCAAAGAGGGTAGCTTTGGTACAACATACACATAAAAAAAGGTCCCACTGGAGCCTTTTGTGGTTTCCCCAACGACTGGCACCAGGGGCCGCCGCACCCCTCCCCCCACCCCTGCTTGTGCCCCCCTGCACAACGGGCCATGCCACTGCGCCCTGAGCTGCATTCGGAGCTGTCAGGGAAGTTGGCCTGGCCCTGGGGGAGGCACGTAGCTTTTGTAGTTGAACCGTGTAACTGTCTCCCCAGCGAATTCCAAACCTCCCCGACCATCGACCATCATCAACTGCGCACCCTGCTCCCCCTTAACCCCCCGCCCCCCCAGTCCTTGCGGGAGCCAGCAGGGGCAGCCCTTCCATACACCCATTCACTACCTCAAGCTCGGCAGCCCCGTCTCCTCCTTGACTTTATAATCTGTGGGATCTGCGCCCGCACCGCCGCCCAACACGGGGAAGAGCCAAGAGGGGCTCAAGGGAACCTGGCAAGCGACACTAGGCACAGGTCCCTCGGCCACCTTCTTAAGCCCTCCCCTTCAAAACCAAACAAAAACGGCAAACAGGAAACGCTCGTCTTTTAAAAATTACTCTATTATTATCAAATAGAACCACAGTATCCAAAAGGTAATTATAAAGTTCTAGTCCCCAACTAAATGGCCCTGCACCGCCCCTCCGAGTGGCCGGCGGCCAAATCACTCCCCCCGTGCTGATTGGTTTCATCCATTTTATTGTCAAGGAAATTAACAGCCCGAAGGGGTTCCCCAGGTCCGCGCACTCCCCCCACCCGGGTAAACACGGCAGCAAGCGACCTGGTCTCACTACCCCGGTGTCCTTGGGAGGAGGGACGAAAGGAGGGGAGGGGGGCTCACAGCAAAGGGGCTGGGGGCGCCCCGGCCCCGCCCGCCCGGCTGGGGCCTCGCGGCGGCCGGCAGGTGTCCGGGGCGGGCCGGGCGGCGGGGGCTGCGGGCGCGCTCACTCGCCCGTGTGGGTCCGCAGGTGGTACTTGAGCGACTGCTTGTAGCGGAAGCACTTGGCGCAGTGCGTGCAGGGGTAGGGCCGCTCGCCCGTGTGCGCGCGCTGGTGCTCCAGCAGGTGGTGCTTCTGCGTGAAGCGCTTGCCGCACTCGGCGCAGTGGTAGGGCCGCTCGCCCGTGTGGATGCGCCGGTGCTCGAGCAGGTGGTGCTTGCGGATGAAGCTCTTGCCGCACTCGGGGCAGGCGTGCGGGCGCTCCCGCGAGTGCACGCGGCAGTGGTTGGTGAGCTTGGACTTCTCGCTGAAGCTCTTCTCGCACTCGGGGCACTTGAAGGGCCGCTCGCCCGTGTGAGTCCGCTGGTGGCGCAGCAGGTGCGACGGGCGGCTGAAGCTCTTGCCGCACAGGCTGCAGATGAAGGAGACCTCGTGCTTGCCCGCGTGCACGCGCTGGTGGATCACCAGGCTGATGTGCAGGCGGAAGCTCTTCTTGCACTCGGGGCACGTGTAGGGCCGCTCGCCCGTGTGCGTGATCTGGTGCTTGGTCAGGCTCGACTTGTGGCTGAAGCTGCTGTCACACTCGGGGCACTTGTAGGGCTTGGGGCCGCCGCCGCCGCTGCCCGAGCTGGGCGACTTGGGGCGCGGCTTGAGCGCGTGCTTGGGGGCGAAGCCGGGCGCGCGCTCGGGGGACGCGTAGCCGCCGCGGACGCGGTGGATGCGCTGGTGCAGCGTGAGCTGCTGCTTGTGGCGGAAGCTGATCTCGCACTCGGCGCACTCGTACGGCCCCTCCTTGATGTGGTTGCGCTGGTGGATGATGAGGTTGATCTTGAGGCGGAAGCTCTTGCCGCACTCCATGCACGTGAAGGGCCGCTCGCCGCGCCGGTTCCGCTGCTGCTGGCTGGACGGGCCGCGGCTGTCGCCCAGGTGCCGCTCCCCGTGCGCCGGTGGCGCCAGCCGCTTCCCCGCTGGCTTGCCCAGCTGCAGCGGTGGGGGGCTCTCCTCGCCCTCGGGGGACAGCTCCCCGGGCAGGGGCGTCTGGTACATGGCGGCCTCGTAGCGCCCGGACAGCGGCCCCAGGGCCTGCAGGTGCTGCGGCAGCTCGTCCTCCTCCTCCTCTTCCTCCTCCTCCTCCTGCTCCTCGGTTTTGATCACGATCCCCTCTGCTCCAGGGACAGGGAGAGAGAAGGACACATGTCAGCGGCGGCCCGGGGGCCTGCACCCGGGATGGAGGCAGTTGCGGTGGCCTCGCCTTGGCGCCCCCGCACATTCCCGGCCCCTTGTGGGAAAACCCTCCCCTCCGCTCCCCGCTGCCTGCGGTCCCCACTTCCCCGGTGCTGGAGGTGTTACCGCGCGGGCCTTGGGCTCGGTTCAGGAAGGAACCCTCTCGGGGAACCCTGTGCAGCTCAGAAGGGGCAGGTGGCCCTGCCTGTCCTCACGTTCCGGAGCGGGTGGCGGGTGAGCAGCTGCCCACATCCCCCCCCCCCCGGGGGGGCACTCGGGCCCAGGGTGCCTACCAGTTACCACTTGACACGGACCCTCCCTTTTCCACTGGAGCTACTGGAGGGCTGACTCCTCAGGCTCTAAGGCCTCCTCTACCCCAAATCCGGCAGCTTCACGGGTCTGTGGCTTTCCAGAAGGCACCTGCGGGTTTCTCCCCTGGTGTCTGTACTCCCCCTCCTCCAGCGGTCTCCCCCTCCTCTCCCTGCCTCCAAATCACACAGGCCACATACCACCCAGCTCCAGTTCCGGCTCTGCCCTTAAATCTCCCGTGACTGTCGGGCCATCAGCACTCACTGGGGTGCCTGCCCAGGGCTTAGGGCCTCGGCCTCACCTGCAGCACGACACCCACACAGGTGGTCACCTGCTGTGACCCTACCAAGTCTGAGGCTAGGGCCAAGGTTTCTCCTGCCTTTCCCCCAGCCTCCGGTGTGTGGTCCCTCCCACCCAGGAAGGGTTCCCTGAACACAACTATAGGATGTCCTCCTCCTCCCCCGCTCTCCGTCCTCTGGGCTGGCCCTTCAGGGCCCAAGATGTTAGCTGTTCTACATGGTGTTCTAGAGTGTTCCCTGAGAATGTTAGCCCTAGAGAAAAGAAGTGCCCTCTGACTTCTGTTTGCATTTTCTTAAATGCCTTGTACTTCTGCACTCCCTAAACAGGGCTACTTCAAGAGCTCTGTTGTTAGCTACTGTGTGACACGAGAAAGGCGCTCCCTTCTCTGAGCCCCTGTCAGATGGAAGCTGCTGTTACAGTCTGCTTTTGCAGAATTCTTAACAGCAAACGAACGAGAACTTTTCCAGGTCTCGCCTGAGAGCTTGTTGTTTTATTCACAATCTCTTATGGGATAAGTCAAGCAAGGATTAGCCCCATTTCACAGACATGGGGCCTCCAAGCCCAGAGATACCTAGTGATTGTTCCAAATGAAGTAAGTAAAGCCAGACCTCTGTAGAGCTTCTAACTTAGGGACCATCTAGTCTGTCCCCTCAATTGCCAGGGAAACAAACTGGTGGTGTGCTGGCCCAGGTCTTACAAAGTAGCCGGTAGTGACCACTGGGCCTTGGGACTTCCTCTTGCTCCTCGGAACCCAAGAAACAGTAGGGTCACAGTTAGGACACAGATGTGCCAGTCCCAGCTCAGGCCTCTCGTCACGGCCAGCATTGCCTGGGCCCTGTTAGGATTCTCAGCAAGGGACGCAATCCAGGATGCAAAATCCCACCAAGTACCGTGCGAACTTTCCTGAGGTCCCACTGGAATGAAGGCCCAGAGGGCAGGCTGACATTTCTACTTGAGGCCTCGCCGCAGCTCAGCCTCACGATGTGCCCTGCACCTTCCTCTGTTTTACAGAGACAGCCTGTGGATTAAAATGCTTTTGGGGGTATCATGAGGTTATTCAGAAGCAAGGGGTTAGATCCACATCTTGACCAAGCAAGACGTCTGTGATATCTTATGAAGTGCAGAAAGGCCACCTGCAAAGGAATTCTCTACAGGCAAAATGAAAAAATGTAAAAAGTCATCAGCACTGGGGCACCTGGGTGGCTCAGTCGCTTAAGCATCTGCCTTTGGCTCAGGTCATGATCCCAGGATCCTGGGATCGAGCCCCGTATCAGGCTCCCTGCTCAGCAGGAAGACTGCTTCTCCCTCTCCCATTTCCCCCTGCTTGTGTTCCTCTGTGTTAAATAAAGTCTCAAAAACAAACAAACAAAAAAACCCCAACAACCAATAATCAGCACCATACTTTTAAAAACCTATTAAATAAAATGGGTGTGGATACATTTCTATGATCAATAGTATAGTATCAAAACTGCTATGATAATTAATGGCTTTTTGGCACGTAAAGAAAACATCTAAAAAAAAAAAAACCCAAAACCTAAGTGAAGTGTGTTCCTTAAAAATTTGGTAGAATTCACTTAATTCCTATCTTACACATTATTTTTAGAATATAGAAAAAGAGAAAAAGCTTCCCAGTTCACCTTCATATAAGTTGAGTATAATCTTATTTCCAAAACTAGATGGGGGTGAGTCAGGAAAGCGTCAGGCTGATTTCACGTATGACTATACCCGAAAGCCCCTGAATGAACGGCAGCTCACTGAATTTCATGCTGTGTATGAAAAGTACGCTGTGATGACCAGATCGGGCTTTTCTCAGGACGGAAAGGACTGTTCAGCGTCAATCAGCCACAAAAGATGTCCTGAGGTTAGGCCGCTGAGAGCCTACTTCCTCACTGTTCTTGAACACACACAGGGCTGAAAGTATGCAGGAGGGTGACCCAGAGATTTTATAATTAAACATGAGTGATGGCCAGATCGTACCAGGAAGAGACCATACAGTCTGTTATTTTAAAACACATTCCTGACTAGGGCTGAGCTCTCTGGGTTACTGGGACTTCTAATGTGACCTAAGAACTATCAAGAACATAGCAGAGGGGCGCCTGGGTGGCTCAGTGGGTTAAGCCTCTGCCTTTGGCTCAGGTCATGATCTCAGGGTTCTAGGATCAAGCCCCGAATCAGGCTCTCTGCTCAGCAGGGAGCCTGCTTCCCCCTGCCCCACCCCCGTGCCTGCCTCTCTGCCTACTTGTGATCTCTCTCTCTCAAATAAATAAATAAAAATCTTAAAAAAAAAAAAAAAGAACATAGCAAAAATGGAAGTTCTAGCCTCACCATGACGGCATGACCTTGGGCAATTTGTCTGATCTTCTCTGCCTATAGAAGGGGGGAGCTGGAGAGGTGATCTCGGAGACCCCTTTGGGTCTGCATCTGACTTCGTCTTTGGCTGTAATACCTTCTTCCAAGCCCGGAGACAGACTCTTATAAATCTGGAGGCAGGAAACCCGCCCCCAAGGCCATGCCCGGGGCTGTCATACCTGTCTATCCGTCAAGGTCAAACGACCCTGTCTGAAGGGAAGCCCAGTTTTCCCACAAGGCAGGGCCTGTCTGCAGGCCTCATGGTAGCAGCTTCCCCCACAGCCTGCACCCCCGCCAACTGACCTGCGCAGTTTCTCTGCTGCACCAGCATCTGTTTGAGCTCGCTGAACTCACTGGAGCCTTCCGTGGACTCCTCCAGCGCGTTCTCCTGTTCCTGCATGTCCAGGTCCGGCTGCTCTCCGCACGGGTCACCCAGCTCCGAGTCCTGGAAGCCATGCTCTTCCACCTGCCCCATCAGGGGCTCCGGCGTCTCCAGACTCTCGGAGCCCTCGTCGTTGGTCTGCACCTCGATCTTGATCACGATCCCGTCGTGTGCTGCAAAGGCGGGGGGTGGGGAGGGGGAGAGGGCAGAAAAACCCAGAACATGTTCATTGCACGAGGTTTCTGCAGCCTAGGATTTACATCTCAAAAATTCTCATTTTAGAGACCAGGAGAACTGTAATGCGGGGTCGAGTGAGCAGACACAGGTTTCTTGTACATCAGTACAAACTGGAGTAAAGTGAAAATAGATGTGGAGTTTGTATTCCATGACCCCTACAACTTTAACAACAGTATTATCAGGGTTTTTTTTTTTGTTTTTTTTGAACAAACGGGATCTTAATTCCGTTTCCTGGGTCAGGCCAGTCAAAGTCAGCAGTTTCCCCCGCTCACGGTCAAGGTGAATAATGAAAAGGCTAGTCACCTCCTCACCCTGCCCACCTTCCTAGCCCAGGCCCCTGGGGTCCGATTCAGACAGGCCCGACACCCCCGAACGCCTTCCCAGCTCACAGTTACAAGCACGCGCACGCACACACACACGCACGCACACACACGCACGCACTTGGAGCTCTCAGCTTTGTTTTAAAACAGCCTCTGATTACACACGTTGCCCTGACTTTTTTTTTTTTAATTTGCCCAGAGGTCTGCAGGTAACTTCTCATGTCAACACACACGGGCATCATTTGACATAAATGGGACTTCGCATGTAATCTTTGAGGGCGGCATGTTTTCTCTTTCGCTTGGCCTCCTCTTCCCCTCCCTTCCCGTTTCACAGCTGTGACCTGCCCAGGCCAGCCCTGCCAGCAACCTAGCATTTTCCTCTGCACTTTTCTAGGGATTTATGGCAAACATTTATGTCTATCTGTTTTTCTCTTCTGGCCATTATTAGTTTTTAAAAAATGGGCACCTACACAGTTCTCTCCCTCCACTTCCTCACTTAGCTGTCTTGTAGAAATCGCTGCAAAGCAATTCTGGAGGCACCGCCTTCCTCCCCAGTGCTGTCCGCAGCCCGCGGTGAGGCCGGCAGCGTGTCCCGCCGTCCGCTCCGGAGGAACTGGCGCTGTTTTGTTCCGGCCCTTTGCATGCTGAACTATCCCGCGATCACAGGTGGATTTACATGTCTCACTATGAAATAGGGGTTTAGATTTCCATGCGAGTCCCGGGAGTGGGGCCGTAGAGTCAAAGGTGTGGTTATTTTTAATCTGACAGATGTCACGAACCGCTCTTGAACAAGGCTGCGACAATACATGTTTCCACCAGCCCGGCGGGAGCCCAGCCTCCTCCCCGCCTCCCTGCTGGAGACAGACGCCACTGCTCTTTCATACTTTCCTCAGTCAGATGGGTGTACGTTGGTAATTTTCTGATACTTTAATCCCACTTTCCTGATGAGGGTCATCGAATATTGTTTCTTTTCCTTGTTGGCCTTTTCAAGACGATTCCGTATCAACTGTGTTCTGTTCTCGTCAACTGGTGAGAGTTCTTTGGTTCCTGTGCTAAAGATAACCCCTTTTCTCTTATCAGCATTTCAAATAGTCCCCAAATCTAGCATCTGTCTGTTGACTCTGAGCCATCTCTTATCAGACTACTTTCTTCAAGTCTTCCCGTGGTCACACATGTCTGTCTGTCTTTTATGGCTTCTGGGTTTTCTTCGTTAAGAGGGTCTCCTCTGCTCCTGGAAGGTTCACAGGGTCTCCTGGAGTGTGTCTCAAGCTTTTTATTGCTTTATTATATACATTAAGGCTTTTGCTCCATCTGAAATTTATTTTTGTTTTGTGTGGAGTGTGAGGTAGGGGTTAAGCTTTACTTTCTTCCCCGTGGAGAGAGCTGTGCCAGCAGAAACTCCCTCACAGCTTGAAAATCACTTTTTTGTTTTGTTTTGTTTTTAAAGATTTTATTTATTTATTTGACAGACAGAGATCACAAGTAGGCAGAGAGGCAGGCAGAGAGAGAGGAGGAAGCAGGCTCCCTGCTGAGAAGAGAGCCTGATGTGGGGCTCGATCCCAGGACCCTGAGATCACGACCCGAGACCAAGGCAGAGGCCCAACCCACTGAGCCACCCAGGTGCCCTGAAAAATCACTTTGTTAATGAAGGAAATTATAAACGTGTAGCCCATCAGCAGACGCATTTATTCCTTCACTGAATTCACTGAAGCACCGGTTACTTACTGAGCACCAACTATGTGCGACGGGGTATTCTAATGACGTGGAAGACACCGGTGCACATAAGAGAGCTCCCCACCCTCATACACCTTACCCAAGGCAATAAACCGAATTCATACATTGTATGGGGGTGTCCGAAGGTGGTAAGTACTGTGGAAAGAGGAAAGACACCAGAAACCTCGGAAACTAACCCAACCGTCCGTGCCCACGGAAAGCCTGCCCACTCTCAGCCATGCCCACTCGTGATCCCCAAGCTAGAAGCCGGGAAACCAGACCCACCCAGCAGGCGGGCAGCTGATGCCACAGGACCCGAACTGGGCTCTCCTTGGTGCCCAGCAATCCTTTCACTCTCCTCGGACCTGCCACCCAATCTCCTGCCGGCCACGGGGAGCAGCAAAATATAAAGCAGCTGGAGGGTCCCGTCGCCTCGGCCACAGCCTTAAACCCGGACCCTGCCTGCCTTCCCCTACAACCAAGTTTCCGAAACCTCTTCCTCCTCTTCTCGGTCTCACAAAAAGATGAGGTCACCCTCCCTCACATCCTTGTTCACTCCTGCTCCAGCTCCAAGTCACCCCGCTGACTCCCCTTTTCTCTCCCACCTGGGGAGGCACCATGGTGACGGGGCGGGGACAGGACGCCTCTGCTCACTGCCTTAGCCCGCCCCGTTCCTGGGGCCATCGCGCTCCCCCTGCAGTGCCCGCTTCTCGCTCTGCAATCCCTACAGCCCTACAGCCACCAGCACAACCGGGACCCCAGCATCATAAAAATGCCTTCCCTTGCTTCACAAACTCCTGAAGACATTTTGCTTGCCTCCCCCCTCTAAAGCGGTTTTCAAACACGAAGCACCCCTTTGCACTTTTTTGAATAAACATATAAAACGCTTCAGTAACTGCAAAAGATGTCATTTCTGGCGTACTATAAATATTGAGGGTTTGATATAAACTCTTCCATCACTCTTGAATGTCACCAGTGGGATCTGAGAACAGCGGCAATTTTCGACCCTCTATTATTCACTTAAAACCTACACGAACAAGTTCTTCTTTGATAGTTGAAATTTTTCTATCATTCCTTTTCACCTTGAACTTCTATTTCCATTCCCACTTTGCCCACAGAATTTTATCCCAATAGAACATCTTTTTATGCTGAGAAGCCTTTTACTGGTCTCCTGGTCTACCACTCTGCTGCAAAAATGTGTATGTAAATTGAAAGATTAATTTTGCTTTCATTTCTAATAACCATGGGGCTCTAAGTGTTGACTGTTTTCCTGTCTTAAGTTATCCTTCGTTATTAGTAGTATATAATGATACACAGATATTCAAGATAGAAAAGTAAAAACTTGTTGGAAACAGCTCTTATGAGGATGGAGAGGAATTTTTTGTCCCCTAATTAGTTTGCTTATCTGAGAATGAATATTCTTATCACATGATTGAGACAAGAGTTCAGAATCCAATCTGTTCCTATTTTTCATTTTCATGAACACAAGCATTGGCAAAGCTCATTTATATAGACATATAGATGGGCTGGCAGGGGATCTGTTGTGAAATCGTCACTTGATTCTCTGAATTTGCTCTGAATTATAATGCTATGAAAGCACATGGTTAACACAGCATCAAAAATTGTTTCTAATGACCTATTAGCTGACAACTTAATTAGGTTCTCTTTCAATTTTGTTAAAAGCGAAGTATTGCAAGGGATCTAACTTGCAAAAGAATTCGCCATCCAGAGGCGCCTGGGTTGCTCAGTGGGTTAAACCTCTGCCTTCGGCTCAGGTCATGGTTTCAGGGTCCTAGGATCGAGTCCCACATCAGGCTCTCTGCTCAGCGGGGAGCCTGCTTCCCACTGCCCCCTCGCTGCCTACTTGTGATCACTCTCTGTCAAATAAATAAAATCTTGAAAAAAAAAAAAAAAAAAAACAACTTGCCATCCAGGCCCCAGGATGCTACGTTTGTGGTCACGTGCCCCTACGGTCTGGACTGTCTCCGTAACCCAGAGGGCTTATTATAGATCGGAGAACTACTCCCTCGTAAGATGGGGACCGGGGAGGGGTGCGGCTGATGAGGACGAGCTGCATGTGTTGTGTGCCCTCACTGATGAGTTTTATGAATGAGAACAGATCAACTAAGGACTTACTGAACCCTCAAAGCCATCTATGTCATGTCCCGCTTGGGAAGTCTCCGTGCGCCTCTAGGGGCATTGGTACTCCAGCTCGAGGCCGCTGCCTTCCAGGACCCGCCCCGACTTCAAGACCTTATCGGCCAAACCTCTTAACGATGCTCTCAGCTGCACGGAACGGTGCCCCTCTCCATGGTGTTTACTTTTCCCTCCCCTTGCAAGGTGCTGCATTTACTCATCTGCAAGCCTCTCCTCCATTTGTTAGACAGCAGGGAAGCCAGTGGTCTCCCACCAAAAAGGTTTCCCCACCCCACACAACTTTTGAAAGAGTACTGACACCCTGACTGCACTTCTAAGCAACGATGTGTTCTCTCATTAAGAAAAAAATTAAAGACACATATCTTGCAGGACTACAGTTTATGATCAAAGGAAGAACTTCAAGCCACTGGGGAAAAGTTTTCAATAAAGGGGGTGGGAATGAAGGAGTGAGGGGCGACAACTGGCGTCACGTCAAAGTAAATCACTGATGAAACAAAACTTTAGACGCAAATAATAAACTCATCCTAGTGTCAGGGAAAAACCAGTTTCTCTCCTCTTTCTTTACGACCATGAACTGAGGAACGGGCTATTCCCAGCCCCCGGGACTCCAGATCCTCCTTCTGGAAGCTTCTGGTTGGTCACAGCAGACGTCACAGGTGCCCAACACATACCAACTCTCACTTTCAGGTGTACATTTTTTTGGGAAGAATTTCTGTAGCTTTGCCTTGACGTTGTTTGGTGATAAGGAACTGATCTAATTTGTGCTTGGTTTGTGATCTCTGTAACTACATTTATTCCTGAGAACTCTTGCAAGATGGGAAATAAAGAAAAAAATCAACCCTACGAATTATTTCCAAATGTATCATGTGTTTGTGAGCACTACATTTAATAGTTAATGAAGCTGATATAATGTTCTATTTCCAGACACTTAGTGAAAATACTTGACTATTTGCCTTTTGGAATTTTCTTTTTGTTTTCTGGAGCAAGAAATATTTTATTTCAGATTTCAAGTATTTTTAGACTTTTTAAAAAGCTCATAGGCCCAAGACCTGTAATCATGTTCACTGAATAAAAAGGGCTAAGTTAAGTATTTCTATACTTAATATGAAACCCAGACACCATAAAGTTAGTTATGGGTAAATATGAATACATAGAAACTTAAAACTGATAAAATCTGAACATACAAAAATTCAAAATATCCATTCCACAAACACACACACACACACACACACACACACAAATACTAAATACAAAGGTAAACCATATATTCAAAACACAGGGGCACCTGAGTGGCTCAGTTGGTTAAGCGTCTGCCTTTTGCTCGGGTCATGATCCCAGGGTCCGAGGATCGAGCCGGCATCAGAGCAGGGAGCCCGCTTCTCCCTCTCCACCCTGTTCGCGCAGTCTCTTTCTCAAATAAACTAATAAATAACTATATCTGCATGCATGGGATAACTTAAAAAAAAATTTTTTTTTTAAAGATTTTATTTATTTGACAGAGCGAAATCACAAGTAGATGGAGAGGCAGGCAGAGAGAGAGAGGGAAGCAGGCCCCTGCTGAGCAAAGAGCCCGATGCGGAACTCGATCCCGGGACCCTGAGATCATGACCTGAGCCGAAGGCAGCGGCTTAACCCACTGAGCCACCCAGGCGCCCTAAAAAAAAATTTTTAAGACATTTTATTTCTGCAAGAGAGCGAGCAAGTGCACACCTACTCATGTCCCAGGATCTGAGATGAAGCCAGACGCTTAAGCAACTGAGCCACGCATGTGCCCAATATCCTTAACTTTTAAAAAGCTTTTACAGATCGATGATAAAATGATGGATAATCCAAAAGGACCATGATCAGAAGATCATTCCTAAGATAAGACATCCTTCTTATCAATAAAGGTATGAAAATGGGCGCAACATCATTACAGAAGTTGAGTGAAAGCATCAAAATACTATCTTTTCTACCCATCACCATGGCAAATAATAACAAGATAAATAAAACCCACTACGGGCCCAGGTATGGGGAGAGAGGCAGTCTCACGTCTGTGTACAAACCGGAGGTGTAGTAATTAGCACAACTGCTTTGAGGGACATTTTTTTTTAATATCTTTTTTTTTTAAAAGATTTTATTTATTTATTTGTCAGAGAGAGAGAGTGTACAAGCAGGCGAAGTGGTAGGGAGAGGCAGAGGGAGAAGCAGGCTCCACGATGAGTAAGGAGCCCAATGTGGGACTCGATCCCAGGACACTGGGATCATGACCTGAGCATGAAGGCAGCCGCTTAACTCACTGAGCCACCCAGGCGCCCATGTTTTGAGGGACATTTTTAAATAAATATCAAATTTTTAAATGGGTCTATCCTTGGACCCAGAAAGTCTATTTGTTTTTTGTTTTGTTTTGTTTTGAAGATCTGATTTATTATTTGAGAGACGGAGAGAGCAGGGGGAGAGACAGATGGAGAGTCTCAAGCAAACTCCGCAGTGAGCAGGAGCCTGACTAGGGGCTCAAGTCCCAGGACTCTGGGATCATGACCTGAGCCAAAAGCAGATGCTTAACCAACAAGCCATGCAGGCGTCCCCACATACCTTTTTAAAAAACATTTTAAAAATCGGGGCACCGGGTTGGCTCAGTCCAAAGAGCGTGTGACTCTTGATCTCTGGGTCCTGAGTTCGAGCCCCAGGTTGGGTGCAGAGATTACTTAAATAAATGAACTTTAAAAAAATAAAGAAAAAAAAATTTTAAAAATGCATTAAGAAAGACTTTAAGGATATGCCAAAAACTTTAAAAATCTAACAAAGCGCAGCCGTAAAGATGCTGGAAAGCCAATGTCGACCATCATTTCTCTGTTTTGAGCTGGTGAAGAAGGTTAATGTGGCAACACGGTTTTTACTTTCCAGTAAGTCTCTGAAGTTTCATCAGCATAATTCAGAAGGAATCAATGCAGAGAGGGAAAGCGTCGCATGATTCTCTTCACTGAGTTCCTTCCAATTATGGGCTTGAGACTTTGGCTCTGTCCCTCCCCCTGCTCGTGATCTCTCTCTCTCCCTCTCTCTGAAATAAACAAATAAACTCTTTAAAAAGTTACACATGCACACATGTTGAGGGTTAGTTTCTCAAAACTTGTTTTTTTATTTTTAAAAATTTTTTAAAATAAACATTTATTTTGAGATATTTCTAGATTTACAGAAGAACTGTGACATTAGTACGGAGGAACTCCTTTTGTGACATCACTTTAAGCCTGCTGTGGTCTCCTTGGATTTATTTTATCATTTTCAGGTTTAGGTCACAAAGCTAATCCTCCTCTTAGGGATAAATGTGAAAGCGAACCTTGACACAGAAACTTTACTCTGTCGTTAACATCCACGATACTGTTTTTACATGAAGTTTAAAAAAAATTCTTTAAGATTTTATTTATTTGAGAGAGAGAGCGAGCTCACAGAAGGAGAAGCAGACTCCCCACAGAGCAGGGAGCCCAACAGGGGGCTCTGGGATCATGACCTGAGCTGAAGGCAGACGGTTAACCGACTGAGCCACCCAGACGCCCCACATGAAGTTTTTTTAACGTTACCAAAGCTTAAACAATTTTCAGCACTTGTTTTTAGAAGGTTCTGCTCCACGCCCAGCCACACTTCCCCAGAGCAACACTTCCAATCCCTCCGGCTGACTCTTCTGTTATCCCCTTCATAACTCTAAGGAACACTCCTCTTGCTACTCCTTGAATTATCTTTCTTTCCTTTTTCAAAGATTTTATTTGTCAGAGTACGCGCGAGAGCAAACATGTGCTTGTGCACAGGCGGAGGAGCAGAGGGAGAAGCAGGCTCTCCGCTGAGCAGGGAGCCTGAAGTGGGGCTCGATCCCAGGACCTAGAATCATGACCTGAGCCCAAGGCAGATGCTTAACCCACTGAACCACCCAGGTGTCCCCGGAAGCATCATACTTTTGTGTCGTGGATGTATTCGAGAAGTCCCTCGAATTTTCAGGGTAAACATCACCTGTCGGCTTCCAAGAGCTGGACAGGAGGCCCTCTCTCCCCGTCCAGGCGAATCTCTTCCAAATCCCCGAGGGTTCCATTTTAGTTTGCAAGTCCGCTTGGAGGAATTTCGGGCATTTACATTATTAGATCACATAAATGTTATAAAACATTGGACCATGGAGTATACCATAGCTATTTTCTATGTCTTTTGCTTTCGCTGGAGCTCACAATTCTTTCCTTGGCTCAGCTTACGAATTTCCTTAAGTCAGCTTCAAACTCCCCCATCTCTTCTGTCTCTCCTCAAAGCATTCGGACATAATGGGTATTTCTCAGTTTCATCGACTTGGGAGAACAATTTTCTACAACCTCCTGATGTGCCCCAGTGTGGACTGGTTGCCTCCAGGTGCACAGCTGTCTTCTTGGGATCCCCCTTGGGACCACCCCCCTCGCCTCACTTCTGCTAGAACTCCCAACACATCTTTCTTTGTGTAAGCAACTTGCCTCCCCCAGTTGGAGGAAGGGTGCACAGGAGACGACCTTGAAAATGTCTTGATTTCATCTCTCACATTTAATTCGAATCATCTGGCCGATATAAAACTCTAGAATGGTTGGAAAATATTTTCCAATTTTGAAATTTTAGAGAATTTTAAAGGTATTGCTCTACTGTTCTTTCCTGATATCACTGAAAAGTCCAAAGCCATTTTAATTCTTGTTCCTTTGTATGAGCTTTTTTTTTTCCTCTCCGAAGACTTGTGGGATCATTTTGACCTCAGCTGCCCGGAAATTTCTTGCTGATGTATCGAAGGCACGAGTCTGTTTTCATCCACTGTTCTGGATATTTGCTGGGCTCTTTCAATCTAGAAAACCGTGTCTTTCAGTGCTGAGAATTTTCCTTGAATTACTGCATTGCTAATTCCTTCTTCTCTATTTTTGCTATTTTTTTTCCCTTTCCTTTCCTGTTCTTTTCTTTTCTCTTCTCCCTTCTTCCTTTTGTGGTTGTTGATATTCCTATTATCTGGATGTTGGACTTCCATCCTTTACTTTTTAAAATTCTGTCACTACTTTCTTTTTTGTCTTGTGCTCTATTTTCTGGGACATGTGCTCAACTTTATCTTCTAACACTGCTAGCTGGGAGTTTTTAATCTGTAGTCTTTTTAAATTCCCAGAGTTCCTTTCTATTTTTTTTTATAAGCATCATACTTAAAAAATATTTTCTTTATTTATTTAACAGAGAGAGAGGGCAAAGCAGGGAACCAGGGGACAGAAGGAGAAGCAGGCTCCCCACTGAGCAGGGAGCCCGATGCAGGACTGACTCAATCCCAGGACCCTGGGATCATGACCTGAGCCAAAAGCAGATGCTTAACCCACTGAGCCACCAAGGTGCCCCAATAAGCATTATACTGTCGTGTCATGGATGTATACACTTCTTTTATCTCCTTATGGAATGGGAAATACATATGTTATATATATTACATAAACAAATATATACATATGTGTTTAAACCCAGTTTTAAAAATCTCTCTGCATAGTCTCTGTTTCCTTGAAATTTATTTTTTCTGCTTTCTTTTCCTTTGCTCTTTCTATATTAAAGGCTTTCCCCAAATGTCTGCAGTAATGGTTATCTACTTATATTTAAAAGTAGAACACTCAAAAGAGATTGAAAAGTTTGGTGCCTTTAAGTAGGGCTTACTGGTGACGGGCTTCCCACTGGGATGGCTTGGCTGAGTCATTTCCTGGGAAGATGCCATGGGCTGGTCCCCGAAGTCTCCAGGCAAAACGCATCCAGTATGCTGCCTGGGGGTTTCATCCTGGATGTCTGCTACGACTTGTGAGCCAGGTTGGGAGGAAGGCTGGAGATCTCAGTACCTGCATGTCACGCTTCACTGCCTACCTTGCAGCTAGCGTGGTGTCCTGCCCTCCAGGGGCCCAGTGTCGCCTTCAGACATGGTCTTGTTCACCTTCTCCAGAGAAGTAGGTGCAGCTGTCCAGCAGGGCTGGGAGAGGCAGATGCTGGCTGAGGGACCGAGGGAGGCCGTAGAGGGGAGGTGAAAGGCGTCTGCCCCATATTCTGTTTTTAAGCCCACCTTTGCCCCATTTCCAGAGGTACCTCTGGTCTCTGCTACTGCTCCTTCCCGAGTCTGGAGTAGGGAATGGGGGTGCAGTGCACACGGAGTTTCTCTTCTGCATTCCCCAATCCCAATTTTGGATGTAGCTTTCTAAATCAGTGATCACCCAGCCATCTGCTCGTAGGGCTTCCAGAATGTGCTTGCTGTTGTCTCCCTGCACACTCCTTCTAAAAGCCCTTCGCTCTTGCTTTAAAAGGATTCTGAGAGGTAGGAGTAAACACATGTTCAACCTGCCATCTTTAACTCGAAGTCTTTCTTCATGTGTGTGTTTTTTTTTAATTATTTTTACTGAATAAGTAATATATACTCGAGAACATTCTACAAAGCATAAAGAAATACGATTTTGTTACATTTCCATTCAATTTTTTCCCCCTATCTTTTGTTTACATCCCGGACTTCAAGTTGCATTTCCATTTCTCCCACTTCCCCTATCGACGGATCCTGGCCATCAGCGTCACGTGAGCAAAGCCCACCTGAAGCAAACAAGGTCGGCCCCCAGCTGAGGCCCCATATGTGCGCCCCCCGCTCACGGCTACCCTTGAAACAGCGAGGATGCGTGCTGGCTTCCTCCCCTCCCCGGCCGCTCAGCCCGCTCTGAGGGGCTTCTGCCCCATCACACCACCAGGTCACTGTCGCTGCCCACCTGCACGTCCCGCGGATGAGTCAGTCTTTGCCTTACTAAGCCACACCGCGGAATTCAGCACGGCTGACCACAGCCCCTCCTTCTGGAAACCCTCTTCTCTTGAAAGACCCCACGACGCACTACCCTAACTTCGCGCGCTCTACCGCCTGAGCCAGCCAGGGCCCCAACTATCCTCCTGTCTTGCCACCTTTCTGACCAGTCCTTCCATTTCCTCCGGTTCCTCTGCCTCCTCCTTCCTTCTCCAACTCCTTCAACAGCGGTTCTCGGCCTTGGCTGCGTGTGAGAATCATCCTGGAAGCCTTTTAAAGAACATTAACGCCTGGGCCCCTACCCAGACCAGTATATTCCAAATCTGCTCTAAAAGTCAGGGCTCCCAAGGGGATGGCCTGTGCTCTCTCCCGTCTCCTTTTCCAGACCGGGTCTATGCTACCAATGCCCAATCTGAGCTGTCTCTAGCTCAGATCTCGGCTTTTAATGCTTCCAGACTTTGTTCCCTCCAGTGAATTCTCCTCCAGGCACCTGGGACTCCTACTCGCCCTTTAGGTTCCCACTAGAAAGTCGTCCATGCTGTGTTTCTCAAGGGCCCAGATGCTTGCCTTCACAGCACCACTGCCTTCCTTAATGTGTGGTTGGCGGGGGATGGGGTTAGTTATTCCTGTCGGTCTCCTGACGTCCTGCCTGGTCCAGAAAAACCCCTGAAGGGGTGCCTGGGTGGCTCTGTTGATAAGCATCTGCCTTCAGCTTAGGTCATGATCTCCGGGTCCTGGGATCGAGCCCCGAGTCGGGCTCCCAGCTCAGCGGAGAGTCTGCTTCTTCCTCTGCCACTCCCCCTGCTTGTGCTTGCTAATAAATGAAATCTTAAAAGCAAAAACAAGAACTAAAGAATGAACATGCAAATGAAACGTGGTATAAAAACTTCATTGATGATTTCAGTGGCTATACGAGAGTCTGCATAATGTAATATAGTATCTGTCCATCTTAATCCACAGTTTGGATTTTTTTTTTTAAGATTTTGTTTATTTATTTGATAGAAAGAGACACAGCAAGAAAGGGAACTCAAGCAGGGGGTGTGGGAGAAGGAGAATCAGGCTTCCCACTGAGCAGGGAGCCCGAAGAGGGGCTCAATCCGAGGACCCTGGGATCATGACCCGAGCCAAAGGCAGCCGCTTAACAACTGAGCCACCCAGGCGCCCCCACAGTTTGGATTATTTTCCTAGTGCTAGAGACTCTCAGAAAGCAAAGGACATTCTTAGGTCAAGTATATGAACATTTTTAATATTTAAAACATATTTTAAGACTAAAAAAATATCAAATTGCTTTTCACAAAGACTGAGACCTTGGATTCCAGCCATGCCTTCTGGTTTGATTTTACTCTCCAGTAATTTGTTAGGTAGGTAAGAATGGAAGCTGGCTTCCCAGACCTTCATTACCCCGCTTCGAGGGCCACGAATGGGAGCCCCTGCTTGAGTGTTTTGAGAGCAGGGTCGATATCAGAAGCATTTTTGCCCTCAGGGATCCAAACCATAAAAAAATGGTTTATTGAATACATTCACTTAGCCAGTTCATAAAATTGTCATGTTCAGTGTACTTGGAACTCTGGAAAAATCTCAGGTTTCTAGGCTTTTCCCCACCAGTATCACACCAGAGCCAGTTCTGCAGCCCCCCTTCTAAGGGGGGAGATGTGGGAGCTCTGGAAACAGGCTCTGCTAAGGGCAGCCAGGGCCCTGGTCACACACGGAGGTGCGAGCCCCCAGCTGGCCCTGTGTGGCGGGGGTTCCCATGCCCTCCCCTGTGCTCCCTCCCGTCTGGGCTCCAAGCGTCTGGGGATGGTCCGTGGAACAAATGGCACATTCCAGCCACACAAGGCAGCCTCTGTGATGCTCGGGCCGTGGACGCACGTGTACCACAACAAACCCGGCCTGGGGCCCAGTGGGCTGAGGTTTTTTGCTTTCGATTCTGGCCCTGCTCTGTGGGAGGCCCGTCTGTGACGAGGGTGTGAACAAGCAGACAGGGGCAGGGGACAGAGGCTGTCGTCCCAGCGCGTGTGAGAGAATGCGCGGGGAGCAGTACCTAGACCACAGAACCCCACCGGGACATCAGATTTTAGGGGATCTACCCTGACCCACTTGCCCAGATTCTCATTCTCTGCCTCCCAGGCCTGGTTCTTACTTCTTCTGCTTTGAATTTCTCTCTTTTTGCCACGTGATCCTTGTTTTTGTCTGTGGCCACTCAAAATTGTGGACACAGGCTTATTTTTTTCTAAACACACGCCATACTTTGTTCCCAAGTCCCCAGTCTCACCTGCTTTTATTTTTTATTTTTTTAAAAGATTATTTATTTATTTATTTATCTGACAGAGAGATCACAAGTAGGCATAGAGGCAGGCAGAGAGAGAGGAAGGGAAGCAGGTTCCCCACCAAGCAGAGAGCCTGATGCAAGGCTTGATCTCAGGACCCTGAGATCATGACCTGAGCCGAAGGCAGAGCTTAACCCACTGAGCCACCCAGGCGCCCCTCACCTGCTTTTAAATCATGATTTTTGTCTGCCAGAATGAACCGAGACTGGCCTCTACTCTCAACTTAAATCTCTCGCAAATCTCCAGGAAGGGGGGGTACTGGATTGCTCTGAGGGATGCCAGCACTTATTTTTCCAGAGGCTTCTGTCTCTTCTGTCACAGCTCGCAGTCACCGGAGCTGACTTCACCCTAGATGTTGCTGGACCTCCTGCGAGGATCCAGCTGACAGGTCCCAGAACCAACGACATGATTTCGTAACTAGACCTGGCCTCTGGCTCTGGTGAGTTCTCCGGCTGGATTATCCTTTTTCCAAAGACAGGATCACCCATGATGTCTGGCTGTGAAGGACAAGGATCGGCTTCCACTGCAGACCTTCAAGGTAGATGATTCAAGTCCAAAGGCAATTCCAAAGCAGGAGCTCCACAAAGAGACCACGCTCCGCAAGAGCTCCAGCAGGGCAGGCACGTGGGCCATGGACACGGGGGCTGGCGAGGGCCGACGCCTACGCAGAATGACCGCGCCTGGGGTTTACTGGGCTGCCAGTACAGCCCAGTCACCCCATCAGGCCCTAGAGACTAGGACCCGTCCTATTTTACGGATGGGGAAAATAAGCTTCCCCAAAAGGCCAAGTTATCTTAATCAGACCGCCGGTGAGCATAGAAGCCGGGATTCAAAAACGCAGGTATCTGACGCCGGGGTCCACACTTGAGACACACGCCTTTCCGCGGCCTCTGTCACACCAGCCCATCCACACACCGTTCTGCACATCGCACAACGTCTCCCGTCCAGTCTGTCTGTCCCTATCCCTCCACTGACCGGCTGCAGGATGGGGGTGGGCATCCTTCTCTGGAATGCTCCACAAGGCACCATCTCTAGCACCCTGACAAGTGACCGCTTTTCTTTCAATTCTGGTTTTGTTTCCTGCCAAGAGTGGGGGTGACACCTGGTCATGTCAGAAACTCCCCAAGATGATGAACCCAACGGTGTCCTAATTTCCCAGCCACTTGGGCCACTGGTGGGGGGCAGGGGGTCAAGGAGGCGTCAGGCAGGTCTCGCACCTGCAGGCCTCCTTCCTGCACACATCTGCTAACACAGCCCTCCGGGGTCTGCTGCGGGTGGCGACACCCCACGCCGGGCCTCCTGAGGGCTGGAAGACCTGGAAGGCAGAGCTCTGGGCCACCCAAGAGCCACTCACCAGCACTGGGATCTGCGGGCGTCTCGCCTTCCTCGGAGTCCTCCTGCTCCTGCACGGTCGGCCTCTCCCCACGCTCCATCTGCGACATGAGGTCTGGTTTGGAAATTGCATAGTCTGGGCAGAAGGAAGGAAAGAAGACATGCTATGTGGTGAGGTTGTAAAGGTGTCACCTGTGTGCGTGGGACACGAGGAGGAGCCCCGCGGTCAGTGGCAACGCTGGAAAAGAGATGCGCCCGGTCCCCAGCCCTCCTCCTGAAGGCCCCCGCGTGTGTGTAGGCCTGTGCGTGCATGTGGGAGGGGCCTGCACGCGTGCGGGGCGGGGGGCAGCAGCCACGTGCACACCAGCAGGAAGTGACCCTGTCGCTGGTGGCCGGGGCGGCGACATGTCATGCCTTTTCATGACAAAGGCACACAAGAGAGTTGAAAAAACGAATCCTGACAAAAATCCAGAAGCTAAAACTCTAAGCACGGATAGTGTCCCTCACATTTAAAAAAGTTTAAAGCTCTCTGGAAATGAAGTTACCGGATGAAGACACGCGGAGGAGACGCGTGGAGGAGACGCATACGCGTGTGCGCCCACACATGGCTTCTTTGTAAATGGTTAACATCCGTTATTCTATCTAAAGAGCCACCATGATTCGTACAAGATAAAAAAGCAACTGTAAAGAGGTAATTCATAGAAGAAATGCAAATGGCCAGTAAAGACAAGAAAAGATGCACTAGCTCACTACTCATCAAAAAAAAAAACAAAAAAAAACCCAAAAAACCCATATGAAAATAATGAGGTGTCATTCTTCACTCATCAGAAAGGACAACTATTTAAAACAAGGCCATCAGTTCGAGCCCCGGCATGCAGAGACAGCACTGCCACGCTCAGGGGCATGAAGGTCACAGCCTTCGGGAGAAGTAGCCACAATACTGTGAGCGGGCCTCCTCTTCGCCCAGGAGACGCCCTCCTCAGAAGCTGTCCTCCGGCGGTACCCAGACAGGAGCACACGGACACATGGGGGCGCGGAGTCCGGACTCGGCAGCAGGCAGGAGATGCAATCAGCCTACTCTCTGTCCACAGCGAGAAGGTCAGACGCCCAGCGGCTCCCTGGAGGGCCACACATCCTTCTGAATAGGACTACCTGTGCAACTGTGGAAAGCGGCCTAGGGCCCATCCTTCGATAGAGTAAGTCACCGGTCCCCATCCGTGCAGGCCACAGGCGGCCTGTGCCCAAGCTTGTGTTTGCACGTGCATAACTGAAGATGGGAAACAACGCAGGCCGAAGGGATTGTGCTGGTTACCTCTGGGGGGGCACGGGGGTTGCTCTTTATTCTATAAATCTAAATGGTTAAATTTTCAACAATTTCAATAAACTGAAATTTCAATTATGCATATACTTTAAAAAGAAAAGAAAAAACGAGTCAAATAGAAGAAAGTTCTCTTAATGGGGAGGTATGTGGATATTCAATGAACAATTCTAGCAAGAATCCAAGTTTCTAAGCGTAGACTTGCACATGTAAATGTTTTCCTTTTATTGCGTGCCCAAAGAGTTCCCCACACCAGACAGAAGAATATGTATAAAAATGAAGTATATTCTCCCAGGTTTTCCTCCTGAAATACTCTTATTAATGGAAACAACAAGAATGCACAGACTTCTGGGGAAGAGAGTCCTTGGTGAGACTGTGACTTGCTGGTGGAACCCAGCATGAGCATCGACCCCCCGGGTCACAGCCTCCTCTCTGCACAGAGGAGGTAAGAACCCGGGGGACGCGGGCTCTCCATCAGTGACAGTGTTCAGTCACCTGAATGGGCTCATGCCTGTCCCAGTGCCCTCTTGGGAGAAGTGGGGATTAAGTAACTTGATTCTCATAAAGCCCTTCACACTCTGCTTTGTAACAATTTCCTGGACAGACTCATTAAACATATACGTCCAGAGCCAGGAGGAAATAATGTAGAGGTGGGACCCTGACATCTGTCTCCTTCCCACCTGTCCCCGTGGCTTCTCAATGGAGTGGGGCTCTGTCTACACGCTCTCCTCATCTCTGCTACCCTGGTGCCTGGGGCTGTTTGTGCTAACTCGTTGTGAACCAGTTAGAAAAACTGAAATTCGGTTTTTCTTGTTTCTGAGTATTGGGAGGACTGGCACTCAGAACTCCCCACGTCTCCAAATGAACCTCAGGCTCGTGTCCAGGAAGCCCCCCAGCGTGGGTGAACCTTCTCCTTACCCATAGAAACCAGAGACTCGTAGTTGCCCCGCATCACGTTCTTGTAGAGCTCCTTCTGCCACTCGGACAGGTTCCCCCACTCCTGCTCGGAGAAGTGGACGGCGACATCATCGAAGGTGACAGGAACCTGGAACCACACAAACTCAGCTTGGACCACCTGGACAGCAGTCATGGGCCCTCAGCCGCCAAATCCCAAGGTAACAAATAGCTCTCAGCCCCAGGCCCTGGCTCAATGTCCTTCTCCCGGTGGTGGGTCTTCACCGCAGGCCTCTCTAGAAATCTGGCCTGACTTCAGCCACTGTCCTGGCCCCACAGAGTAAGGGTCTTGTTTTTTCTGGTCTGTTTTTCTGTCTAATGGGATAATCCTTGCGGCTACAAAGCATAGTCTGCAGACCAGCAGCATTGACACCGGGGAATTTGCTAGAAATGCAGACCCCCAGGCCCCAATCTAGACCCACTAATCAGATTCTGCATTTAGTAAGATCGCCACACTAACATTTGAGAAGGGCTGGCATAGAGAATGCAGTCCAAGTTCCGTCCCTACATAAGGCTGTGTACAGGGACAATACACGAAGAACAGAAAGAAAACCAGTCCACATTCCAGTTCAGGATCTTCTGGGAAAATAATATTAAAACCTAACTATTCTCTAGTTTTTTAGGATATCTCTTGAAATCACATTTTTACTGGCATTAACATAATTTCTAAGTCAACTGATAAAAACGTGGAGCAGGACAGAGCCCCAGAACCTTCCACCAAGGTCTCCGTCCACCTCTGACAGTGAACTCCCAACGTTCACACCAAGTCCCACTCACTGTGACCTGAACGCCCTTTGGAACTGACCATCCCTGATCACTAGGAGGTCCTCTGACCTGTTTACCCAGGGCTTAACCAACAGGACAAACGCGATGTTGGCGTGTCTTGTGCTTGGTGAAGTCATGCTAGCAACTAGGTATCATTATATCTGTCTCCTTAACCACCTCTTTTTCCTTCTTTTATATGAAATTCCTAAAGCACATGCAATTCGGATCCCTCCTTGGGAGGCCCCAGTTGGGATGGCTTTACCTTGGGGACCTCTCCATTGCTGCCCGGGGGCAGGCGCAGGATCCAGAAATTTCGGTTTTTCAGCAGGTTCTCCATGTTCTCCAGCCGCCTCTGCAGCAGCCCGTACTCCTGCAGCAGGGTCCCCAGCACAACCCACTTGCTCTCTAGGTGGTTTGCAAACTCCACGGCCGTCTTCTCGCAGTCCGCCAGCTTCTTCTCGGCCGTCCCTGTCCGCCCCTCCAGGGTCAGGAGCCGCATGGCCTGGGCCTCCAGTTTCCTCTCCACCGCTTGGACGGCAGCCCACACGGCCAAGCGGGTGATCTCCGCCGTAGGGAGTGGTGTGTCCTTCTGGGCTGCAGAAGAGATCTGGAAGGGAGTATCTTTTTGGGAAACGGGGCTCTGAAGCAGGGGGTCCATGTCAGTCTCCGGCACTGTGGGGGAAAGGGACAGGGGGTCTTTCTCGGGAACTTCAGGCGAGTGGAGTGGGGCTTCTTGGTGGGGGGTGGAGTGGGACAGAAGTGATATTTCTTGTTCAGCAGCAGCTGGGGGTGGATACTGGGTCTCTTCTTGGGAAGTCAGGGGACCCTGGAGATGAGTCTCTTGCTCAGAAGCGGCCGGATACAGGAGTGAGGGTCCCTTCTGGAGAACATGCGGCATTCGGCCAGAGGTCTCTAGCTTGGGAGTCTGGGGCAGGGAGCCTTGTCGGGGAATGGGGGGAGACGAAGAAGGAATCTCTTTGGGGGGAAGAACGCGGGACTGAAACAGAGTTTCTCGGGGGATTCCGGCAGGGGCCTGACGTGGGGTTTCTTCTTGCAGAACACTGGGGAATGACAGAGGTGACGAGCGTTGGGTCTCCATGTCCAGCTGCTGGACCTGTGTTCAAGGAGAGAAAGGACAGGTTTGAAGGCCACAGAATCCAGATGGCAAAGTAAATGCCAAAGATCGGCACCCACCGAAAAGGGTCATGGGTTTCCTGGTAATGAGATACATTGCGCGGACACGGGTCTCTTCTTGAGAGCCTAGAGCTGATTTAGGTATCAATTATGAAACTATTATTAACAACAAAGAAAAGGTGGCCACCGTCTGTGTTGGTAGAGCTGTCTCTTTCTTCACAACACATATCTCACGGGGACCACCCAGGACTAGAAGGGGACCAGAGGACAAGATACAGGCCTCTGCTCTCGGTCCTGTTCCCGCCGACTGCTGCCGGCTCACTCGGCCTCTCTGTTCTCCCTGTCCTTGCCCATAACACAAGGACAGTATCTGACACACCTGCCACCTCACGGAGTTTGAGCACAGAGCATCAAAGAAAATAAGACTTTGTAAACCACAAGAGCAGAACTGTCAGTGCCGGGCACCGTTATGACCCCCAGACTCCCAGCAAGGTGGGAGGAGACCCCAGCGGGGCTACTAAAGGATGTCCCTCGACGAGGAACTTGACATGTGGCCCCACTGCTCCTGCTTGTGTCAGGAGGCAGTCCCTGTGCCCTCTGTCTTAAGGGAAAACTTAGGGGAAACCTTAAGTTTCCCCGACTCTGATCAAAGCTGAACTGTGGACTTATCAATACCATTTCACCAAGCATGTCTACGGAGAGAGGCCAAATGGGCTTCTGGGTATCCCAGGCAGACAGAAGAGACACCCTGCCCGAGCCAGGCCAGGGGACAGCAGTTCAGCCCCTTGTATGCGGGAGCCAAAGCGCCCAGGGCCGATGGTCCCCACTGCAGGAGGCGCGCTCTGGTGGTCTGAGTTCCTCCCTGTGGTCTGTGAGGTGGGGAAGGAGAAGCAGAGACCTGGAGAGGCTGGAAATGGAGCGGAAGTCAGCCATTCTGTGACCCTCGTCAAGACTGGTGGGGTGACTAGAACTGACATAAAGCCTGACTCCTTTGGGGATTTTCATTCTTCACTCTCTCCCTGTTCCCCACCTTAGCCACACTCGTGTTGGGAGAATTCTTGTGTCACCAGGGAGGTGAAGCCAAGATCTTCTGAGTGGCCAGCTCTGGGTTTACTGAGCCCATCAACAGCGCTATCGGAACCGAACCGAAGTTCTTCTATAACACGTTTGTCCATTTGCTCGTATCTTCCTTCAACCAATCTGCTGAAGGACCCACTGCTGGGCCATGTACAAGTGATCTTTAATGTAACTGGAAGCCCCATTCTCTTCGTTTGAAAGGGAGCATATCCAGTCTGACCCAGAGTATATGCTCAATGAATGTCTGCTGACTGAATGAACAATATAAATGATTGGGTCACGTGAAAAAACAATGTTAGGAGACAGCATGACATTGCTTCGGTCATCTGTCAGAGCCGTCTCAACTAATTTGTGTCTCCTACCACTTTCCTTCTTTCATTTGCTCACTCATTCACTTACGAGGCCTTCACCGAGACTGCACCACACGTTAAGCCAAGAATTGGAAACCGAAGGCCTGTGCAGGCGGAATGTTCTCAAGGTAGTATGATCCAATAGTTCTGCAGCTAACCAGATGTGAGAGCTTATTAGTCAGATAACAGCTAACAGTTAGTCAGCACTTACTGTGCGCCCTGAACTGTGTTAAGCATTTCAAAGGGCTATCTCTCACGTCATCCTCAGGAAGCCCTATGAAACTGGGACTCTGAGAACTGTTACCCACACTTAGCACAGGGAGGCGTGGAAGTTTGGAGAGGCCAACCCGCTCGCCCAAGGTCACACCGCAGGCTGGCCGCAAGACACCATAGGTTGCCTCTGGGCCTCAGCTGTCAACCCAGGTAGCAGGTCAGGTTAAGTGTTCTGAATCCTTTCTGCCTCTAAAATTCAGAGAAGCCTGGAGAGTAAACACAGACCCGTGGGAGGGTCTATGGTTGGCAAAGCCTTACCCATAAAGACATTTCATAGACCCCATTGAAAACTAATGAAAGTTGTGGATTCTCTCCCTCAAAAAACTAACAAAACAAAACAAAACAAAACCAAACCACAGGCGGGCACACACACACAATTCTGCAAACACTTTCAAGGGGCTCACAGACCCCAAAACCTGGAGATTCATCAAGCTACGTCTCAACTTGTCACAGGTAAGGGCAGACAGGACAGCCCTCTGGGACAGGAGCCTCAGATGCCAGGGGAAAATGACCAGCATAACGGAACACAATAGGCACATTATGGCCCTGTCCTTCGAGGGGGGATTAGGGTATTTGCCTACAACTAATGGGAAGGAAAAATCCCCGGAGGCCAAGTTAGTCTCCCTGAGTAATACATGGGTTTAACTAAAACAATGTAAAAACTAATTATAATAATAAAAAGCTCCAGTATAGTACCTAAAGCCTAAAGTCAGCAGAGTAAGATACGGTTACCAACTAGTCTAATCAGAGCTCAAAGGAAAATACCATTTCTTTGCTGTTACTAGACTGGCTCTCTCCACTTCCAGATTTGGAGGACTGTAGAGGGTTGAGGGGGGCACAGGAACATACCTGTCCTCCACCCCCAAATTAAAGCCCCTTGCTATAATGTCCTCCATGTCAGTAAACCTGTGGCTCAATTTTACCCTAAGCATAGAGGGATGGAGCTATAAATATAGTATCTAAGATTAATAAGCTTGCATTCTCAAACTGTTGTGGGCAGGGGGAGAATTCTAGACTATAGATCATAGGATTTAACCCACCCTCCCTACCTCGTGCATCCCAAGTGGATGGGGTCCCCAGGACTCATGCATATTAGCAGAAAAAAAATACATCACCATTCATACCGATTTATAAAAAAGCCATGCCATTTTCTTGAATGACCCAGTGTGGTTAACTCAGAATTATATACCATTCAATGGCCCTGGAGACCAAAGCCCAGAGGTAGGCATTTTTAAATCTCCATTTTGCTGTATTTTTCCAATAGATGATTACTATTTTTATTGAACCAGGAGGCTCTTTAGAAAGCATGTATCCCGACCCCCTCCACACAACAGTAAACTGAGGCTCACAGGCGCTGACTCCCAGCAGCCATCCTGCTCTCCAGCACGGCCACCGCATCTCAAAGAGCAGGTCTGCGGGGAGATTTCAGGGCTGGTTTTTCAGAATGGCCCACTAAGCAGGACCACCGGCCACGAAACCCTTAGGAGCTCGCTCCCCAGACCCCATCCGTCTGGACACCCAAAATCTGGCGGGGGGGGGGGGCTCCAGACGCAGAAGCTGGAGGCCCAGGCGCCGAGCCCGAGGGTCACCTGCTCCCCACGACGCAACCGCTCGGCTGGGCGCTGCCGAGCCTCTCACCACGCCGTCACCTCCCCCCCGACGGGCCGCGTCCACCGCGCGCCGGGGCCAGGCCCCTAACCCAGGCGAGGCCGCCACCAGAGCCGGCCCCCTCCCCGTCCAGGCCCGCGGCCCGAGAAGGCTGGCATTTCTGGGGACGCGGGCACCGGGCCACGGAGGATTCGCTACGTGACCTTGGGGCAGGCCGGGCAGGTCGCCGCCAGGAGTCTGTGCCTCAGTGTCTCCGCTCTGCGAAATGGGGAGAGCCGCGTCAGCGCCGCGCTCCGGCCGCGGGAGGCTCGGCGGGGGCGAGCTCTGCGGAAAACGTGCGGCGGCAACCCCGACGGACGCAGCGCCGGCTCCGCAGGGAGCGAGGCGCGCCGCCCCGGGCGCCCACCTCCGGGCCCGCGAGCGTGCCAGGCCCCGGCGTCCCCGCAGCCTCGCCCGGACGGCGGCCGGATCCTCGGCCCCGCTCCCATCCCGCAGCCCGCCCCCCCCCCGCCGCCCCCATTAAGGGGCGCGCGAGCCCGCCGGGCCCCCCCCAACCCCCCACGTCGCGGCGTTTCTGTCCCTTACCGAGACCCCAGGCCGGGCCGCCGAGCCCGGGACGCGCAGGCCGTCCCCCGGGCCCCGAGTCCGCGCGTCCGTGCGCGCGCGGGCCGCCCTCACCGGAGCCGGGGCCGCCTCGGCCATGGCCGTGCGCTGTCCGGCCCGGCCCGGAGTCGCCGCCGCCGCCGCCGCCGCCGCCGCGCGGCCCCGCTCAGGCCGGCCCCCCGGCCTCTCCGCAGGCGGCGCCCGCCCGGCCCTGCCTTCCCCCGCCCGGGCTCGCGCGGCCGTCGGGCCCGGCCTGCTCAGGGCGGGCGGGGACGGAGCGGCCGAGCCCGGCGGCGGCGTCGGAGCGGGGCGCGCGGCGGTGCGGGCGGCCGGGCGGGCTGCGCCCCGGCCGCGAGCTGGGCCCCGGCCCTCAGCACCGGCCCCCGGCCCGCGCGCGGCCCCTCTGCGGCCGCGGCTGCGACCCCGGCTCCGGCCCCGGCCCCGGCTGCGAGCTGCGCTGCCGTCCCGGCGCCTCTTCAGCAGGGGAGCTGCACAGCAGCTGCCATGTTGATACAAACTGCATCCTGGGAGGCATGTCCCTCTCAGGCCGTTTAAAGAGAAACACTCCGAGGCTCGTCGGAGGCTGCAGGAACCCAGACAGCTCCATCTACAGCCGGTAGGAGCGAACAGTGTCGAGCGAGCAGCCGGGCGGCGACGGACACGCCCTGAGCCCCGGGCCAGCCCGTCGTGGAGCCCGGGCCGAACCGCGCGGCCTGCCCCCCCCCCCGGCCGCCCCCAGCCGCCCCCCCCGCCCAGCCCGGCCTCTCACCTGGGGTCCTCGCCTCCCCGGGCAGCCTCGGGCGAGACCCGGAGGCGGGAGAGCCGAGCACAAACCGCCGCGCGCGGCCGAGGCGACGTGCTGGGGTCTGGAGGCGGCTTGATTGGCTCCGACAGCCTTCCTCCCGCCGGATCCCCCTGCTCCTCTCAAACCCAGAACCCGGGTCGTTCCCTTTCAAAACCTGCGCTCACAAAGGGATCTAAGAAACCCGTCACACCAAAGCGAGCCCGGGTTCATGTGACCAGCTCTGTGCAGTCCGGGTTCCAGGGAAGCGGACTGTGGTTCCAAGGGTAACAAGGGGGTTGGGTGCTTTTGTGAAATGCCCGAGTGTTGTTTTCGACAGGAGAGGACACAATTCCGAGAATCATAGAGTGCTGGGGCTGGAAGGGGCCGGACCCGGCATTTGGGAGGAAACTGAGGCCGAGTGGGAAGGGACATGTTTACCCCAAGTTGCCTTCCAGCCCCTTGCAGGAATGCTCTTTATAACCTTGAGAGATATCCCAAAAGAAAGGGTAGAGAGCCTGGAGTTGGAGGCTCCCTTTCCTGGACAGGTTCACGCACACCCATATTTATGGAACATCTAGCAAGAGGCAAAAACTAGAAATGAAATGGGGGTGGGGGGCGAGGAAGAGAGAAAGTACAGGCAGGCCTCCTGGATACACGTGAGAAAACCCAACTGGAACTAACTTGAGTGGGGGAGGGGGGAGAAAAGTAGAATATTTTTGTTCACCTAATGGGACCCCAGGGAGGCCAGGGGTGGAGCTGCCTTAGAAGGCGGCAGGAGCAGGGCTCAGTCCGCGGGCGGTGTAGATAGATGTCTCTTTAAGAGTGGAAAGTTATGGATACAGATAAGGGCAGGGCCTGTCCATTTCCTTCCCTTCCCAGAGGTTGGAGATCCCACCTATGTCTTGGTGCATCAGTAAACAGGGCATACCACTGGTTTGGGTATTTTAAATGTTTATGTGAATGATGTAATTCATTCCATATCAGGTTGCAGTTTTTTTTTTTTTAAAGCATCATTGTTTTTGAGATACAGTCCTGTTTAAACAAGAATATCTGGTTCATTCATTTTAACCACCATATAGTATTTCATTGAATAAATAAAGTCCAGTTAACTTCCCCCTCCGCTGGGGATGAAAACAAACCTGCTGGCAGCAACATTGTGTTCATGTCTCATTGCCTATGTTTGAGCTTCCACGACCCCCAGACACAGAAGAGGGGGGGGACAGGAGCGCCTGCCTCTTCCCTAAATTCAGCAAATTGCTCATCAGTGAGATGGTGCCCAGTGACACTCCCACCAGCGGGGCATGGGGTCCTGTTTCCACAGCCTTGCCAACACTTACTGATAATGGACTTTGAACCCTGCCAACACGATGAGTTTGAATTGAAATGATAGTTATTTTACTTTAAATTGATATTTCTTTCTTTTTTTTTTTTTTAAGATTATATCCATTTATGTGACAGAGAGAGATATCACAAGTAGGCAGACAGGCAGGCGGGGGCGGGGGGGAGCAGGCTCCCCGCCAAGGCCCGATGCAGGGCTCGATCCCAGGACCCTGGGATCATGACCCGAGATGGAGGCAGAGGCCTAACCCACAGAGCCACCCAGGCGCCCCTATATTGATATTTCTATGTCCCTGATTATTAAGAGAATGGAACATCTTTTCACATTTCCTAGACAGTTGGTCTCTTCAAATTTTCTCTCCATTTCCTTTGCCAGTGTTTCTGTTGTGAAGTCTTTTCTTATTGTTGTTGTTGTTTTTTTAAGATTTTATTTATTTGACAGACAGAGATCACAAGTGGGGGGAGGGAGAGCTGGCTCCCCACTGAGCAGAGAGCCTGATGCGGGGCTCGATCTCAGGACCCTGGGATCATGACCTGAGCCGAAGGCAGAGGCTTTAACCCACTGAGCCACTCAGGCGCCCCTTTTATTGGTTTATAGGTGCTTTTAAAAGAATGTATTAGGGATATGAACCCTGTCACCAGACTCAACATGCTTACTGATAGGATTGTATTTCCATCGACTGTCTTACTAGTTGTTTACTTTGTTTTCCAGGTCTTCGGTAATTTCTTTCTCTTTCTTTTGTTCCTTCTTTCTTTGCCTACATTTGGATGGAGTATTTCTTTTTTTAGTAATTCTGTTTTCACTGTACAGTTATTATTAGTTATGCCTCATTTTTCATGGTTGCCCTAAGTTTTAACACATACAGCTTTAATTTTTAACAGCCTACCTCCCGTGAGTTTTACCCCCTCACCATGCTGCGTTAATCTGTGCGTTAATCTTAAAGCAGGTTACCCACCATCCTTGTGTTATTGGTAGCATACATTTTATGTTTCCAAATGTTACCAGCAGGAAGGGAGTCCTCTAACTTTGTTCTTGTTTTTCAAAATTGTTTTGGATCATTTGGGATGCCTTGAACTTCCCTTTGAATTTTAGGGTCAGCTTGTCCATTTCTGCAACTAAGCCAGCTAGAATTTTGATGGGGCCCGGAAATCAACTAATCAGCTCCTGTCCCACGGAGAAACACCTAGATGAATGAACGTATGATCATTTTTTTTCAGACAAATGTAAGATGAGACGTTCAGTACTAATTTTGGATTTCTTGTTACCAAAATAAAATGAAAGACTTCAATCACCCAAGAGTTAATTAACTGCTTGAATTTATTTTTCTTTGTCTTCTAGCATATGTGAAAAGTGGAAAAATAAAAATATGCCTTCCTTTTGACATGTTTAACACGAAGTTACTTTTATAACTGCATATCCTCTCAGAGTATTCCCCCCTCAAGATTACTAGTTGTATATTTGATGATATTAAATAAATATCCTGTAATCAGCTGAACTTTTTTGCTATAAACTTTTTACAGTAGGAATTGTTCCAAAAACCAGACATGTATTTTTTTTTTTTAAGATTTTATTTACTTATTTGACAGAGAGCCAGAGAGCACAAATGGGGGGGGGGAGAATGGCCCAGAGAGAGGGAGAAGCAGGCTCCCCGATAAGCAGAGAGCCCAGTGTGGGGTTCGATGCGGGGCTCGATCCCAGGATCATGACATGAGCCAAAGGCAGGTGCTTAACCCTCTGAGCCACCCAGGCTCTCCCGAAAACCAAACATGGAAAGCAGTGATAAGATGAAAGCTTGCAGCTCTCTTGCTTACATGTTTGTAGAGCATGCAATTTTTTAAAAAGATTTATTTATTTATTTGAGAGAGAGAGAGAGAGAGAGAGAGAGAGCAGGCACTTGCACACACACAGTTGAGGGGGCGGAGAGAAGATCTGAAGCAGACTCCGTGCTCAGCGTGGAGTCCTATGCAGGGCTGGATCTCACAGCCGGGGAATCGTGAGCCGAAACCAAGAGTGCGCCACTTAACTGACTGGGTCACCCAGGAGTTCCAGAGCATGCGACTCTTGACCTTGGGGTTGTGAGCTCGAACCCATGTTCAGTGTAGAGATTACTTAAAAATAAAACCTTTTTAAAAAACCGAATGGGAGGGACGCCTGGGTGGCTCAGTTGGTTAAGCAGCTGCCTTCGGCTCGGGTCATGATCCCGGTGTCCTGGGATGGAGTCCCACATCGGGCTCCTTGCTCGGCGGGGAGCCTGCTTCTCCCTCTGCTCTGCCTGCCATTCTGTCTGCCTGTGCTCGCTCTCTCTCCCTCTCTCTCTCTGATAAATAAATAAAATCTTTAAAAAGATAAAAATAAAAATAAAAAACCGAATGGGAGCAAAAGGTGGTTTTTTCCCCTTAAATCATTCTTCTCTTTCACAAACACTTTGTGTATTTTATTATTTCTAATTTATTACGCTGTGATTATGAGAACGGGTCTGAATAGAATTGGTTATTTGGAATGTGTTGTGATTTGCTTTGCAGCCAGTTTTTGTAAACATTTCATATATACTTGTACATAGAATCTCTAATTGTTTGGATAAAATTAGATAGGTTTTTCAAATAGTCTAGATTCTTACTAATTTTTGTTTGTTTTATCAAATAGAGGTATATAGAAATGTCCCATTGTGATTTTTTTCCAGAATTTTCATCATAATTCTGTCATTTTTTGCTTTATATGTCCTGAGTCCATGCTGTTAGGTACATTAGAGCTTTTTTTTTTTTTTTTAATAATACAGTGATCCTTTTTATCCTAGTAATGCCTCTTGCGTTAAAGTCTGCTTTGTCTAAAGGTATTTACTAGTCTGTTTCCTTTAGATGAGTGTTTGCTACAAGAGCTTTTCTCCCCCAACTCTTTACTTTGCACCGTGTTGTACTTTCAAGTCTTACTCTTGTCTCTTGAAAACAGCATGTGACAAGACATGAAGTTTCTATGGCAAGTGCCATTTTGTCCTCGTCTGGGGATCGAGGCGAAGGCCCCCACAGTTCACTTTCTTGTGGCCCGAAGGAGCTGGGACAGTCACTCTCCTGCGGAGCTTTACCAGGAAGCACCCCTTGGAGCTGATATGCCCTCTCCATGCACGTGCACACACACAGAGGACTAGAGAGAAGGCCGTGTTGGCCATCCTCCCCTTCCTGAGCAGTCAGTGTCCTCTGTGGAGCCCAGGACTTCGCTCATTGCTCTTTCTAGGCTCCCTCTTCCTTCATAGGGAAGAAGAGGAGCCCTTGCTCTGTGTCCCCCAAAGTCCCTGAAGTCTGCGAGCACACTGGCACATGGACGCAGATGGCTTTTTATTTTAAAAGATTTTATTTATTTATTTGACAGAGATCACAAGTAGGCAGAGAGGCAGGCAGAGAGAGAGGAGAAAGCAGGCCCCCCGCTGAGCAGAGAGCCCCATGCGGGACTCAATCCCAGGACCCTGGGATCACGACCTGAGCCGAAGGCAGAGGCTTTAACCGACTGAGCCACCCAGGTGCCCGGCAGACGGCTTTTTAAAAGTTTTATTTTTTTTAAGATTTTATTTGACACAGAGAGAGAGAGAGAACAAGTGCACACAAACAGGGGGAGAGGCAGGCAAAGGGAGAAGCAGGCTCTCCACAGAGCAGAGAGCTCGATGTGGGACTCGATCCCAGGACCCTAGGATCATGACCTGAGCCGAAGGTAGACGCTTTACCAACTGAGACACCCAGGCACCCCACAGATGGCTTTTAATGTAGAGATTGTTGAAGGCTTAAAGACATCACAGGGAAAAGGAGGGGCTAGTCCCACCCTGCTCCAGTTCCCCTGGAACCCCAGTGGAGCAATGTACGACCCAAGCCACTTCCTTGCCCTCTTGTAGAGGAAGCACAGCAGGTGGGGGGCGGGGGACCCTTGGGATGCCCACATGCCACAGACCATATCATGGGGGGCCATTTCTGGGAAGAGTCAGGGGCAGACATTTCTTGATATCCCTCTAGAAATGCTTCTCCATGTCAGAGGAACTGGGGGTAAAGCTGAGTACTACCCCATCCCCCCTCCTGGACACCACTGGACCAGCTGAGCCCCACAGTCCCAGGCGGAACCAAACTGAAGTTTCTATGGCAACACACACGAGCATGTCCTCCCTCATGTCCTTCTGGAACTCTCCATGCATTGGCCAAAAGTGAGGCTTTGTGAAGACCCAAGTTGGAATCCAGGTGAAGTGTGGGAAGACCGGAGAGAGAAAGGAGGAAGGATTTGAGGACTAGACCTCGTGCTCTCTGCACCCCAAGCTGCTGGGGCCCCAGACAGATGGAGCCCGATGGGTGGAGGGGACACGCGTTCTGCCTGAGATTGCCACTGACGTTCAAACAGGGTTCAGACTGAGGCTGGAATGAGACTTTTCTGGTGAGGGCAAGTTATGAAACATGTTGGACTTTTGACAACATGTCATCATGGTACCAAACAGCCACCGAGAGGAGGGCTGACATAGTGCAATCATGGGGCAGTCGTTGGAGAATAGAAGATCTATGCCCCAACGAATATTTCTCACTACAGCTGCAACGCATAGAGATGGATCTTTGTTCAGCTTTACAATCTGATAATGTGTGTTTCGACTGATGAACTTATTTTTCTATTCATAGTGAATAGAGAGACCTATTTGGGTTTTTTCTGTCACCTTATTTTGTGATCTTTACCGTAACGTTGCTCCTTTCCCCTGTCTGTTAGATGAATCAAGTTTTTCCTAATTCACCGTCCCTCCCCCTGCTAGGAGCCACTCTACTCCTATTCTTTCAGGGACTATTAGGAACATTTAAGTAGGTCTGATTGACTCACAAATATGTATGATTGCCCTTCTCTGGAAATCACAAGGACCACAGGATGCTTTCACTGGCCGCCTGCTCTGTCTTGCACGCGGTCTGGTGTTGTAGATACTTTGTTTTATATCTCCCAAATTTATCTTTATTATTGTTTTATGAAGTCCATGTATGTTAATATACACCCATATTTACTATGTTTCCCCTCTCATGATTCTCCTTATGATTGTTCCTCCTCTGTACTGGGTTTAAGTTTCTTCTTCCCAAAGACAGTCCTCAGCCGTTTATCGTTATCTATGACTGCTTCCTTCTCAGTTTTTACCTTCTAACAAACGTCTTTATTTGGCGTTGGTTGTGTGCGATAATTGAGCAGGGTACAAAATCTAGGTTGACGGTTTTCCCCTCGCCACTTTGCAAGTGTTAGCTCATTGTCTTCTGACCTCTGTTATTGTCCTAGAAGATTCTACAGTCTTTGTTGACTCTTTTTCCTTTCATGTCAATCTGTCTTTTTCTCTGGCAGCTTTTAGGATTTTCCTTTTGTTTTTGGTGGTTCTAGTTTCACCATGATTTTTTTATTTTTAATTTATTTTAATTTTTTTATTTTTTAAATATTTTATTTATTTATTTGACAGACAGAGATCACAAGTAGGCAGAGAGGCAGGCAAGGAGATGGGGGGAAGCAGGCTCCCCACTAAGCAGAGAGCTTGATGCGGGGCTTGATCCCAGGACCCTGGGATCACGATCAGAGCAGAAGGTGGATGCTTTAACCCACTGAGTCACCCAGGCGCCCTTCACCACGATTTTTTAATGTGTGGCTTTGCCTTTTGGGCCTCTTGAATTTGAGGATTTATGTCTTCCAAGTCTTGGAGATTGCCAGCCATTCTTTTAAAAATGTATTTCCTCCTAATTTCTTAATTACTTCTTTCTAGATGAGAAAATCTGTTTAGATAAGTGTATGGAAGGTGTTTTTGTCTATGCTTTTAAACATGTCATATATCTCCATTCATGATTTTCTGGGTATTTTTCTCATCTGTAGCTCATTTCACTAATTCTTTTTGGCTGTGTCTTGGTCAACTGTTTAACCAGTCCGCTGAGTTTTAAAAGTTTCGGTGACTTTTATTTCCAGAAATTTTTTTGTTTTTTCAAATGTTATCTTGCTTTTTCTTAAGGTTTGATTTGTTTCTATTTACCAGGTTTTTCCCATGCTGCTTCTTCTACTTTCTGCTCTCTGTTAGTTTTGGGGGCATTATAAAACTATCCATGTTACATTCAATCTTGAATAATCTGTACATGAATTCGGGTTCTTAAATTTTGATCCCGGTGTTTGTTGTCTCACTAATGGTGGACTGTGTCCTTGTGGGTTTTGTAATTTGTGATTGTGAGCTTATAGTGAGCCAGACTTGTGGTCTGGACTGTGGGATAGTTCCTCCTGTTTTGGCATTTCCTCAGCCAGAAACCACAAGCACTCTCATTGGCCCTTATCCAGGTATTATGTCAATTGGCCAGCCCTGTGGGTAATGTAAATTTGGATCCCAGCCTCCATGGTGTACAAGCTGTGGTTTTAGATTCTTAATGATGATGCTACCCTGCCCACTGCCATCACCCAGAGCCCAGCCCGAGGCATAAGCTTTTTGTCATTTGTGACGGCCATGGTGTTCTGCCACACAGATCTTTCAGAATTTACCATCCAGCTACAAGGAATGCAGTTAGACCACAGCTCAGGTCATTAATGCCTTCCAGAAATGCCTTGGCTTTCAAGCTAAGTCCATGCTGTCCTTGGGCAGCGCCAACCAGTGTGGGAGCAGGTAGAGTGCAAGGGTCTGGGTGTTTCTGCTCAACACAGGACTCCCCTAACAGGAATTATTTGCTCTAGAATCCTTTGGTTGGCTCAAACTCTGTCAGAACCACAGTGTGTTCTGTTCCTGCTGCCCAAACCTGCTTGTACTCCTCTTCCCTTCCATGGATGTTAGGTCTGTGTCCTGGTCTGAGACTTTTTCTGCGAAATCCTGCTTCCTTCTGCCTTTACCATTTATAGCGTCATTGTGCAGTAAACGTCGGGCACTTCAGTATGTGTGTGACTGAAGCGAGCCCAGTGTCCTGTTGTCTGAAACTATGTTTCAGCATCTGCTTCCTGAGGACCACCCAGCACATCGTGTTTTGGAGTTGGGTGTATTTTTTCTGAACCATGTATTTTCTGAAGTCGAGGTCTTTAGAGGACGTTCTCTGGATGAAGTGTCAGCTCAGACTCTGATCTTCACGGTCCCAAGGCCTCTATACCCTTCTCTTCACCCCATCCTGTTAGACGCAGCCACTGTTCACCTGCTTACGACCTGGATGTAGTTTTGTCTTCATTTCTGGTGCACTAGGATTTCCCTTTATTCCTTTCTGAGCTCTGTATTTAAAATTATGTTTATTATATCCCATCTGGAATTTGCAGATGTTTCTATCAGGTTCTACAACCCACAATATTTGCATTTATTCTTTTTTGCCCTATTTTTAAAGACAGATTATTTAAGTGTATATGTTTAATGCCTAAGCGGCGCTTCTAATGTGTTTAAGTAATCATGTATAATTTGCACAAGACTTGGGGTTAAAAGGAGCTTGACAATCACATCAAATCAGGAACTTTGTTTCTAGCTGTCAGGGAATAAAAAGTCTGCCTTAGGATTTGTGTAAGTGTTCTGCCTCGTCTTTATACATACACCTTTATACACATTTCCAGGAAAACATTATATACAAAGTAGGGGAGAGTCTAATGTGAAGACTGAAGGAGTGCAAACCGGGTCTATGAGAAACGGGAGGCATCACTGCCGCCTGCAGAGACCGGCGACAGCTGGTGATGCTGAGCCATCTTCTGAGGTGTAAGGAGTGTACCAGGTGCACTGTGGAGCCAATGGGGCGGGGGTCAACGCCATGAAGTGGGAACAGCATGTGCAGAGACATGGAACAGCACAGTGCTCAGGGAAGAGGTAGTTCAGTTTAGGCAGAAGATGAATATATGGAGAAGCTGCCCTCACGAGGGGTCGGCTATGCAGGCCTAAAATTGGGATTTTAAGCAGTAGGTCATAGGGGTCCTTGAAGGGCTTTAAGCCAGGGAGTGAGAGTGCTCGGATTTCCCAGTTAGAAAGGTCACCCCGGTTCTGTATGAGGGACGGAGTGGGGGCAGGATGGGCTGCGTGTTCCACCCGCGAGGTCCAGGAGGATTCTGGCAAGCCTTCAGTGATGTGGAATAAAGACTGACGAACGCCAGAGAGGAGAGAGAGAAGGTGACAGGAACCCCGAGAGGGAGGGGTGTCTGCCCGGGAATGGAGACAAAACAGAGTGAAAGTTAAAGGGGCCAGTCCTCACTGGTCCTGATGCTGTTGCAATGGTTCCGGCACGGTTGACCCCTCTTGTCTTAAGGCCACCTGGGAACAGGACAAAGATACAGGACTGCTACGGAACAATGGAAAGTCGAAAGGGATGGGGACCACCTTTGGACAAGAATGAAGTCACAGAAAGATGAAAGCAAAGAAAGCTGTCGGGAGGAGGCGGCCGCAGGTGGGTGCGTTTCCATGGGCAGCCGAGGGCGGCTGAGATGAGGGAGGGGCAGGGCATGACCACCGTCAAGCATTCTCACTCACGCACATTACTTTGATGCCAGAACGTAGGACATTTCACGGAGGACATGGCCTGACCTTGGACAGGAGTTGGGGATTGCCCTGGGATTTGGAATGTGTAGTAAGCGGAACACGACCCCCCAAAGAGTCCACATCCTGATCCCTAGAACCTGTGAGTATGGTGCCTTACATGGGGTGTCTGGGTGGCTCAGTCGGTTAAGCATCTATGTCTCAGGTCATGATCCTAGGGTCCTGGATTGAGCCCCGCGTCCAGCTCTCCGCTCGGTGGGGAGTCTGCTTCTCCCTCTGACCCTCCACCCCTGCCTGTGCTTTCTCTCTCTCTCTCTCATTCTCTGTCTGAAATAAAATAATAAAAAAAAATGATAGTGCCTCACATGGCAAAAGGGACTTTGCAGGTGTGATTAATTTAGGATCTCTAAATGAAGTGATTATTCTGGATTATCCTGGTGGGCCCAGAGTCCATTGCAAGATGCTGAGAGTGAGGCAGGTGAGTCCAGGTCAGAAAACGATGTGATGATAGAAGCAGAGCTTGGAGTGACTGCCTCAGGAGACGAGGGCCACGAACCAAGCGTGGCCTCTACAAGTGGGAGAAGGCGAGGCCGTGGATTCTTCACTGGACCCAGGAGGAACGCAGCCCTGTTGACACCTTGATTTTAGCCCCCTGAGGCTCAGTTTGGACTTCTGACCTCCAGAAGTATGAAACGGATCTCTCCTGACTTAAGCCACAAAGTTTGTGGTCCTTTTCCCTAGCAGCAAGAGGACACTAAGACCAGAAGAGACCGCAGTGCTCTGGCCTAAGCGGGGGGGCCCCCAGCCCAAGGTGCTGACCTGGTCTCCTTAACTGTTCACCGAGTGTCCCTTCGGGGTATTGATACTGAACTCAACCCTCTGCCCCCACGAAACCCTGTCCTCCCCAAATTCCCTGTTTTGAGAGTGCGCCCGAGCCAGGGCCTTGGGAGTTGTCTACTGAGTGGAACACTACATGGCTGAGGGCTTTGGCGTGAGGCATGGGATTCCCGCAGCACCCGGGCGTGTGGCGGGAGGGCGTGTGTGAACAGCCGAGCATGGTGGTGGGCTGGAGGCTTGGTGAGCGGGGCAGGCACCAGAAGTGTTCCTTGTTCTTTTCCCAGGACTGGAGACATGTCCTGCGGGGGGGCGGGGGGGGGCGACAAGAAGCGTGTGGGCGACATCGGGGCTGTGGGTCCCAGGAGGGATGCCATCACCACAATGGGCGTGGGTAAGACCCACTTCCACTCTCTTTCCATGTCCTACTCCCATGCCCTTGGGGCAATTTTACGCAGATTTTATTTTACATTTTCATTTTCTTAAAAAGACAAAGATCAAAATGTGACAACGACTGACCACAAGAGAGAAAACATGAACAATCATTAACTCTGGTTGATGGGAACGTGGGTGTGAGCCCGGCTCAGATGCCACCGGCCGACTTCAGTCCCGGACCAGGAATACAATGACCCCAGGCATCGCTGGTCCTTTCTTTGCTCCTGGCCAGCCAAGACAAGACTCAAGGAGAGAACATCCAGCATCTGGTGTTCTCTGACATACTGCTTTTCTCTCCCAGACCTATTTTCTTCATGTACATTGTACCGAATTATATAAAGCCAAATTACACCGACATTATTATATTCTGAAGCACAGTGACCGGCTGTGCCACGGTTTTCCCCTCCACAGAGTCAAACTTCTCCGGATTCTTCCACTCCTAGCTCTCAGGGACGGTGGCCTCCATGACCTGAGGTGACCTGTGCAGGGGCGGGGTGTGAGAGAGCTGGCCACCCAGCTCACCCGCGAGAAGGGTCTGGAGGCATCAGAGCTGAAGACATGGGTCTAAAAATGCAACCAACCAAAGCGCCTTGGTGCTGGTTAGGTTTTATTTTAACAGGATGTTTCCTCTTCATTTGTTTTTTCAAAATATCAGTTATATCAATATTAGAAGTGTAAACAGGTACAAAATATACAGTACATAGAAACAATTTTCTTAACTAGTCTATTGCCTAATAAAAGTACGCACGAGGGAGCTGACGGAACGGAAGCCATGGTTTCTCGCTCCTCAGGGGAGACAAGTCACCCATTTGGGGCGAGGGAACCGGCGGCTGCTCCAACAAAACGGGAATGGATACTTGTGTGGTGGGGACGGCACTGTGGTAGAATCAAGAAACCTGGGCTGTTTCTAGTTCGACCTCGAAGATGTCAGATGGGGAGTGAGCAAGCCCTTGGCCCTTGCCCAGCCTCTCGGACCTGCCACCGAGCACACTCACCAAAGAGGCCAGCGCTCAGCGACGTCTTGACGCCCGCCGACTCTGATCTGGCAGATGTGGCACAAATCTTAAGAGGGCAAAGACGAAACCCTTCCCTCCCCCAGACTGATGCTCCGGGAAGATGAGCCGCGTCTAGTCCATAGTCCTCCTTGCCCATGGGCACGGCGCCGCGCACTTGACTGAGCCGGGCGGGGTGTGTCCCCCTCGAGGAATTTACTTCCTCGTCTCTAACAGGAAAGAACACTTGTCCTGCGTGCTTCACAAGGTCACAGTCATCAAATGAGATGCGAAGTGAAAGCATTTTGACAATGAAACACTACACAGAGAGAAAAGGAAAGAGAAGCATTTCTCTGGAGTGGAAAGCAGCCCCGCTCAGGGGCGGGCAGGCCAGCTTTGTTACTGGCTCTACTGGTAGGTGACGGTGACGGCCAAGGCTTCCACTTGCCGGCCTCAGCTGCCTCGTCTCTGCAGCCCTCACACTAGGTTTTCAAGTGACTCTCTGTTAGAAGGCTCTGAGTCACCTAACAGGGTCACACCACCCAGATCGCTTTCGATAGGGGTGGCAGATGGCCCGTAATAGGCCAGCACTTTGGGGGGCCTTTTCAGATTGAGGAGAGCTGGGAAATAGGACTGGCTGCTGCTGGGCAAGTCCTTCTCCCAGCTGACAGCAGGTGGGGAGCAGGTCTCCACACTGCAGAGCAGGTGCTGATGGGACGAGTTGCAGCCCCAGCGGCCTGGAGTACAGCTTGGCGGGGGCCAGAGATGTCTCACCTCCACTGAGCTCTGTGCAACCATCAGCCCATCCCTAGGAGTCAGTGGTGCGAGGGAAGGACCCTCCTCACCTGTGTCCCCAGTCGGCCAACTCAGGGCACACTCACTGTCAGACTTGGTAAGGACACAGGCCACACAAACACGCGCTCCGGAAACCAAAAGTACACTCTAAACTGGTGCTACGACTATTTTCCAGCTTTTTTCGTCAAGAATTTAAAAAAAAAAAAAAAGTTTTCATAATTAAATTACTTAAAATTCTATGCTGCTCAGTTTCACAATCAGAGAATTCTACTTTGTTTAGAGGTGGAGGCCGGATCGTTTTCTTTTTCCAGTGATCAGTTCAGCAACGTGGAAATCTGCTTCCCCCAGACCCCGTTCCCACCTCAGCCTTCCCCACCACCCCGCAGTCTGCAACAGGGGCGTCCGAGACACTCGCGGCCTGCGGGGGGGGGCGAGAAGGGGGGGCCCGGGCGCCCCCGCCGGCCTGTGTGTGTGTGGGGGGATGTGCCTCACAGGTCCGCGCCGTCGCTGGGTCCCAGGACGCTCAGGCCACAAGTCCAGTCGGTCACAAGGTCTGTGGAGGCCAAGGGTCCTTTAGAAGCCGGGCTCTTGAAGGGGTCCGGGGGCCCGGCCGGGAGCGGCGGGAGCGGCGGGCCGCGCGCCGGGGCCTTGGCCCCCGCCGCGTGGTTGCGCTGGTGCTTGCGCAGGTGGTCCTTGCGGATGAAGCTCTTGCCGCACACGGTGCAGGTGAAGGGCCGCACGCCCGTGTGCGTCCGGTAGTGGTCGATGAGCTTGGAGCGCTCGGTGAAGCGCTTCTCGCACTCGGTGCAGGGGAAGGGCCGCTCGCCGGTGTGCAGCATGCGGTGGCGGATGAGGTGCGCGGGCCGCGTGAAGCAGCGGCCGCACTCCCCGCACCGCAGCGCGCTGCCGTCCCGCGCCCCGCCGCCCGCCGCTGCCGCCGCCGCCGCCGCCCCCGGCGCCCCCTCGGGCAGCCCGCAGCCGCGCTGGTGCGCGCTCAGGCTGACCTGCAGCTGGAAGCTCTTCCCGCACGTGGCGCACGTGAAGGGCCGCCCGCCAGGGGGCGCCGCCGGGTGCTTCTTCAGGCCCGGCTTGTGGCCGAAGCCTTTGGTCCGGCCGGGGTATTTACACGGCTCTCCGAAGGGCCTCGGGGCCTGGCCGGGGTCCAGCACGGCCTCCCCGTTGTCGGGGGAGCTGTAGGGCACCCCCTCGGGCCCAGTCCTCGGGTTCAGGCCCACGGGCGGTTTGCACCGGAAATTCCAGCCCCACCGGACCCCCCCAAAGAGCCAGTCCCCGGGGGGCGCCTCTTCCTGGGCCACCGCGGGGCTGAGCTCGCCCATGTCTCGCTCGGGCCGGGCGGGCTCTCTCAGGCCCAGCCCGGGGTCCTGGCTGGGGAAGGAGCTGCCCTGGCTTTCCCAGGCTCCTTCCTGGACGGGGCTAGGGAAAAACCTCGTGGCTTGGCCTGGTCCGAACAGGGTCCCGTGAGCCTCTAGGTCAGTGGGGTGCACGGGTGTGGCCACCACCTCCTCCTCCTGGACTTCTGTCTTGATCACAATTTTTACATCTGCTGAGAAAGAGAGAAAGACCCCGTCTCGTTCTGTCCCCACACCTGCTTAGAGAAGGAAGCCCCGGCACTCTCACGGGGCCAGTCCGCAGCTACTCAAGCCCTACTCCTCTGAGCCCCTCCGGGTGGGCCTGGGGCTGCCCCAGTCGGTGGGAAAGGACCTGCACAGGCAAAGCCAGAAGCACAGCAGCTCACCACACCCAGGTTCTCTCTGGCTATTAAGGCTCATCATGCTTTTCTCCTGGGGCTGCCCACAGGTGGCCAAGTAACCAAGACACAGAAGCCCCGTGGTGGGCTCAGGGGGATGTGCAATTGTACTGTGCCCTCCCCGCAGCTGCGGGCTTCAGGCAGCTCTCCGACCTGTGAGGAACCCATTTCACAGGTCTGTCTGAGCATTAAACCGGGTGACCTGTCTGAAAACACTCAGCATGCTATTTGGAAGGCAGCAAGCATTCAGTGAACGTGGCCAGCTTGCTCATGGAAAAGGTGTCAGTGAAATAGTACCAATGTGTTTGAGTTTATATAAATGTACTTGAATCTCACATCCTGAAGTTTTAGATCATGCACCTAGGCTTCTAGCACATTCTGGGGGTGGGGCTAAAATATGATGGAAATGTTTAAGTAACAGACAACCGGCTGTCAAAACAGAAGTAAATAGAAAGCCAATACACAAATTTGGCTGTTGTTCCTCCCGATTCTGGCCTTCAGACACCTGTCTGTCGCCGTGCTGGTACCTAAGAAGCGGTTCTGGTTTGCTTTTGGTTTTGCGATGCCGGCGAGGAGCCAGGATTGCTGAGCCTGAGCAGAAGGTACGTCCTCTTAAGGGATCAGCTTCCCAGGGCTGACTGGTTAAGACCACATGAAAAAGGGACAGCTGGAAACATTCTCAAGAAAGGCTGTCCAAGCTTAAGAATTTAGAAGGTGATCAAGGACAGACTGACAGAGTCCCAACATCACAGACACCTAACAGCCTGTTGGCCAAAAGGTCAGGGCAGTTCACCAGTAACAGTGAGGGCCCCAGGCAGCCTCCCAGGAAGACGCGACCCTTTCCCGTCCTCTCTCGGCCCCGTACCTTCTGTGGAGGCCGCGGTGTTGAGCTTCAGTGTCCCGTCTGAGCATGCCGAAGAGGGATGGTGGGGAGGGAGGTCCGCCTGCCAGGAAGTGGGTGGGATAGTGGTTGAAAAGTTGGAGTGGACGCCTGCAATGAAGAGAGATCAGAGCCTGTGGGTTAGGGGAAGGAAGGGGGAACCCCTGTGAAAGGAAGGGCAGGCTGGACCCTCGGATCCCAGCGGGGCCTTTGCTGCGGAAGCATAACGGCCCTGCCCTCTCCCGCACCCAGTTCTCTTTTGCCCCTTCTCTGAGGCCCCAGGAAGCTCAGATGTTATTTATTTCATACACGCCTCTCGAATGTGAGGCATCTGGTGATGTGAAAGCCCACGGGTGGAGGCAAGAGCAGGAGTGCGGCTGGAGAAGGTCAGGCCGAGAGATACCAAGATAGGGGCATCATCAAAGCCACGGTGGGGCCTGCAGAACATCATCTGGTACAGCCCTCTGCCTCCAGGTGGGAAAACTTCCCCGTGAGTCAGGCCAGATGTGCGAGAGCCCGCAGTGCTTCCAGAAGCTCCTTCCCCACACCCTGCCCTTTGTTGTGGCATCTCGTTCCTGGTGTCTGCTCTGGGTGCGGCCACTCACCAGAGGCAGCATCTGTCGAGACGTCTCCTGCTCCCGAGTCCAGCTGGCTGAGGCCCCATGGCTCCTCCCCGATATCCGGCTGTCCGGCTGCCCACGCCTCTACCCCCAGCGCCTGCTGCTCCTGGAGCTGGAGCTCGCCCTCCTGCTTGATCTGCATTAAGAGGTCAGGGGCAGGAACTGGGGGCCCCGAGCCTAAAAAAGGGAAAGGGTGTGAACATACAGCATCAGGGCCCCTCGGGCATGGGGTGGACACACATCCAGCCACAGATGTGGACACAGGGGCTTACAGGGGTCAAGCAGCAAGAGAACCCAGTCGGAATGGAAGGCCAGAACAGCAGGGACCTAGGGCCTTCTGGGCGAAGCTTGAGGTCATGTGGTACTGAGCACAGGGTAGGGCGGGAAAGCATTCTCATGGCTGGACCTCTGGACCATCCACGCAGAAGACTGGGCTGCTCTTGGCAACTCCTGCCCTCGCTTTTAACACAGAAATGCTACGTAGTCACCCCAAATATACTCCCTTCACCTCCCCCCACCTGTATATAAGTGAGCAGAAAAGAAAGATCCCAGATATAAGAATCAAAGAGCAAATGCAAAGTCAATCCAGAGTTCAAACAGAAGCCAAGCGACCCAGCGAATTGCTGAAACAGGACGCGGGCCTTAGGGGCTGAGCTTTGATGCCCAAGCAAGGCTCGGAGCCCTGCTGAGTTGCCTGCCTGAGCCCAGGAGCCCCGGTCCTAGTGAGCTGAGGACTAGAAAAACTCCAGCCACCCGAGGGCGCTACCAGGAAGCTGCCACCTGTCTAGGGCCATGGGTGGGCCAGCCGCCCTGAGAAAGCGAACTTCCCCGTGTCCACACTGAATCCATATCCCCCACATGGTGCAGAGAACCGACGCCAGAAAATGCACAGCAACACTGGCTGACCGCCCCAGCAACCCGGGAGGCCACCCCCCAGCGCAGGCAAATGCAAACCTACCCTCCAGGGACACCCCCGCAACTCAGGTCCCCATGAAAAAAACTAAATTTACAACCAGAAGAGGAGCCAAATGACATGTCATGGCCGAACTGACTCCCAAGAACTACAGGAAAAAGGACATGCGGAAGCCTCCCAGCCTGGGAGCTGATGCACCAAAGTCTGTGCCCAAGGCTGTCCCACCGGGTCACACCACAGAGTGGCTGAAAGCCTCCAGGCCGAGGCCGTGGTGGCCCCAAGGACCAGCAGAGGCAGACAGAGTGTCTTAGGAGGAAAGCATTTTCCACCGCTTGCAGGCGCTGCAGGGCTCACAACTACAGATCACCAGCTCAACAAGAAAAGCGGCCACCTCTGGGGGTTGGAGAGGTCCTACGCCACAGGACCTGGCCCGCAGAGACGTGGGATACTGGAATTATCACACACAGACTATAAAGTTTAATATATTTAGAAAAATAAAAAGGGGGGAAGAGTCTGATAGATAAGAGACTACCCAAACTGACCAATCAGAGTTTGAAAAAAGAAACTCGAGCTTTGGAATTGTAAAATAAAATCACTGGAATTTAAAAATCCAATCTATAGGGGAAACGAGAAAGAAAACAACCAAGCCAAGGATGGTGAGCTAATTAGAAGACACATAAGAAATGATGGACAGAGCCGAATATACGAAGACACGTGCGCTGTTACGAAGGGTAGTATGAAAACATTCCAAATACACAAGTAGGGAGAAGGCGGGTGAGGCGATATTCAGAGAGAGAAGCTGCAAAATTTCCCAATCAGTGTAAGGAGGCTGGACCGGCACTGTCCATTGGAGAAACTGTGCAGGCCACACCGCTCATTCTAGGTTTTCTAGTAGTTATGTTAAAATAAATAAATAAAAACAGGTAAAATTAATGTTAAATAATATATTTTACTTAACCCGATATGTCCAAAATGTTCACCATTTGTATATTTTGTCTTTACAGCACTTGAAAAAAAGGTTTTATCTATTTATCTGGGAGAGAGAGAACAGGAAATGGGGGTGCAGGGAGAAGCAGAGTCCCTGCTGAGCGGACACTTCCCCCACTGAGCCACCCAGGCACCCCTTTTACAGTAGCTTTTTTTTTTTTTTTAAGATTTTATTTATTTTTTTTTAAAGATTTTATTTATTTATTTGACAGAGAGAGATCACAAGTAGGCAGAGAGGCAAGGCAGAGAGCGAGGAAGCAGACTTCCCATAGAACAGAGGGCCTGATGTGGGGCTCGATCCCAGGACCCTGGGATCATGACCTGAGCCGAAGGCAGAGGCCTCAACCCACTGAACCACCCAGGCGCGCAAGATTTTATTTATTTGACAGGCAGAGATTACAAGTAAGCAGAGAGGCAGGCAGAGAGTGAGGAGGAAGCAGGCTCCCTGCTGAGCAGAGAACCCAGTGCGAGGCTCGATCCCAGGACCCTGGGATCATGACCTGAGCCAAAGGCAGTGGCTTTAACCCACTGAGCCAGCCAGGCGCCTCAAAGATTTTATTTATTAGAGAGAGAATGAGAGAGAAAGAGCATGAGAGCAGGGAGGGTCAGAGGGAGAAGCAGACTCCCCACCAAGCAGGGAGCCCAGTGTGGGACTCGATCCCGGGACTCCAGGATCATGACCTGAGCGGAAGGCAGGTGCCCCTTTGCAGCACTTTTTAAGTGACCAAAAGCCACATGTGGCTAGTGGCCACCGTTCTGGACATTTAAAAGGTAAAGATGACCACACTAAAAACTGGCAAGAAAACTAGCTGCATGCTGTTTGCAAAAGACGCACCTAAAACAGAAGTTTGCAAGAGCAGAGTAAAAAAAATAAAAGCCAGAATAAAGACCTCTTTAAAAAAGATGTAGTCAGGGGCATCTGGGTGGCTCAGTGGATTAAAGCTTCTGCCTTCAGCTCAGGTCATGATCCCAGGGTCCTGGGATTGAGCCCCGCATCCGGATCTCTGCTCAGCAGGGAGCCTGCTTCCCTTCCTCTCTCTCTGCCTGCCTCTCTGCCCATTTTGATCTGTCAAATAAATAAATAAAATCTTAAAAAATAAATAAAAATAAAAAAGATGTAGTTAAACCGTATCAGAGGAAATTGATTTTGAAAAGAGAAGTATCACAGAAATACAAAAAGGGTCACTGTGCAATATTACACTGACCAGAAAGAGAAAAGAATTCTAAACGTTTTATCTAATAATTTGGCTTCAAAATAATAAAGCAAAACTCCAGGAGAAATAAACAGCTCCCAACTTCTCAGCGGCTGGTTTCAGCACACCTGTTTCTGTAACTGATAAATTAGCTGACTCTGGGTTATAGGAAATTCGAGTGACACTATTAGTGAACCTGATCACACAGACGTAGCAGAATCTAAAGACAAGGAACACACACGTTTTTCAAGCCACACAGAAGTCAGGAAAAATGAACGTTCGAGAGCATAAAATGAACTTTGGTAAATTTTAAAAGATTTATACTTTATGCACTTATTTTCTAACTATAATATTAAGTCAGAAATCAAGAACAAATATCCCAAACTCCTCATTGGTACTAAAACTTAAAAATATGTATGTTTGTGCTTGTCCACCTCTGCTCCCGCACTCTCTAATGATGAGCTACGTTCCTGGTGGGCCTCCTGGACAGATGCCCAAGGGCGGGGGGCGGCGTGTCACAGAACTGAGCCCATTGTGGATGAGAACAAGGCCGGGGGAAAAAGGATTCCCTGCCTCGCAGCTCCCTGCAGACATCAGCAACAAACAAAAACCATGTTAAAAAAAAGGCACCACTGGGGTGCCTGGGTGCCTCAGTCGGTTAAGCTTCCAATTCTTGACAGTCAGATGAGATCAAGCCCTGTGTCAGGCTCTGTGCTGGGCACAGAGCCTACTTAAGATTCTCTCTCTCCCTTTGCTCCTTCCCTCCCAGCTCTCAAACTCTCTCTGAAAACAAACCAAACCAAACCGAACCAAAAACAAAAACAAAACAAAAAGACAATACCACTGACAATAGCAATTTGTTAAAAATACAAAAAAAAAAAAATCTAAAAAAATAAAAACTAAAAATGATACAAGGAACCTAGGAATACATCTAACAACAAAAAGCTGTACAAGATCTTCTTTGGAGAAAGTTCTACAAATTCATGGAGGCACATGAGACAGATATACTAAATGGAGGGGGCTTAGGACATTCCCCCCAAAACGTGCCTCAATACAGCAAAGGGGTCCTTTCTCTCCAATGTGATTAGTAGAGTGAATGCAAGCCTGAGCACTGTGCCATCTGGAAGTCTCACAGAACTTGTTACAGGGTCATAAGGAAGGTGACCCCGAAGAGCAAAGGAAAAGAAGACCCGAAGTGCTACTGAGAAAGAACCAGGGTCCCGGCTGCCCCTGCCACTAAGAGCTTGAATGTGAAAGGCAGACCTTTGAGAGCTGAATGTGAGATAGTGGATTACTGCCTTGAGGTAGGGAAAGTTTCTTTCTTTTTTTTTTTTAGGATTTTATTTATTTATTTGACAGACAGAGATCACAAGTAGGCAGAGAGGCAGGCAGAGAGAGAGAGGGGGAAGCAGACTCCCTGCTGAGCAGAGAGCCCGATGCGGGGCTCGATCCCAAGACCCTGGGATCCTGACCTGAGCCAAAGGCAGAGGCTTTAACCCACTGAGCCACTCAGGCACCCCTAGGGGAAATTTCTTAATTGTTTACGACATGAAAATGACAAACCATAAAGGTAAAATCCAAGTATATTAAAATCAAAAGCCTTTTTTTTTTAAATATACCATAAAGGGGGAAGATACTGGCAATACACACACCTGAGAAAGAGATTAATATTCAGAACAAGAAAGGAGCTCCAACTAGTCAATAAGTAGAGGGAAAACAAAAGAAAAACAGACAAAAGGGATACACAGGTTATTCCAGAGAAGAGAGACAAGTGGCCTATACACAGAGGATATAACGTTCAATCTCATTAATTGGGAAAATGCACATTTTAAAATAGGAATTTTAAAATGGTGTGCTCCCACCAGATGGGCAGAAATGAGGATGGGAGGCGTTTCCAGGGCTGGCGAGGATGAGGGCCGGTGGGCGGCCGGGCGCCCCGTGGGCAGGTGCCGGCGGGCAGGCCGCCTTACAGAGCGCTCAGACGTGACCTGGAGAAGCTGAACACGCGTCTTTCCTACGAGCCGGCAGTTCCACTCCCGAGCCTACACCTAGAGAAACTTCTACACATGCTTCACAATTTTCACAACAGCATCGTTCCTAAAAGGAAACACGTTAGAAACAGCACGGACGCCCACCGACAGAAGGATGCATGCCCCGTGTCGCCATCGTAAAGCAGAAAACAGGAGAGCGGTGACAAGGAATGAGGGCAGCTGTGCTGTGTCAACACAGAGCGACTCCCAGAAACAAGGGCCCGTGAGAGAAGCAGTGTTATTTAGGAATATCTACATACACACGTAAGGAATCAAAATGTAAAGAAAAGCAAGGGACTGATCACACCTCCTTCTGAATTTTCTGGTTGTCTGGAAAAGGGAAGGGGGGGAACCGGCTCAGAGACAGACCACGGGGCCATGGAAGGTTCTGGATGTAATCGATTTCTGATGCTGGGGTTTTGAGAATGTGGGTGTTGACTCTTATTCTTTAAGGATTACATGGATTTTGTTCTGTACGTAGATTTTTTTTTTTTTAAAGATTTTTGTTTATTTGTCAGAGAGAGGGAGTATAAGTAGGGGGAGCAGCAGGCAGAGGGAGAAGCAGGCTCCCTGCTATGCGGACCTCTAGCCCAGGACCTGGGATCATAACCTGAGCCAATGGCAGACACTTTACTGACTGAGCCACCTAGGTGTCCCATGTCTATAAACTTTTTTTTTTTTTTAAGATTTTATTTATTTATTTGACAGAGAGAGATCACAAGCAGGCAGAGAGGCAGGCAGAGAGAGAAGAGGAAGCAGGCTCCCTGCTGAGCAGAGAGCCCGATGCGGGACTCGATCCCAGGACCCTGGGATCATGACCTGAGCCGAAGGCAGCAGCTTAACCCACTGAGCCACCCAGGCGCCCCAGTTAATAAGAATATCATTAAAAGTCTATGGCAGGGGACACCTGGGTCGTTCAGTGGGTTAAGCCTCTGTCTTTGGCTCTGGTGATGATCTCAGGATCCTGGGATCGAGCCCCGCATTGGGCTCTCTGCTTAGCGGGGAGCCTGCTCCCACCACCCCCACACCCCGCCTACTTGTGATCTCTGTCTCTCTGTCAAATAAATAAATAAAATCTAAAAAAGTCTATGGCAAAAACCATCCTTACCGCCCAGACCTTTGAAGCACCTCACAGAGAAGGACGCTGGGACCAAGTGACAATATCCTGGACAAATTGCCAAAGAAGAAGAATAAAGTTATAACAATTTTAAAAGAAGAGATAAGTTTGGTGTTATTTGAGGAAGGTAAAACTGTCTACAGAACAAAATCCATGAGAATGTCAAGTGACAGGTCCATTACTAGAAATAATAAGGAGGTTGAGCAAAAGGAGTCTTTTACTAAAGGAAGTTAACAGCAGAGCTATAGACTTGTAATAACTATTTAAGATACAGTGAATGTGAAAATGCCATCCACAATAGAAACCACGATTGGAGAAAACCGTGCAGTTGCTTCAGGCCACTCAGCCTTCACTCAGTGAGTCTGCCCATGGGGAGAGGGGCTCATATGCTCACGTTGTGAGGAAGCGAGTTCTCCAGAAATGAAATGACAAAGTCAATGCAGTTCCCATCAAAATTCCAGCAGGATTTTCCGAGAACTTGACATCATGATTCTGAGACTCATTGAGAACAGAGGTCTAAGAATAGTCAAGGAAAGTTTCGAAGGGCAAGTAGGGAAGGCTTAGGCTTCTAGATAAGAGAGCTTCTTATGAAGCTAAAACAGGGAGTGTTGGCACAGAGACAAAGACCAAAAAAAAAAAAAAAAAAAAAAACCAAAAAACAAATAAAGAGCCCAGAAACCAAGTGCATGCACGGGAACCTGGTTCATGACCAAACTGGCGTTATTATAAATCACTGGCGAAAAGACAGAATATTCAGCAGATTTTGTTGGGAAATCAGATGTCCTTGTGGGGAAAAAAATTTAAATTCTCCCTCATAACCTACACAAGTATTAATTTTTTTAAAAACATTATTTATTTATTTGACAGAGAGAGACACAGTACGAGAGGGAACACAAGCAGAGGGAGTGGGAGAGGGAGAAGCAGGCTTCCCGCTGAGCAGGGAGCCCGATGCGAGGCTCGATCCCAGGACCCTGAGATCATGACCTGAGCCGAAGGCAGATGCCTGACTACTGAGCCACCCAGGAACCCCACAAACACTAATTTTTGATAGACTAAAGACTTCAATGTGCAAAGCAAAACTTTAAAAGTTTCGTAAGAAAATGGAGAAGAAGGGGCGCCTAGGTGGCTCAGTGGGTTAAAGCCTCTGCCTTCAGCTCAGGTCATGATCCCAGGGTTCTGGGATCGAGCCCCACATCGGGCTCTCTGCTCAGTGGGGAGCCTGCTTCCTCCTCTCTCTCTCTCTCTGCCTATTTGTGATCTCTGTCTGTCAAATAAATAAATAAATAAATAATCTTTAAAAAAAAAAAAGAAAATGGAGAAGAATGTCCTTCTGACCCGCAGTGCAGTAGGGAAGGCTGTCCTAAGATAGAAAAAGCAGATCAAAAAGGAAAACACTGGTAAGTTTGATTGTACCCAAAATGACAACTTCTAGACAGGCATGACAAAGTTAAAAGACCTGCCACAGGCTGAGAGAAGATATTTGTGACGCAAATAACAGACAAAGTGTTTGGATCCAGAACCTACAGACAGAAGTCTGAATCAGTAAGAGAGTGAAAAGCAACAGTAGAAAAACAGAAAAAGACAATTCATTGAAGAAACCAGATCCGTGTGAAAAGGGTGCTTCGCTTCACTGAGAGTCAGGGAAAGGCGAATTAAAACACGATGCACGATGCCGTTCCAACCTCCATCAGATCGGCCAGGAGCTACTGCTGAAGGAGGGCAAGGATGTGAGACAACGGGCACTCCCGGCTGCTGACGGGAGCAGCACCGGCTGCGTAACCATGGCAATGGCGGAGGTGCAGACAAGCATGCCTGGCGGTGCAGGGGGTCCCCCGGCCTGTTCCCTGGAGAGGCCGCAGCACACGGACACAGACAGACAGGGGTGACTGCCCACTGCGGCACCACTGGTGAGAGTGAAAAACCAGAAACAGCTGAAGTGCATATCAACAGACCAGTGGAGAACAAGCTGGAACATAGTTGCTTTGGGGATACTAAGCATCTGTTAAAATGAATGAACTTGATCCATCTGCATCAACAGAGACAGATCTGAAATCCATGGTACCGAGTGGTCAATATACTGACACTGATACCATTTCTCAAAACACACAAAACCGTATTATATTGCTTATGGCTACAGGTGGACCTAACAGTTTTAAATGAAAGTTTTAAAAGGCTGATGGAGAAGGTAAACATCCACTTCAGGACTACGAGTTACCCTGGGGAGGAGTGAGATTAGGAAATCTAACAAGGAATTCACCACACATATTTTTACACAAAAATATTTTAAATTACGTAACTACATACATTTGACAAGTATCTGTTGAATTTCTACTCAGCGCTAGGCAGTTCGAGGTGCCTGGAATGATCACATGAACAAAAGACATAAAAGTGCTTGTCCTCTTGAAATTTACACCCTCCTGGGGAGAGCCTGCTGGCCATACAGTCATCTGCAAATGTGAAATCTATCATCTCTTCTCTCTGAAATATACATACTGTCTGTATCCCTATTGATTCTGTAAATGTGAAATATATGTCACAATCTAGAAATACACACAATAGATGATGCTCTCTGCTGTGGAACCAACCAAAGCAGGGAAAGGAGACTGGAAATTCTGGGTGGGAACAGGGGGACACAATTTTAAATAAGGTGATGGTTTAAATGTTAAATAAGAGCTCTGAAGGAGGTAATGGATGGAGCCGGGGTCGGCGGGGTACCTGAAGAGCGTTACTGGCAGAGGGCACTGCAGGTGCAAAGGCTCGGGGACTAGAGCAGCCTGGAGCACTGGGGGAAGCAGCAGGGAGGACAGTACGGCTGGAACAGGAGGAGCGAGACACAAACGGAAGCATGAGACAGAGTCTCTGAGTCAGTGGGAAGCCAGGAAGGGGTCTTGAAGGAAAGGGCGTAGGGCTTTCTCTGAGTGATTAGAGCAGGAGAGGGGAGGGTGGTCGGGAGGTGACCACAGGAAACGATGGGCTCAGGTGGCAGGGTAGAGGAGACGGGGTGGGACAGCATTCCGGAGTGCTCGCTACTAGATCTCCAATGGCTGTATGTGTGAGAAAGGGTCGAGGCTGACCCCTGGGTCTCGCCTGCAGCTGGAGGGTGGGCAGTGGTCTACTACAGCAGGGGAGACCTGGGGGTGGGGGACGAGGGGAGGAGGAGCTCCGCTGGTCGAGTGCTTGGCATAAGACGTCTATCCCACCTGGGTTGGGGACAGACCAGGCAGCCAGGTGTGATTTCAGGGAGAAGCCCAGCGGGGGACACACTGCAGAAGCTGTTGGCATGCAGAGCCTACCACACAGAGAGAATGGAGGGCACCCCGACGCTTAGAGACCAGAAAGAGCATTGGGAAGTAGCAAAGGGAAGGTGTTAAGTAAGCCAGGAGGACACCAGGAGGGGGAGGCATCCTGTCAAAGCAACGAATCTGGGAAGAGAGCCATCAACGGTGGCAAATGATGTCGCCAATGCTTAAGACCAGACCTTTAATGCTAGATGGGCCCCTGTGGCCCGACAGAGGTGCTGATGGAAGGACCTCTGGAGTGGAAGAGGAAGGGGAGAAAGCAGGCACTGAAGGAGAGCACTCCTGGGGCGCGGGACACAGGAGGGCAGAAGAGGGGCGGCTGCTACAGGGCTGTGCCGTCACAAGGGGTCGGTGTTCAAATCGAGCAAGCGATGGCAGGGGCAGATGATGGGAAGGATGGGGGGTGTGGGTCCTTGCTAAGGTGGCCTGGACCGGATCTAGTGCCCAGTGGAGGGCGCCTTCGGCAGGAGGTCTGACCGTGGTGGCAAACACGCAGAATAGTGCGCGGGTGCAACCGACAAGCTGGTGGGGTAGGGGGGCTGTGAATATCGTTTCTTTCTTTCTTTCTTTCTTTTTTTTTTCCCAATTAAACAGTATTTGTTCAACATGAAAACCTTTCTCAGCTCATGGGCCACAGTTTGCCAACCTCTGCGCAGCTGACTGGACCAAGGAGACACCCTGGGACTGCAGGTAAAAAAAAAGCGAGCTGTGGGGGAGGGCTCTTCAGCCATGTGCAGCTGCGTGGGAGCAGGTGCAGGACAGGGAGATGGACTTCACCAGCATTATGGTCCTGCTGGATACTGGGGTCAGGGCACTGGGCGGCTGAACTCAAAGTGAGGGGAGGTGAGGGTGTATCACTCTCAGCAAAAGGGGAATGACCTGGGTGGGGGCGTGGAGAGGGAGTGGAGGCTGGGGTGTTCCCAGTGCACAGAGCACCTTCTGTGCCCTTGCCAGCCACAGTGTTAAGAGCAGGGATGCGGTCTGCAGGAGGCGGCAGGAAGACAAGAAGCATCTAAATGAAAGGTGGGGGTTTCCAGGGAGAAGGGGAGACCAGCAGGAAGCCATATGGAGGAGCAGGGACACTGCTGCCAAGGCCGGGGCTAGAGGGACATGGGAAAGGGGTGCTCTGCAGCCGATGCCAGGCCCTGGAAAGAACCAGGACTTGTGGACAAGGATGGGTGGGGACGCTCCAGGAAGAGCCTGCACATTTGAGGTCTTGCTGGGGACTGAGCTTCCCAAAGCACGGAGGGAGAATTTAGGAACCGAAAAGAAGCAGAGAGGAGGTCTGCTGGGGGGATGCACGAGCTGGGGGTGTGGGGGGGGGTGGGGTTGAGGAGTGAGCTGGGGTCCGACTTCTCCCACAGAGGTTAGGGCAGGGGTAACCGGCTCTTGCTGTGGGGCTTGAGGCAGAAAGTGGAGTCTGTGTCGGAGGGGAGGGTGTGTGGGGGTCTCGCCAGTAGCCACCGTATTTCTGGGCCCCTCTCCACCCTCTCGATGGCAGCGTGCGAACCGGAGAGGCCTTCCCGGAGATGGTGTGGGTCAAGTGAACCAGCCCACCGTGGACCTCCCTCCCAGGCCTGGAGGCCGGGCTCGGCGTCAGTGCCCTCTTCTCCATTCAGACTCTGCAGCGCTCTGCTGAGTATCCTTCCGTCCTCCACTTCCAGCTCTGTCCCTGGCACCTAGCAAAGTCTCAAAGGACGTCCGTGGAGGCGAGCGCCCTTGATAAGCGCGCTCCGGAGCGTGGACGGCCTGGCCAGCTCTGCGCATGCGCTGCTCGGCAGCGGGACCCTGACTTGCGGTCCCCTGCGAACCCGGGAGACGCGTGTCATTAATCACAAATGAAACACAGCGAGGCTCTTTAGCAACACAGGTGTTCGGACGCCAGGAGAAAACCCAAGGCAGGTGGGACAGACACCGCGGTTTTGTGCGGAAAGCAGGCTCGGGCCTGCAGGGGTGGGCGTGGGGTGGGGTCTCCTCCTGGCTTCTCTCACGCATCCTTCTGTCCCTCCCTTGGATTTCAGAGGTGCTGGCTAGCTCCAGAAAAATCCGAAGCAGTAGTACAAGGTATCCAGATTCACCTTAAATGAGTCTGTCGCCCTAATCGTGTTGAAACATGTGGCCAGCCAATGGGACTGGCTCCTGGTCAGGGGCGATGCTGGCTCTTCATAGAACTGGAAGGAATTACATTTTGTCTCCGACCCACTCCTACCTTCCCTGTGATTGTCCTGCCCCCTCCTTCCCTGACTGTGTGTACTGGCTCTAGCTCTTTGCTAAAAGACTAAGTTTGTCACTTGCTTCCATGCTGGGAAGTATTCCTAGAGTGTTAGGAGCACAGGTTACAGGTCATAACTCAACTATTAAAAAACTTAGATTTAAAACTTTCAAGTCTGAGGTTTCTCCTCAGTTCTTCCTGAAGAGTCATGCCCTCCCTGACCCCCTACTTTCCTGTTTCCAGCGGCCTGCCTGGTCTCCCTGGCCTTCTCTCAGCCCCTCACCTGGACTTGGGTCCACAGGAACATCTGGAACCTTGGGGCCAGGGCGACGCCAGCTGCACGGCTCCTTCCCCGGCTCAGTCTGGGAGAGGACCTCAGGCTTGGAGATGGCGTAGTCTGAGGAAGGACATAAAGGTTAGCTTTCGCCATGTGGTTCCATTCAGAGCTGGTGACAGGCAGCCTGGGAATCCACGGGTGGCCCAGAATCGAAACTTCTAGATAAGTACAGAGCACTGGTTCTCAACCATGGGCAATTTTGTCTCCTGGGAGACATTCCACAGTCTGGAGACATTTTTGATGGTCATGACTGGGGGTTGGGGGTGAGGTGCTCCTGGCATTGGTGCGTCTAGGCCAGGATGTTGGGGAACATCCCACACGGCACAGAATAGCCCCACGACAACCAATCATCTGGCCCCAAAGTCCGTGCCCAGGTGAAGACACTCTGGTAGGGTCTCCCGTTAAGAAGTGGTATGTTTCTTTAAACTGAAATCTACCATCACGCCTGCCCCTGTTCCCACCATCACTGAGCAGGCCTTACTGCCTCCAGATCTGGGGTCACACAGAAACCATCCCAAGAGGAAAGCAGCTCAGGGAGGAACAACCTCCTGGGGCCACTGCACACAGACCGTGACAACGGCCCCAGTGGTCTGAGGGAGCAGAGCCTTGAGGCATGAAGAGAGCGCTGGCACGGGAAGCATGGTCTCTCCGCTAACCACTAACTCACCAGAAAGGCCACATACTCCTGTAAAGAAGGCTAAAGGAATGTGGGCCCGAGAGCAGCCCCAGGCTTCAGAGCAGGCCCACTGATGAGGAGAGCAGCCCCATCCTGGACCTGAGAGCAGCCCGAGGCTTTAGACTCTGTCGTGGCAGGACGGAGATGTCCATGCTCCATGCCTGGTTAGAGAAACGCCACCACCCCTCTCTGTGTGGCCACCCACGAATGTCACCAGGTAGAGGGAGTTTTCAACTCGGTCACCTGGTGCTCATCTTTAGTAGGAGGAGAAGAAAACTCCTTGCATGGTCAGAGTTTTCTAGTGATTTACACATTGTTGCGACGAAAACCACCAGCATGGAGAGGTAGGTCTGGGGACTCCCAAAGTCACATGTAACAGGAGAATGAGTGTCATGCCTTACCCAGGGACACCAGCGTCTCGTAGTTGCCCCGCATCACGTGCTTGTAGAGCTCCTTCTGCCACTCGTCCAGCTTGCCCCACTCCTGCTCAGAGAAATACACGGCCACGTCATCAAAGGTCACGGGCACCTGGAACCACAAGGGTCACGCATGCTCACCCACTCACTTCCAGGCACGGTCCCTCGGGCTGTCCCACCCCAGGGGCCCGAGGGATACCTTGGGGGCCTCCCCCTTGCTGCCGGGGGGCAGGCGCAGGATCCAGAAATTTCGGTTCCTCAGCAGGTTCTCCATGTTCTCCAGCCGCCTCTGCAGCAGCCCGTACTCCTGCAGCAGGGTCCCCAGCACGGCCCACTTGCCCTCCAGCTGGTTCCCGAACTCCACGGCTGTCTTCTCGCAGTCCGCCAGCTTCTTCTCGGCCATCCCCGTCCGACCTTCTAGCGAAAGCAAGCGGGCAGCCTGCGATTCGATCTTCCTCTCCATGGCCTGAATTGTGGCTGCCATCGTCCATGGAGAAATCTTTCAGAAACAAAGAGAAGTGCACCCTCATTCAGCCCCTCTCCCCTGGGTGCTGGGGAGCTGGGCGGCTGGGGGGGGCACAGAGCTCGGATTAAAAGTGGGAATGCCCTGGGCCACAAGCCCGATCTCAGCGTAGGATGGGCTTCTCAGGGTAACTCAGATTCGGCCATCATCTGGGCAGGTGCCTTCTTGCCAGGGAGGCTGAGCTCGCCCGGACTGGGGACCTCTCGCATCTCCCCGAGCTGACTCCCTGAACCCAGCTTTTGCAGCAGAGTGCGTGGCCCGTGGAAGGTGCTCCGTGCACTTCTGCTAAATAAACAGCGCCTTTGCACTGCTGGGGCGTTTCAGGGGATAAATAGTAAACTGCAGATTCACCAGCGCCCAGCCTGCACCTCCCATCATAATGGCGCAGGACCGTGTACGGACGATGACCTCGCAAAAACCAAAAAACAAAACAAAACAGCTGGTTCACTGAACCGGCACAAACATGAGCATTGCTCAACTGTTTTTTGTTTTGTTTTGAAGCATCTCTTAAAAGCGTCTCTTTTTAATAAACATAAAAATCAAACAGCTAATCCTTCCTCCCCCAGTGCCATCTGATTTTGCCCCCTCCTGTTACTTTTCCTTAAACTAACAATCACCGTTACTGCAAATCTCCGCCAGCCAAGAGTTAGACTTTTTGACCCACGTGGCAGGCATGAGTCAAGGGGACAAAATCAACACGGGTCCGCTGGGCCCTCTGAGACTCTGTTTCTCTCGATGTGCTCACCACTCCCAAGGGGAAAACTAGTCTGACATCTGTAGCTCCTCGGGGAAAAGGGACACACCTTACAGGCTGGGTGAGGAAGGTAAAACATATGCCATAAGGTCAGACTTTAATGCGTATGACTTCCTTGTTGCTGGAAACTTCACACGTAGCCTGAGTGACCTGCGAGGTGGCAGTTGGGAGACGGCGAGGAAAGGGCACATTTTCCCTTGAGGAGGGGCCAAACCGGCCGACCCACCCACATGTGACAGTGGGCCCTCTGGGTCAGAGAGGAGGTCCAGATATCTGCACTTTCTTCTGGCTGTGCCTGAGGACGCCTGTCTCCTTAGAACATTCTGGAAACTATTCCCAAACAATAGTAAAACGAAGAAGTGACTAGTAGGGAGCAGTGTGGGCTCATCTGGAGAAAGGCTCGGAGAACTACAGCATGGGTGGAAAAGAGTAAGCGGAGAGTGTGAGCAGTGGTCCAAAACGCTGTCGAGCCCAGTTAGAGCTTCCGTGGTTGTTTGGAGCGAGACCGCACGAGGTGACCTCTGACCTGAGGAAGGAAGGGGTTTCGCTGGGGAGGAGCTGGTGGGCAGAGGGCTGTGGTGGGTGGGACTCACTCTCAGGAGGCAGGTGTTTCTGCCCCCAGGCTGCAGGGACTGGCGCTGGACTGGCTCCCTGGGCCACCCTCCATGGCAGCCGCTACTCTTCCCTTGCCCACTTGTCCTTTCTGATCAGTCCCTGCCACCTGACTCCAGCCTCCAAGAGCCTGATCCAGAAGTCACCCAGCTCCCCAGCTACTGAAATCCTATTCAGCCTCCGAGTGCCCTTGCCTGCCACAGGACGGCAACCTTTGTGCTGCAGGAAAGACACCTCCATAAACCCCTTTATAAGACGTCAGGCACACACAGTGTGCCTACCATTTCAACAGGCGCAGGGAGGCCTAGGGCCTCTGCACTATTTAGTGCGAGGTGGTGACCGTTTCTGCGCAGGCCCAGCTCCATACTAAATGGTGGGTGGGTAATATGGGGCTGCCCTCGGACTCCCGCCAGGGAAGCAGAAACCCTATGCTTGTGAGGAGCCCATGGTAGGAGAACTCAAAATCCATCCAGGACCGCCCCCGCCCCCCCAGTATGAAGTCCAGGCATTAAAAGCCCTTCCAAGTCTCCCTGCAGCCTTCTCTCCCACTGCCTCCTCACCAAAACCATCTTCCAAGGAGCAGGGACTGGATTCCGGTCCTTGAACCCGCTGGGCACTGCCTTCTCTCTGAGCGCAAGCTGTCCTCCCTACCTGGAAAGCTGCACCGGTCCACTCGGCCTGATGAAATCCTAGCCTTCCTTAAAAGCCCAGCTCAAATCACAGCAGCACAGGCCGCGAAGGGGTGGCAGCGCCTCCCTCTCCTTCCCCTGCCCTCCCGCAGCACCTTTCTGCCTCAGTGCCAGAACCACTCACTCACTGTTTGCACCATGCTCACCAGTGTACCTGTCTGCTTCCCCCAACACACAATGTGTCCCTGAATACAGACCAGCTGTGCCTTTTCACACACTTTCTAGCTGGGCGATCCTAGGCAAGTTAACTTCTCCAGGCCTCGGGTTTTTCCTTTGTATGACGGAACGAGCACCTACCCCACAGGTTTGTTGTGAGGACAAAATAATGCCTAACAGGGCTGGTGCCTGCCCGCTTCTACGAGAAGGAGCAGCTGTCTTCCGCCCCGACCTCGATCCTCGATCGGGCCGGGCACTCGGCGTGTGCGGAATCGAAGCCGCTTGGGACACCTCCCAGGTGCCACCAGGCCGCTTGGGGGAGCTGGGGGGTAGGGACCGCTGAGGCAGAGCGGTGGGCAGAGAAAGGAGACGCGGGGTGGGAGGCGCGGAGAGGAAGGGGCCAGCGGATGGGGCGGGGGCAGGAAGCCGCGGAGGGCTGCAGGAACTCGGCGTGGGGCGGCCTCCGCTGCGGGGTCGGCCGGGTCCGCCCTGCTCCGGCTCGGCCGCGAATGGGGGGCCCGGCCGGTGGGCGCCGTAGGCCCCGGCGGACCCCGCGCTCCGCCCGCCGGAGCCCAGGCCCGGCGGCCCGGCCCGGCCCACGGAGCCCCTCCCCAGGGCCTGCGGCGCCGAGTGCTGGGCCCGGGTCCCGAGTCCGCGCGTCCGTGCGCGCGGGCCGCCCTTACCGGAGCCGCGGCCGCCTCGGCCATGGCCGTGCGCTGTCCGGCCCGGCCCGGAGGAAGTCGTCGCCGCCGCTGCCGCCGCCGCCGCCGCGCGGCTCCACGCAGGCCGACCCCCGGCCTCTCCGCAGGCGGCGCCCGCCCGGCCCTGCCTTCCCCGCCCGCGTCGCCGCGCTCCTCGCTGGCCGGCCCGCGCCGCTCCGCCCGCAGACGCGCCGCCGCCGTCAGCGCCCGGCCGGTCCACACTGCATCCTGGGAGCCGGCGCAGGCCCGTGAGGCTTCCTGGAGGCAGCGCGGCCGCACAGCCCCACCTGCAGCCGGGAGAGGCGAACGGCAGGCGCGGCGCCCGCCCCGCCCCGCCCCGCCCCGCCCCGCGGCCAGCCGACCCACCCACCCGCCGGTCCACCGGCCCGCGGATCCGTGGATCTCCCGGCCCGGCCACCCACCGGCCTCCCCAATCCGCGACCGCCCGACCCCGGACCCACAGACTCCCTCCGCCCCGACCTCCCGACCCCCGAGCGCCGAACTCCCGACCTCCCGACCTCTGACTCCACCCCGACCCCCCGACTCCCTGACTCCCCGACTCCCCGACTCCACCAGTCCACGAGCCCGCCGACCCCTCCGACACCCTGACTCACCCACAGGTCCACCGGCCTCCCTACCCGCCGACCCACTTGGATCCACAGGTCCACCGACCCACAGGCCAGCCGCCCACCAGCCTCCCGACCCCCGAACCACCACCTATGCTGTTCGGCCCACGGGTTTCTGGACCCCCGGACCCCCCGCCCCCCCGCAACGCTGCCCCACCCACTGGCCCCTGCCCCCCGCCCCAGACCCACACGCCTACAGATCCCCCCACCCCCCTGACCCCTCCGCCCCGACCCACCGACCCATTGGCCTCCGGCCCAGCGTGCGCGGATGCACCGCCTGGACCCCACGCCGACCTGCCGCCTCCTGCCCGCCTCCCGCTCCGGAGCCTACGCACCCCCGAGGGACTCGCTTACTAAAAGGAAACTCCCGGCTCCAGGGACCAGCCTCGCCGGGCCGGGTGACCGCGGCGACAGCCCCAGAAGACCCTTGCCTTCCCCCACAGGGCATCCGCCACGTCGTCTCCGAGGCTTTAGGTCTTTGCCAGGCAATTTGGGCTTTTCATGTATTTATTTGTTTATTGGGACAGCTGTAACTCAACGTCTGTTTTGGTGTGAAAGACAATAAATTCTTCCAACGACAGGAAAGTAGTTCGGTAAATCCCAGTGGACTGCCACTTCGAACTTTCCGTAATGTGTTTCTTATTTATAACAAATATTTCTAAGTGGAATGAACACAATACCATATTTATAATTGTTTTGGTGAAGAACTTGCTGTGGGAAGGCGTTCGTGGTATTTTAAGAGAAGTCTGTCCAGAATGATCTCAGTTTTGTGTAAAAGAAAAAACACCAGCGCGTCTGGAAGCCTACAGAGCAACACAAGTTAGCTTGCTTTTTCTTGCACAGTGAGACCACGGGCTGTTGTTTATACGTCTTCTAGCATTTTTTTTCCAATTCCCGTTTTTATTTTGTAGCAATAAGAATAGAATTTTTTAAACAAAAAGGAGGCAAAAATTAAATAAATAATTGGAAAAACTCCTTAAGAGGCAAACCCAGGCTAGCGGGATGGAAGGAGCCTTTGAATGGGGCCCCCATGTGGTCACAAAGACGCATTTCAAACTTGCTGAGTTTCCTCTAAGAGGGACTCTTTCCTAAAAAGCAACCTGTGCCCCACATGGTCCAGACCTCTCGACTGGGGTCTAGCTTTGGGGTCTAGCAGGTGGGGGTCTTCTCATGCTCTTTGCTTTGTCTCCATGAGCCTGGCCGGAAGCTATGCAATGGGAATCACCCACGACGCATTTTTCTCTATGTGAAAAGGTAGAATCTCCCCAGGGTTAGGGGGAGAGTCACTCCAGATTCTGCTCCCCGAGCCTGATTTTCTTTTTCTTACTGATGCTAACTAAGCCCGGCTGTTTTCAGATGCCCCTAGCTCTTGAAGGTTGCCCCTCAAATGTAGGGATGGGGTGGGCGAAGGATAGGGGATTGCCACATTGGAGCGCATGGCTCCCTTTTGCCTTTTGGAATAAGTCCCTGAAAGGCTATCCCAGACGCACTCCCTGTGGGAGAGTGTTCCTGAACTGCCCATGGTCCTTTTCCTATTTGTGTTTCTTCTTAAAGCTTTGTTTCCACAGGATTCCTTCCCCTCCCAAATCACACATTTCCTCTGCCAGGGTGGACCCACGTTTTATGGGCTTGAAATGGTTATATCTTATACGATTTAGAGAATATTATTAAGAAAAAAACTTCACAAAATTGCAAATGTAAAAGTAGATGCAGAGCTGGTGCCAGGCAGGTGATCTGAATCTTAAGATTTATTAGCTTCACGGTAAGGTCCTTGATTGAAAAACTACATGAAACAAAAACAGCCATGGGAACATACCCAAGCCTGTCTAAGTTGGGACGTGTGCCCTGGGGTTATTGCGGGAGGAAGTGGGAGTCAAGAGAAATAATGAAAGTTCTGCCATTGGCTGGCGCAGATCTCCAGGCAAGACCGCCGGCCTCGCATATGTACAGTGAAAGATTGGACGGGGCTCTTCTGTGACTTTCCTGGGCCTGGCCTTCCTACCACCACCAATTTGCTTTGACCCAAGTGAAGACCGCTGTGTCCGTTCCCACCGTGGGCTTCATGCTGGACCCTGCATGATAGCTTGTTCATAGTCACGATACCACACGTTGGTTCCTGGATTACTTTGGAGAAGGGGGTTTCCTCCTTTTCGAGGAAGCAGAGGTGTTACCTGCACGGTGATAGGGCCCCTTAGGGTCCTGGGCTTCCCTGATGCAATGTGTCACCGCCTCAACGAGGGGGTGTGAGTAGCGTGCGGCGGGGCACAGCCCGTGCCTCGGGAATGAATTCTTCCTAGGACGGAGGAGCTGATCGTGTGGGTTCCCACCTCCAACAAAGGGTGCCCCTTCCCAGCAGAGTTAAAGCCACACCCATCTGAACCGGCCGGTGGTTGGACCCATTCAGCTTTGTACTTTCCAAGGCTGGCAAACTGCCTAGGACACAACAAGGAAGAAAGTGTGGGTGTGCACGTGTGTGTGTTATGTGTGTATAGTTTCCTCTGTGTTTTCCAAACAGGGCAGACCTTTTAAAGTAGATGAAAATTCGAACTGGATCTTGAAGGATGGGCAGAACTTTCATAAGCCGAGAGCATTTCGGACCCGAGGCCGGTAGTAGAAATGTTAGCTGGGGGAGCCGCAGAGAAAAAAAATGGGGGCCGGAAGGTACAAAGCATGTTTAGAAGGAACACGGTCATGGTCCCGGTTGGCTAGGACTTGAAACCACAAGGGAGAAGAGGCTGGGCCATATTGTGATAAGCTTCTACAAACTTGGTTCAGGCCAAGGAGCTGGATTCAGTTGGGGCTGAGCATGAATGAGCCATCTGTGAGGCGGACGGGGACACTGACCTGCGGCCGTGACGGTGCCGGGAGGGTTGAGGGGGATGAGATTAGCGGGGAGGATCCTGCAGAGTCCTGAAGGGAGAGAACGTCTGGCTAAATGCAGCGGGAGCCGGAACAGGAAGGAAGGAACAATCGAGAGAGAGAGAGAGAGAGAGAGAGAACGAGCTGTAAATGATACGCAGTAATTAAGTGGAGACGCTGTGAGCAAGGATTGCAGCCAGTGTTGAGCGGCTGTGCTTGTGCATGTGCGTGTGTGTGTGTGTGTGTGTGTGTGAACGGGGGGGGGCATGCTTGCAGTAGAAACAGTGAGTGCGAACAGGAGCTAGTTTTCAGGAATGTGACTTTAAAATTCCACTTTTGAAATGTGCCATTTCTGGGTAGAAACTGCCCATCCTAGTGGATTCTCAGACCAGCTCTGTGTGTGGGAAAGCTGCTGAAGGGGACGGATTTCTGGGTCCCTCCCAGATGTACAGAAGCAAAATCCCCAGGGGGATAGGTCCTGAGTGTTGTGGGGGAATCTTTTTTAAGAAAGAAAATCTATTTTTAACAGGCTTCTAGCAGGGGGTGGGTGCAGGGGCCGGGCTGGGGCTCTGATGCCCTGCCGCGGGGAAGAATGAGCCCAACCTGCCACCTAAGACAAGAATCCCTTGCGAAGCCTCCCTTGCTGGCTCTTTCCAGCCTCTGTTTAAAGAAAGAGTAAAGATAACCTCTCCCCCCGTTCGATTAAGTTTTATTTAATTAATTAATTTATTTGAGAGAGACGGAGAGAGAGCATGAGCAAGCATGAGTCGGGGGTGGGGGAAGGGCAGAGGGAGAGGGAGAGTCTGAGAATCTCAGACTCGGCACCAGCCATGGCCATGGAGCCTGACACAGGGCTTGATCTCATGACCCTGAGATCTGGACCTGAGCCCAAACCAAGAGTCAGCCACTCAGCCGACTGAGCCAAGCAGGCACTCCATTTTTTTTTTATTATTTTTTTTTTTTTTGCTGTTCAGAATCTTTTTTTTTTTTTTTTTTTGGCACTCCATTTTTTAAAAACTTTTTTACTTACTTATTTATTTTACCTCTCTGCCCCTTAGATTCATACACAAGACCTTCTGTCCTTCTCCCTCCATTTCCAACTTGATGGTGCGGTCTGTCTGTACATGCGTTGAAGCCGGCGTGAGGATTTCCATGCCTGTGCCTTTCCTCATATTCTTTCCTCTCCCTTTTATCCACACGGAGTGCCCCCAGTCTGTCCTAGACCAGCTCATGCCCCCAAGTCTCCTACAAAGCCTTTCCATTTCCATCAAATCTGCCGTGAACTCTGCCTTGGTCAAGCTCACAGCTTCATATTGGTACCATTCATTTGGGACTTCACAAAAAATGATAACACAAGGTCACTGTGTCCTGACTTGCCTCAGATTATAGGCTCCTGACAGCATGGGCTGTTTTTTCTTTTTGTCTCCTCTGCCGTGCTTGCTAGGGTAGGTTAACAGAGCACGTTGCAATCCCATGTATTAATCTTGATTTTTTTCTGTGGTGTGATGAGTGAGGGTCTCATGAACGCATCACCCACTGCTGGTCCATTCCCATGGCTGCTCCTGTCAACTCTCCCCTTCTAGAAAAATCCAAGGTGGGTGGTCATGGATCGTCTGCAGCTCATCTAGCAGGAGGGGGTGGGGAACAGGGGAGCACGAGATCCTCCGTCATCCCAGGGGACTGGAGAGACCTGAAGCTTGTGGTTCAGACTGCCCAGATGTAGGGGCTGCTGAATCAGGAGCCCCTGCTGTACTGCCTATGCTGGGACAGGTACAGCCGTGTGCAGGGACCTCCATTTTTCCAGCTGCTCTCTTGGGACTAAGCACACAGCCCCCAGGTTCAGGGTTAGACCTTTCCGAAAGGTTGTGGTAGTCCTTACTGCTGGTCCCCAGATATTTCTGGCTGGCTCCCCCAAGGGACATGGCTGGATTGTGTTTCCTGGCCTCTTCTGGTTGGGTCTGGACAATGAGTTGTCGTTTCTGCACTGAGCACTTCCTGGTAAGTTGGAGCCTTCCAGAGATTTCTTTCCCTCCATGATGGTGCTCAGCAATATTTGAGAAGGGAGCTGTTCTCTCAGCTTGCATCCTGGAGGGAGGAGACACTGGATAGGACCCTCAGCCAACCCAGCAACAGGAACATAAACAAACAAACAAACAAACAAACAAAGCCCCTTTGCTGTAATAAGTCCCACAGTTTGGGGGTGGATAGCTACCGCAGCTTAACCTCGCCCATCCTGACTGATACCAGGACCTGGTGGAGGTTGGCCAGGCACGAGCGCAGGTGTCCTCGGTTGCAGGTGGTGTCTGCTCAAGGGTGACTTCTCACCCCTGCAGGGAAAAGAAGGGACTCCTGGGCTCGTACAGAAAATGCTGCCCTGTAGGTCCGAGCAGCAAAGTGCTGGAGGATTCACAGTTGCCTCTGGACTTCCTCCGAGGGGCCGTGCCAGGGCCTCTCCTAACACCAGGACAATCCGTGACAACCTTGGAGTTCCTTTATAACACCCCGATGCTTGTTTGAATTTTAAAAGATTGTTTGGACTTATTGACTACTGGAAAAAAGCCGTGATCGTATAGTGGTTAGTACTCTGCGTTGTGACTACTGGAAAAAAAAATATGATGATTCAAAGCTTCAAGGCCTTTCTCTTGTTCCCACCCCCTCCTCACTTGGGGCCCCCAGTAGTGGTGGTGGGGAGGGCCATGCTTCGGAGAGAGCTAGCTCTGGGGTCTCAAGTGCTGCTGAGTTTCCGTTCTTTTTTTCTTTAGATTTGCTTATATATTTGAGAGAGAGTGAGCGAGGGAGAGAGAGCAGGGGCAGAGGAGAGAATGTCCAAGCAGACTCCTGCTGCGTGTAGAGCCCGACACGGGGCTCGGTCTCAGGAGCCATGAGATCAGGACCTGAGCTGGATGCCTAACCGACTGAGCCACCCAGCCGTCCCTGGTTTCCATTCTCAGCCAACCTGGAGGTCAGCCCCTGAGGTGGCTTAAGAGAGCTGGGGTAAGGGACACCTGGGAGGCTCAGTTGGTTAGGCGTCTGCTTAACAATCCCGGGATCGAGTCCCACATTGGGGTCCCTGCTCAGTGGGGAGCCTGCTTCTCCACCTGCAGGCTGCTCCCCATGCTTGTGCTTTCTCTCTTATAACTAAATAAGATCTTAAAAAGAGAGAGAGAGCGTGCGAGCAAGCTGGGTTAAGGTGGGTATGTAGCAAATGTGTAGAGGAAGTTTCAGGGCTCTGACATCCGTGATTGCCCTTCATACTTTCTAGAACCTTTTGTAGCCTCAGTTATTCTAATACACTGATGTCAGAACTTGTCTACACTGCGGGTGCCAGTGACTGATGACAGCCGAGAGAGTGACCCCTCATCCCAGGGCCCCTGCACCTTCCACGGGGACAGAGCTCTCAGCCTTAGGAATGAAGGCTTGAATCCTAGAGCATTCCAGGCTTCCTCAATAGAGGGAAAGGCTCTGGATCTGGGTTCTCTGGGGCAGAAGTGAGGTCACTCGGAGCTGGTAAAAATGAGGAGCATAGCAAAAGAAGGTAGGTGGGCCTTCCTTTAAGCAAACTCCACATGTGGAAAAATCCAGACTTATATGAAACAAGCATCAGAGTTTGTTTTTAAGTTTATTTTAAACAGTCAGTAACTGAAGTTATTGAATAGTTCCCCACAGCTTTTGAAAATAGGAGAATTAGATTTCTCACCATGTACATTAAAGAACACTTACTGTGCAGAACATGGCCCACCCCGGGAAAGACATTATTAATTACAATAGAATCAAGCTTATTACTAGATTCTGACTCATTTTTACGAGAGATTTTGAAGTTTTATAAGGCTAACCCTTGAGTCATTCATTCTGGGTGACCTCGTAATGAATACAATACTGCCTTATGGTTTTTGGGGGTGGGGGGAACCTGTCACTTCAAAGACTAGTCACCTCAAATTAGGAGTATTTTATAGGGACACCGAGTTATTTCTAGCTTGGCTAGGGACAAAAGCCACTCAGTAGAAACGAGTCAACAAGTCCATACTGAGTTACTAGCAGATTCTCAGCCCGGTACTGGGCAGGAGGAGTATATAATCAAGGTGACCATATTTTCTAAACAAAACCCCCAGGGTTTTAGTATCACAGAGGATTTTTATGTCACTTATTGGCGCTAAGAGATAGTCTGGGAGGTATAATTTGGACCTCAGCTCTAGAAAATCTGGGAACAATTGAATAGGTTCCTGTGGTAAAAGAGTATATCTGAAAATATAACTGTCCAAGGGGGACACCCAGGTGGCTCAGTCAGTGAAGTCTCTGCCTTTGGCTCAGGTCATGATCCCGGGGTCCTGGGATCGAGCTCCGCATCAAGCTCCCTGGTCCACGGCGAGCCTGCTTCTTCCTCTCCCTCTGCCAGCTGCTCCCCTCCTCTCTCTAACAAGTAAATACATAAAGTCTTTTTTTAAAAAACTCAAAAACTGTCCAAGGAAAACCAGCACACAAGTTTATTTGTTCAACAAAAACCACTTGGGGTTCAGCACAATGATGACAGGTGCATCACTACCTAAAAGGAGTGCCTTGTTTGGTGCGGGACGGATGTGGACACGGACAATGAGAAGAGGATAAATCCGGAAACAAACCCGGGAGAGGGAAAGGGGGCTACGTCTTGCCTGGAGGGTTGGGGTGGGCAGAGAAGGCTTCTCGAAGCCACTGCCTGAGCCCAACAGTGAAGGGCCAGCAGGAGTTTGCAAAGCAGATGAGGCTGGGGAAAGAACATTCCAGACAGGAATCAGAATGTCTGAAGCACGAGGGGGCAGAAAATTAAACAACACACTTCTCAATAATTCATGGAAATTGGAAAATACTTCGAAATGAATGATAATTAAATAGAATGTATACAAAGTTTGCATTTTCCATCTCAAATCACATTTAGATAGAAATTTAAATCCTTAAATGCACATATTAGAAAAAGAAGAAAGGCGGCGCCTGGGTGGCTCAGTGGGTTAAAGCCTCTGCCTTCAGCTCAGGTCATGATCTCAGGGTTCCTGGGATAGAGCCCCACGTCGGGTTCTCTGCTCAGCGGGGAGCCTACTTCTCCCTCTCTCTCTGCCTGCCTCTCTGCCTGTCAAAAAAAAAAAAAAATCTTTAATAAAAAAGAAAAAGAGGGCACCTGGGTGGCTCAGTAGGTTGGGCCTCTGCCTTCTGCTTGGGTCATGATCCCAGGGTCCCGGGATCGAGCCGCACATCGGGCTCTCAGCTCGGCGGCAAGCCTGCTTCCCCCCCTCTCTCTGCCTGCCTCTCTGCCTACTTGTGATCTCTCTCTGTAAAATAAGTAAATAAAAATCTTTACAAAAAAGAAAGAAATAGAAGAAAGGCTGAGAAATCAGTAATCTAAATGACCATTTCAAGAAATTAAAAAAAGAACAGCAAATTAACCCCCCCAAATGCAGAAAGAATGAAATCATAAAGATAAGAACAGAAAACAAGTGTTCCTGGCAAAGCCAAAGTTGGTCATTGAATAAGCCAACAAAATTGATAAGCCATTAGCAAGAGTGATCAAGAGAAAAAGAGAGAAGGTACATATGGATAATATGAAGGCTGACAAGTGAGGGCTACCTGGCAGGCTCAGTCGGTAGACCTCAGGGGCGGGCTCAAGCTGCACATCGGGCGTGGAGCCTGCTTAAAAAAAGCGGGGGAGGGGATGACAAAGGAGCGAATACTTTAGGTCCTGGAGACACCAAAGTGGTATAAGAGGAATATTACGAACAACTCGATGCCAAGACCTCTGAAACATTAGATGGAATTTTCAAAGAATTGTTGAATTCCCTGAAAAACACAATTTATTAAAACTGACCAAGAAGAAATAGAAACTTGAATATTTTCATATCTATTAAATAGACTCCTGAACTAGAAATGTTCCCAGAAGGAAAACTTGAAGCTCAGATGGCTTCACTGGAGAATTCTTCCAAATACAAGGAAGAACTAATAGCAAACACATATACGGTCTTCCAGAGAGTTAGAAAAATGGGGAACACTCCCTAACATATTTTATGAGGCCGATGTAATGCTGACATTTAAACCCAACAAGGTCAGAATGGACTAGTAGAAGCCAATCTTTCTTATGACCCAGATGCAGCTGAGAATATCTAAATGAATAAAACATCGTGACCAATCAGATTTAGTCCAGGAACAAATCAAGGTTGATTTACCATTGATCAATAGAATGCATCACGTTAAGAGAATAAGGGAGGAGAATCACACAATCATTTTCATAGACGCAGAAACAGCATTTGAAAAACTCAACGTCTCTTCATGATGTAGAAACACTTAGCATACTACTCATGGGCAGTGTAGTTTCTTACGGCTGCTGTAACAAAGAGCCTCAGACTTGGGGACTTAAAACAACCCACATTTATTATTTTATACTTCTGTAGGCTGCAAGTCCAAAATCAGTTTCACTGTGCTGACCTGAAGGTATCCCCAGGCCCCAGAGAAAGAATCCATCCCTCGCCCCTTCTGGCGTCTGGTGGCTGCCTCCCTCCAGTCTTGGCCTCCAGGTCATATTTCCTTCTCCTATTTTGTCTTCTTCTGCCTCCCTCCTATAGTACACTTGTGATCGCATTCAGGGCCACTCAGATTATCTAGCATAATCTCCCATTCCAAGACCTTAACTTAATCACCTCTGCCAAGACATTTTTTTCCCCATATAACATAACATTTATAGGTTTCGAGGATTAGGACTTGTGATCTTTGGGGGCCTTTACTCAGCCCTCCGTGGAAGGTAATGTTATTAACCTGATAAAGGGGGTTAGAAGATTTTCATAGTAAGCATCACATTTAGTGAGATACTGCAAGGTTTTCCTTTGAGACTGGGAAAGAGGAAAGGACCTCCACGGTCACCACTTTTATTCAACTATGTTTCCAAGGTCCTGGCTAGTACAGTAAGGAGAAAGAAAAAAAGAAAAAGCACAGATAATAAGAAAGGAAAAAATAAGATTGCCATTAATTACAGTTGATAGTATTGTGTGTGCGGAAAATCCACAAGAATATACAGATGAGGACGCCTGGGTGGCTCAGTGGGTTACACGTCTGCCTTCGGCTTGGGTCATGATCTTAGGGATCAAGCCCCGCGTTGGGCTCCTTGCTCAGCGGGGACCCTGCTTCTCCCTGCGCCTGCTGCTCCCTCTCCTTGTGCTAGCTTTTTCTCTCTCTCTGACAAATAAATAAATAAAATCTTAAAAAAAGAATATATAGAAGAGCCACTGGAATTAAGTGAATTTTCCAGATCACTGGATACAAGATGACAAGACAAAAATCAATTCTATTTCCATATGACAGAAATTTAAAAGGTAGAAAAACCACGAACAGTGCTATTCCAATATCATACAAAAAACCAACTACTGAGGAATAAAAATAAAGATGTATAATCTCTACAGAAACCTGTAAACCACCACTGAGAAAAACTAAAGACCTAAAAAGTAGCGGGATATACTAAGTTAGTAGAATGAAAGGCTGAGAAAAGCAACAAAAACAGTTCCCCACCCATCTTTATAGATTTGAATAATCTCAACCAAAATCACATAATTTTTTTGAGGATATTGACACACTGATTCCAAAATTTTTATGGGCGTGCAGAAGGCCAGGAAGAGTAATGCACTCGTGAAGAACAGAGCTGGGTGAACTGTACCACTAGAGTTGGCATATACGGTAATCAGATGGCGTGGTAATGATGGGCGAGAAATTATGTGGATCTATGGGGCAAAAGAGAAAGTCCAGAAAATATGTGGGGACCTGATTTATGACAAACTTGGTGCACAGAGTACTGAGGGAAAGACTGGCTTTTCTGACGTGCGCTGTTGGGTTAGTTGGATAAACCATGTAGAAGAAGGTCTACACTCTCATCCCGTACATGAAAATCAATTCGCGGTAGACCGTAGCTCTGCATGTAAATAAATAAATAAATAAATAAAATAATATGTTTCTGGAAGAAACCTGAAAAGCATATCTTTGTGATCCGATGAAAATGTAATGATTTACTCATGAGAATGCAGAAAGCATGAAACATCAAGGGGGCTACTGATAAATCAGACCATCGCAGTTAAGAATTCAGTTCATCAAAAGACAGCTTTAAGAAAGCTGAAGGTCAAAGAGAAGATATTTGCGATGCATATAATTAACAAAGGACTTGTACCCAAATATAAAAGTAATGCCTACGAATCAGTGAGAATCAGTGAGAATAAAGACAGACAACCCTACAGAAAAATGGGAGTGGAGCAGGCATTTCACAAAAGACACTGTCCAAATGGCCAATAAATTGGTAGATACAACCATCCAGGAAAGTTGTATGTCATTAACTACTGAAACAGAACGGTTGCCTAGCTGTGATCCAGTAACTGTGCTCCTAACAGAAGTGCACATACGAGTTCATCAAAGGCACAAGAGTTTTCTTAGCTGCCTTTTCGTAATAGCAACAACTGGCCGGCAACAACTTAAATCTTCTTTAACAGGAACTTAGATAAATAATGAATATTCATCTAGCAGAATACTATACAGCTATAGCAGGCAACAAACCTTTCTTACACGTGCTGGTGCGGAAGGATAGCACAAGCAAGAAAGGGAGGCAGACGCGTCAAATCCAAAACTAGGACACGGACCGGGCCAGAAGTTAGAAGAGCGGTTGCTTTGGTGAGAGGCTGTTAACAACTGGGAGGAGGTACAGGTGTGGGTTTTGGGTTACCGGTAATGATGTTTCTTCTTTTTGTTTATAAAGGAAGTTCTAAACATAATCTAACTTTTTATTTCAAAAAGTCTCAAATCTATAGGAAAGTTATAAAAATGGTACAATGAAAATTTTAATACCTACCGGGGTCACCAATTGCTAACATTTTGCCACATTTGCTCTATGTGTGCGTGTGTGTATGTGTGTATGGGGTTTTGTTCCTGACTCCTTGGAGAACTAGACTAGAGTCTAAGAACAAAGGCGTTCTACCTAATCACAACACACACGGGAGGCTCGTCAATCTTGTGATCCAGGATTTATCACGCAATCCATAGTCTATATTTCTCAATTCTCCCGATGACGTCGTCATTAGCTGCCTTTTCTTTCCAGCATAGGCTGCCGTCAAGGCTCGCGCACTCTATGTGGCGGTCCGCGAGTTTAGAGTGCTTCGATCCGGTCTTCAGTGTTCTTTTGTGAAATTGACAGCTTTGAAGAGTCCCCCTCGGGCGATTGGCAGAATGGTCCCTGCGATCAGCTTTCACAAGATAGCATGGCTGGATCTCGCCAAGAGTATGTAAAGTCCACAAAGAGGCCCAAGGATGTGTTAACAGTTAGGATAGTGGTTTACTTTTAGAGAGAAGGATTTGTCTGATCGTTTCCTCATTATCTGAAGTTCAATATTTTGGCAAAATGACTACATAGGTGATACTATGTCCTTCTCACATTTTATGTTATATTTATGTCTATGTGTTATGTGTGTGTGTGTGTGTGTGTGTGTGTGTGTGTACATATATATATTTATCTTATGTCCGTGCGTTGCAGCAAAAGGCAATGATGCCACTTGGCTCCGCTACTGATGAAGCTGAATTTGATGATTCTGTTAAAATGATGGTTGACGGATTTTTCTGTACCCTGTTTCCCAACCATCCTCACCTTGCAAAGTTAGCATCCTTTAATCATTTTTACCAAGATCGGTTATTACACTGATGGTCATAAAATGGTGATTTGATATTTCTATCAGTCCTTTTACATCGATTAGTTGACTTTTTGGGAACGAACAGCTTTCCTTTCTCCACCTACAATTTTTTAAAAACCCTATTCACGGATTCTTTGATGAACTATCACAATTCCTATCTTTGTTCGGATGCTCAAATTGTTCCAAATTGAGCCAGCACGAGGCCTTTTCATGTGAGCCCTGCATTCTGTTGACTTGTACTGACTAGTTGGGACCTTCTCAAATTTTCTGGCATGAGATGTTGCATTGTTCACTTGTTGGGTTTCCTGCCTGGAAACCATCCATTTCTCCAAGAGTTCCTGGTTCCTTTTAATGGTATTTAGTAACCACAATACGAGCATTAGGAGTGCTCATTGACACCATGTCAGCATTAGGAGTGCTCATTGACACCATGTCATTTCCAGCCATTTTTGGCGGGGGGTGTCAGGAAATGCTTGTGTGCACACGTGGGCACATCCGTGTGTATCACACTGTTGTTGACAATTCCAGTCCCCCTCTAGGGGGAATTCCAGTTCCTTGCCTTCCTCCACTCCACATTAATATCTCCCGCCCCCTACAGTGAGAGCCCTGGTTCCCCCGAATATCAATATAGTTACTCGTTTGCTCAAAAATAGATTTTGGAAGTTATAAAGTAACTTGCCAAGTGAAGTTCAATGTCTTGTTGTAGTTCAATCTATCTATCTACCTATCTATATAGCGGTGAGAATTTTTTTTTTTTGTGGTCCTGTTATCAATATGACATACCACTAGGCTTTTGGGTTTTGTTTCTGTTTGTTTTTAGGTTTATTCCCTTCTACTTATTGTGGGTTTTTTTGTTTGTTTTTGAAATGTAAAACATTAAAATGACTCACAAGTCAAGGCATTATGACCATGTCCACTCGGGGAAGGGCCAGGGAAATGAAAGCATATATCCAAAGATTTGCCCATGAATGTTTATAAGAAGCTTTATTTATGAGATCCAGACACTGGAAGTAACACAAAAGACCAGAATAGGTGAGTGGTGAGTGTTAAAAGAGCCCTACCATAGAACAGTACCCAGCAAGGGAAAGAAATGAACTATTGACGCACATGACAACAGGGACAAATCCCAAAGCATTTCTGCTGAGTGAAAGAAGCTAGACAAAAAAGTACATAAAGTGTAATTCCACTTTTATCCTAGAAAATGCAAAAGAAGCGAGTGCAACAGAAGGCAATTGGAGAGTGCTTTGTTTTGCTTGTTCCTGCCAGCGTAACCCTAGGGATGATTCTTTCCACACGGACAATATGGGTTCTGGTTGCTGGCTTTCTTTGGGCGCTCCTGAACCAGGCTGATAGGTAGTGCTCCCCCAGGAGATGTCCCGGGAGCCCTGAGACCCCAGCACCCCATCCTGAGACACCAACACCCCTTACGGGCCAGTCTGAGCCCCCCCCTCTCCAGAGCCCCGCCTCCAGCCTTCTCCATCCCGATAACTGCAAGCTCTTCCCTGTTTCCCTCCCAGCTCCTGGGGTTAGAAGCCTGCCTTGCCCTGCTCTTCTCTATCCTTGAGCGTCCTAAGAAGGACTGAACCAATTCCCCCCATCACGTTCTCTCCGTTGAAATGCCCAGTGTAATTTCTGATTTCTGACTGTACCTTCCCCCAGCAAATCTCTCCTGATGTGTGACTCGCCTTTTCACTTTTTTTCTGGAAGCTTTTAGTACAGAGAAGGTAGTTCATTTTAATGAACTAGAATGCATCATGGATCCTTTATTCATGGGTTCTAGGCGTGTGTCTTAAGGAAGACATCCTTCTACGCCAAGTTCCTTCAGGGTGTTTCTCTTATATTTTCTTCTAAAAGTTTAAAAGCTGTGTCTTTTATATCCAAGTCTTCCATCCACTTGGGGATTATTTTGTGCACGGGTATCCCGATGTCCCGGCGCCCATGTTGGGAAGCACATCCTTGAAGCACATCCTTTCCCGCTCTCAGCCTGCCATGCCACCTTCCCCATAGAGCAAGTTTCTCTCTATGGATGGCTTCATTTCTGGAATCTTCAACCTGCTTTATTGGTCTTGTGTGTCTGTCCTCGTGTCAGTACTACACACTGCCTTGCAGCTCTAGGATAAGTTTTCATATCTAATAGGGCTAGTTTTCATGTCTAGCTCATTTTCTTTAGGAAAACCCCTATCTGTCCCCAGCCCTTTCTCTTCCTGCATAATTTTTAGCACTAGAATGTCAAACACTATGGTAATCCTGATTGGGATTTTGATTGATATGGCATTAAATCTACAGATGAATTTGGGGAGCATTAACATCTTTACCAAATTATTATTTTGTCCTATCCAAAAACATAGCATATTTCTTTGTTCACTTAGGTCTCCTTTAATGTCTTTCAAGGAAACTTAAAAATGGTCTAAACGAAGGTTTTGGGGGCACCTGGGTGGCTCGGTCGGTTGGGCATCTGCCTTCGACTCAGGTCATGGTCTCAGGGTCCTGGTCTGCTTCCTTCTGCACCTTCCCTCTGCCTGTGCGTTCACGTACGCGCGCGCGCGCTCTCTCTCTCTCAAATGAATGAATAAAATCTTAAAAAAAAAAAAAGGATTTGTACAGCTTAAATTTGTTCCTAGGGAATCCTGTATTTTTCTTACAGTTTTAAATGACATCTTTTCAAATATTTTATTTCTAATTCTTCATTACTGGTGTACAGAAGTAGATTTGATTATAATACCTTTATGTTTTATCCTGAAGTTTATTAAACTTGATAATTCAAATAATTTGTGGTTATTTTCTGGTGGGAAAATCATAGTATCCATGAATAATGGCTGTTTCATTTCTTCCATTCCGTTCCCTGCCCCTTCTTTTGCCCTAACACACGGTCTCTGGTTTTAGGTACAATCCTTTCCTTGCTTCTCGCTCTTGAGAGAAGGCTTCCAACATTGCCCCACGGAGTACCGTGACTCGTGGAGGGGGTCTTTGTTGGTGTATTGTTGTTGGCGCCCTCCTAATGGATTTTGTGAGTCTCTCTCTCTCTTTTTTTAACAAGAGGAATTTTAGTTTGGGGATTTCTCTGATTCCTTCCCTGCCTTTTCCCTTCTCAGTAAGAGGAGAAAGTTGCTAAGAGAGCCGAAAGACCAGTAAGGGAGAGCTGCTGGTAAGGGCGTGGTGTGGCCAGGAACCAGCTCATCTCTGGCTAGAATGAGGGGCGCCCCAACTTGGGGGAAGGGGGTGCCGAAGTTTAAAGGGACAGACACCAAAACACCAGCGGTGTTGCTTTGGCTGGTGGCGTCTCAGATAATCTGCATTTACTCTATACTTAAATGCCTTTGTGAAGTTTGCTGTCTGTACGCCCATCCAACAAATTTATCATCTGCTAATTTTGATGCTTAATGTCATGGTGGGCGCTGTAGAAAATGGGGAGGTACTGCTTTTCATTTTTTCAACAGGAGGGTTTATTACCCATGGAATAAATGTAAGGACTAGACTCGATTGGAAGAATGACAGGGAGATACTCCTCTTCCCCAGGGCTTTCCTTTGCAAGTCTCTGTGCCCTGCAGAGTGCTGGTTTCCCCGACACACACAAGCCAGGCACTCTCATGGCCTCTTGTGGCCCTCTGGGCGGGTGTCTTTTCTCTATGCTTTTGAAGTCAATGGTCTTTTGATCTTGGTGGTGTGTTGGCCGGGGGCCAGCCAGGTTCATTCGCTGGGGCTGCAGTGCTGGGCCTCAGGGCAAGGGTCCGTCCAGCAGAGGCATCTCGGGCCCTGGTTCTCGCGCACAGTCCCTGCTGCTCCTCTCCAGCTGCGCTGACCTTCTGGTGGGAGGCTCCTTGGGACAGTTGGGACAGCTTCCTGGGTTCTAGAATGGGGGGTTGAGACCTCTCTGGCTAAATAATTCCAGTAATTTGTCTGGGTTCAGTCAGGACCCTGCCAAAGGTCAGGAGATGGTGGTGGCGAGAACACAGAGCAGGGGGAGATGAGCAAAGAAGCCGGGACCCATCCAGCGGTGAGGGGGATGAGGATGGGGGGGAGGGTGCAGAAGGCAGGCTGCAAGGAGCCGGAGCTTGCTGCCGACCACCAGGAAGGCAGAAGGGGTCCAGCTCTTAGCAGTGAGTTTCCAAGTAGCGCCTTCAAAGTGGGGCTAAGAAAAACCAGGCTGCAAGATTGTGAGCCAAGAAGTTTCTGGGAGCTAGAGTTAGGTAGGGGTGATCTCTGTTGGGGGGCGGGACAGGACCAAAAGGCGCTCATTTCTTAAAGGGAAACTTTCTAGAATTCAATAGAAATTTCAGTGCATAGGGAAGCTGGATGTTGCAGCGCAGGTGAAAAGGAATTTATTAGACTCCTAGCAAAGCAGGGGGTATAGCTCAGGGGCAGAGCATTTGACTGCAGATCAAGAGGTCCCCGGTTCAAATCCGGGTGCCCCCTGACTCAAGTTTACTTTTAGTAGCTACACCAAATGGTACCTTCAGCCTGGCCCTTGATGTTTGGCAGACTGGGACAAAGGAAAGTCCCAGAACCAGGAATGTGGTACAAGCCATGGTCATGTTGTGCTGTTAAGATGATATAAAGACTCAAGGTGTCTGAGCAGGAGAATTACCAGGGAACATGGGGAAACACATTCAGTTCCCAGGCCCCCAGTCCAGAGAGTCTGGTTTACTGGCCTGAGCTGGGGCCCGAGGAGCTTGATTTCTCAATGACACCCTCCTCCTTCCTTTTCATCCACCCACATCACAGAAACACTAGATAATTCTTCTGGGCTGCACCACTTAGCAACTGCTGTTCCGGAGCATTCTAAATGCCTTTCTAGGGTAACATCGGGGCATGTAGATGTCTTGGTCCTACACTGGGGGGAGGGAAAGCTGCAGGGCTGCCAGATGGAAGGAGGTTGGGGCCAGGGAAGGAGGAGATGGGCAGGAATGCATCCAGTCTGCGGTGGAGCTGGTCTCGTGGGCTGACCGAACATAAACAGAGGTGTTGATGGGGCGACACAGGTGCTTAGGAGCCAGCTAGAACTGGGGCACAAGAGGAGACAGGGGGTCTATCTACAGATCAAGTGGTCTCTCATTCAATCCACATGACTCCTACCCTATTCAGGTTTTTACTTCCGAAGAACTGCCTTTTTGCCACTGGGTCCTGCGAACTTGAGTTTTCCTGCAAGGAGAGAAGGGAGCTCGGATGGTATAGATCTTGGCCAGGGAGCCTCTCCAGCTTCTTGTGGCTGCAGGTGAACTTCTCCAGGACTGACCGAGACCCCCTGTTAACACTTGCCCTTAGAGCCTTGCAGATGTCACCACACATCTGCATACCTGCACACCATACCTCCGTGGCAGGGAGAATGGAGCTTCGACTCCTTCTGCACGCACTCCATCCCTGCTGAGCACAGGACTGTGCCCGCAGCAGACCCCTAGGGCTCTGGTCGCTCTGCCCTGGATGCTCTTGCACAGAGCAAGGGACCTTAAGGAAAGGCAGCGAGGGGGCCCTTCGGGGAGCATGCTGACTGCCAGGAGCTGGCTTCTGCCTTCGAAGGGCTGTAAGCCACCTCGCTCATGAGGCCCTGTGCCACCTTGGGGCTACTTCTCTGCCCCCTGCATCCATACAGGGACCCCGGGGAATGCACTGTGGGATATCTGCTTTCCACGCACCTGTCTCTGCTGCTGAGATGGAAAGCCCCCACCAGGGTGAGTACGCCGCAGCATGTTTTCTCAGGAGGATGAACAAGGTGACCCGGTTAGGGAGCTCTTTAATGCTGGCTGTGGAATTTCGGAGGCAGACTGGAAAGGCAGTGGTTTCAATTCTGTTCTAATTAATGCTCAGTTATGTTCTGTGCTGACATCTAGATGGTGGACCAGTTGTCCCTCGAGGGCATTCACATTTCAGGTCAATATTCCCACATCATGATCACATGGTGGGGTATTTCTCGCCCAGTCATTCCTGCAAGCTGTATCAGACTTCAAGGTGTCAATTTACTGCTCTGTTTCATTCCACTTGAAATTCCCATCCAGGACATCAGGAAACCTCTCACTCTATTTGACCTCACTCTAATTGACCTCTCCAGACTCAAAGGCAACAGCTAAAAGCAAAAATCTAAAGTCAGTCCTGCATAATCCCTGGCAGGTCCCCCCCCAAACAAGGGAATGATAATAGTCCGTCATAATATCATTGTAGCTACAATCTGCTTAGTCCCATAAAATATTACCCTAAGAGACAAATACCGTTATGTGGTAAGGGGTAAGGTGGTTTCTTTGCATGTTTTGAAGACTGTGGAAGGAAGCTGGTGCCTCCTCCAGGAAGCCTTCTTGGTTCTTACAGAGATGCAGGAAGGGGTAATCAGGGCGGGGGGAAAAGAGCTTACACAATGGTGGGACATAAAGTGCCCCCAGGGGTGTCCTAAGTGCCTGGGGACAAAGAGAAGGAAGGGTGGGCTGGAGCTCCAAGGGAAACAGGGACCAAAGGTTGAAGGGCTTTATATTCAAGGCTCAGAATTTTGTTTTAGTCTACTGAAACCCTCCATCCTTTCTCAGCCCTCCAGACTTTTCTTTCCCGCTTCTGCTCTCTGCAACCATTTTTATTTCTCACTGAGGTCAGGTCACTCTGCTCTGGTGGGAGAGACACTGCATTGCCCCTCAGACCACTCTGCCCTTTCTCCTCCAGAGGAGAACCTGGTGGTACTATTTAATCAACATTATTTCCTGAAGGCCCAAGGCATAAACGTGTCTTTTTAAGATAAGCCAGGAGTCTCTGGGAAGCTACATTTGTTGGATGAGGGCCCATGAGTGGAGCCAGGAGGGAAAGGAGGGGGTTTGCCACAAGGAACTCATCTTTCTGAGGCCAGAGTAGACTTTGTCAAGGTTCCAAACTGTGTGGTTTTTATTTGTAAACTTTACAGATTCATGACACAGGAGATGCAAAGTAGTGAGATGCTCAGAACCGTCTGTGTGCATGTTAAGTCAGACTACATGAGGGGCACTCGGAATTGAAGCAGACCTCTTGGTCCGCACTCTTACCCTAGAAGCCGAGACCCAGGGTCTCGTTGTTCTGTTGCTTTTCCTTTGTTCTCAGTGTGCCTTCCAGCTCACCGCAGGCCTGTTCCTTTGCTAGGCAGCCTCCTTACCTGCCCTCCGCTCCACACCCCCGACCCCCCACCCGTGTCCCCATCCTGGCCTTCAGCAGCCCCTCCTCATCCCTGACATCCCCATCAGCCAGGAGGGAGTGGGGGTGGAGAAGCTAGAGTTGCTTCCTTGGAGCTCATTTTGGCTCTTGGGGTAGCTAGGGAGTGATTAAAAGTTGTGGAAAATCTTAGATATTCCAAGAAAACTAAGCAGTTGAACCATGAGGTTATCACTAACTCCAGGAAAAACAAAAAGTTTTACCAGAATTCTTAGTTCCACTTAGCACTATGAAAACTATTAACTAGTAACAGTGAAAATATCAAACATGGAAGCATAGAAAATTATTTAACCAAAAGTTGAGATATAGTTATAACAGAAAATTGAGAAAGGAAGGAGACATACAAGTTATAATCTTCATCATAAAAGTAAGACAATTGATGTTGAAACTTGATTAAGTTAGATGTTGCATATTATGAGATATTTATATTATTTGAAATCATGGCAGCAAAGAGACTAAAAGAAACAGACAAAACAGTAAAGGGTGGTTGCCTCTGGGTGGCAGGAGGGAGATACAAAGAATTGAGTGTTTTGTGAAAAGCTTTAAAAACACTATCTGACTTAAAAATAATTTCATAAGATACTTCAATAAGGGGTTCCTGGGTGGCTCAGTGGGTTAAGCCTCTGCCTTGGGCTCAGGTCATGGTCCCAGGGTCCTGGGATTGAGCCCAGCATTGGGCCCACTTCTCTGCCTGACTCTTTGCCTACTTGTGATCTCTGTCTGTCAAATAAATAAATAAACTCTTAAAAAAAGATACTTCAATAAAAGCACAAAATATTATATTAAAAACATCCATGTTCTGTGGGTGGAGGTGTAGCTCAGGATAGAGCTTTCCATTGTAGCTCAGGAGTTCTCTGGCTCTGTGTAGTCCTCATGTCTCCATGATTTTCTAGGACAACTCCTTGGTCCAGGTCAGGGACTGGAAATTTCACTAACCTCCCCAGCTACCACCCTCCAGGTTTGGTGAATAAGCACGCACACAGGAGAGACATCTTCAGATGTAAGTACCGCATGTGTCTCCAAGAGGATAGGCAGGATCCCTTCAAGTTGCTATTTTGTGGTGTAGAATAAGAGAAACTCAGACAAGTAAGTCTTAAAAACCCTTCCAGTTGTTAAAGTCAATGCTCCTTCTGGCTGCTGCTGTCATCACAGACTGAAGAATAGGGGGACATGCAGGCGTGTGGAGGGGAGAGGCTGGGGGCTCTGGGGACTGGGCAGAGTTTCTTTCTGGGGTGAGTTTGTGGCGGAATAAATTGCTGGTTTGATCAACTCTCTGGAGACAAGTAGAAACTCCCCATGTGTTATAGGAGTTCTGGGTGTGACTATGAAGGTGAAAGGTGCTTATTATATACTCATACAAAGCAGGGGGGTATAGCTCAGGGGTAGAGCATTTGACTGCAGATCAAGAGGTCCCTGGTTCAAATCCAGGTGCCCCCTGCCCTATTGTTTTTCCTATTCACAGCTGTTGCCCATATTCCAATTTCCTTTCACCCATGCTAATTATGACCCTTCCTGAAATTGGAAGCCACAGGTCAGCCCTTGCACAAAGGCAGTCTAGGTGGATTGCCCCTTACATGTTTGCCTATACCAATGCTCTGGATATCTCTCTTGGCATCTAGCTTTTTCTCCTTTCTCTTTATATCTAATTTCTTCCACTCTATTGGGTCTTCAAAGAGAAGGCAGAGACACATGCTGGGAATTCTGCTGAGCTTTTCCAGGGCAGACCAGAGATCAGACAGTACTTCTCAGGATCAGACAGTAAATGGTAACCTTAAATAATCGCCCTCACCTCTCCTTCCCAGCAAAAAGAGTTTGGCACAGTGGAGTCATGGTGAGCCCTACAGAGACAAATCATAGCATCCAGGTTCTCTCCATGTATGATAGACATTTCCCTCTGGGGATCTGGTTTGTCCCACACCAGCGCCCACTTCAACCTTCTGGGTCTAAAGCCTGGCTTAGCTACTCAGACAAGGGTTGCTCCCAACTCTTGGAGCTCTGCAACACTGTCTGAATTAAGAGTCCATTTCTGTTTTCACTGAAGGGAGAAAACTAAAGAGTAGGGACCCTGATGGGGTGGGTAGTTTTGGAGACAGCTGGCCAGGTCCTGGGCTAAATAAAAAAGGCAATGGGAAATGGATTGGAGGTTCTCCAGGCAGCCTCTCTCCTTTTTTCCTCACCAATGATGCACAGGGGACGGAGGCCTGGGAAGCCGCAGGGCTGAAGGAAGATGTCTTGCCATGAACCAGGTCTGGCAGTTTCCAGAAAGCCAGTCCTGGAAGGGGGCCATTTTCCAGAACTGAGTGTTATAAAACAGATGATGAAAGGTATTACTTATGAGGTTTCTGCAGCCTGGGGGTATAGCTCAGGGGTAGAGCATTTGACTGCAGATCAAGAGGTCCCCGGTTCAAATCCGGGTGCCCCCTTATTTATGTGTAAAATTTGGATAGTCCATCCTCCTGCTTCCCAGTTAAGAAGAAAGGCACCAGGAAGCTGTGCATGGATTATCCATCCATACTCACTGACCACCAGCGATTGGCCAGTGCCAAGCTCTTTGCCATGCTTCAGAGTTGCGAAGACAAGTTATTCCTTGCATACATCCAGCAGCAATAGGAAGACCCCAAAAGTTCCTGTGGGAAGTCTGGTTTGATTCTAGGGGTCACTGCTGGGGTGAGGTAGGAAGTGTCACCCCAGGTAAGTGGCTCCCAGTCTCCCTTGTGCCTCAGGTTTTACATCTATTAAATGGGGGTAGTACCACCTCATAGGGTGTGTGTGTGTGTGTGTTAAAGAGAGAGAGAGAGAGAGAGAGAGAGAGAGAGAGAAGTTAAAGCATTTAGAACACCACCTAGAACACAGATGTCAGTTGTTATTATTAGCTGCAAATCTGCCCTCAGGTAAATGGACAGATGGCGGCTGTGTGTCCTTTCATTATTGAACTATTTTGGAGAGTGTCTGCTAAAGACAAGGATTTTGGTCTTAGTGGATATTGCGTTATTCTTTCCAGTGGATGTGGAACTCTAGGACCAATGTCCTCTGGAGAAGTTCATAAAACCAGGCCACCAGGGATGAGGGGGTCCTTGTCTCTGTTCCCTGTGGCAGAGATGCTATGATTGGTCTAAGCTGATTCCCGACTAGAGACTTCTTTCCAGTCTCTAAAGAGTTGTTCCTATAAACCCAGTTTATGTAATAGAAACCCTGAATCTCTGTTGAGCTCATAGCATTTGGACCAACAGCCCATTTCTGTCTGTGGACTCCAGGGCCAGTGAAAGATAGAGACCATCCTCTACAGTTTCTTGTAAACATTAAGGGAATGGAAGCGTGTTGAATGGCAGTGTGGTTACACCTGACCTTGTCTGCTCTCCTTGAATCAAAGTGGCCGGGGAGGCCTGGGTCTGTGGTTTTGATGGAGAAAGGGTAATCTGGTGCCTGCTGAAAACCAAGCAAGCAAGTCAGAACCTTTTCTTGGTAACAGGTTGGCCAGCTCTTGGGCTAAACTGAAAAGGCAATGGGTTGGGGGTTCTTCAGGTGGCTTCTCTCTTTTCCTTGCTAATGACCTCACCAGAGACTGAGGCCTGGGAAGCTACAGGGCTGAGAGAGGATGTCTTACTATGAACCAGGTGTGGCAACTTCTAGGAAGTCAGTTCTGGAAGGGGGCCATGATTTCATTTTGCAGAGCTGAGTGTTACCAAAGAGACAACGAAAGGTATTAATTACATATAGTCTACAGCCTGGGGGTATAGCTCAGGGGTAGAGCATTTGACTGCAGATCAAGAGGTCCCTGGTTCAAATCCAGGTGCCCCCTTATTTATGTGCCAAGGGTTTGCATTGGAACTGGATTGCAATGGGCATGGATGGCATCCTGCATTCTGGTCTGCAGGGTTCCTGCAGAGACTTATGTTCTTGTCACATAGGACTCTTAGGGACCGGTGTGTTTGGGGAGAGACTAGGTGAGGGAGGTCTTGGGTTGACACGGCTGTAGTTCAAGGCCATGCTCTCTCCTCTGAGCCTCACACATACCCAGTCAACCTATAACACACCTCCAGTGATCTTCGTTTTCTCTTTTTGCTGCTCTCTCTCCCATTGCCAAGGCCAAGGCCAAGGTAGACCTCAACTACTTCCTGCAGGCCTTCTGAGTCTATTAGCTTGTGGGAATAATTGTGGGCTGACATCTCAAACAGATCTCCTGCCCACCTCAGAGAGCCATGGAATTGGGAGAAAAGTCACCTGGTTGTTGAAGAGGCCCTGGGCTCCTGAGTCAGACAAGGACTCAGAGCTGGAAACTTGCCTGGGTGCAGAAGTTTCCTGATCTCCACAGCTCACCCACTTACTGAGGGAGAGGGATCTTGACATTGAAAAACAGTTCAATGAACAGAATGTAGAGTGAGTAGTGGGCATGAAGATGAGATCCAGAGACCTCTCAGTCTCCTGTCTTGTGTACTAGATCTAAGCTATTAGGTGTCCTGTCTCCCCACAGAGGAATGAGTATATGTTCCCAGCAAGTACCTTTCCTGTGTTGAAGCCACCTACGTGGTTTTCCCATCCTGAGTAAGCAGGGCTGACCTGTAGGGAGCAGGCATGCTGCCCACTGAAAATGTGCCTGTCTTTCTGGTGCATATGCCCCCTTTCCCCTGGGTTCCCCTGGGCCACCTGGGAGCCCTCTGGCAGCAGCTCTGCAGCCTCCCCTCCCCCAACCCTCTCTCTCCCTGGGGCAGGACAAAACCCCAGAGAGCAATCAGCCCTCTCAGTTAAATTCCTCAAATGTTTCTTATGCTGAGCAAGAGGCCAGGCCTGGGGGTCCAGAGATGAGGGAAATCTACTCAGATGTTTTCCTTCCTCACTCTTTTTAGAGGCTCTCCTTCTTGTGAGGAAGAGTGATTTGCAACATAAAATATATTAGCTAGAGAGGAGCCTGGCCACTCCGGGCTGACTCAGTGAGGGCTCTGCAGAGATGGTGGGGTCAGTTGGATCTGGATGGTGAATGTCAGGCAGTGTGTGGGGAGCACATGCACAAAGAAACAAAGATGCCATGTGTTTGGAGCATTTTCTGGCTCTAGAAGGTATGCAAGGGCACCGGTTTGCAAGTACTTATGTGTGCAGAGTGGGTGCACACGTGTGTGTCTGTGCACATGGTGACTATGCAGGGGACAGGGTGGAGGGCACATGACTGTGACCTAATGTCAGACACGGACATTCAGCAGAGGAGGGTCTGTTTGTAAGGGAGGTTTTGGAATTCAGACTTTGTTCTGTGGGTCATAAGGAGTCCTGCAGACTGCCAAGAAATAGCAAGGCCAGTCCCTTCATTTCAGGACATCACTTAAGAGACATTACAGAGAGTGCTTACATGACTGAGTTTGCCAAAGGACCCTTCCTTATCTAGTATTATTTTTTGAGCACCTTACTATGTGCTAGTACCATGTCTAGCTGCTTACCTGAAGTTAACTATATTTGTTGCAAGAAACTTGTCCTTGTTTAAGATGAGGAAACTGAAGCTAACAGAGTTTAAAAAAAAAAAAAAAAGCCTGCCCAGTGACACAGATGGAGTAAGGAAGTGGATGAGGAAAGGAAAGGGATTCCAGAGAAGCTTTCAGGATAAAATATACAGGTCCTGGTGACAGATGAGATGTACAGGATGAGAAATCGTGTGAGAAAGTAGAGTTGGAGAATGAGGACTACTTTTGTCCAGAGAGAGCAGTAAAGAGGAGCTACAGGGAAGGTGGAAAACCTAATCTAATTTAGGCTAGAGATAGGAGCGGGTTTTTGGCCAGGGGAAGGAACAAGATGGAGAAAGAATTGAGTCAGTTCAGTCATGGGGACCAGAGTGCGGATGGAGTGGTTTACTTGGAAGGGGGGATGGGCATGCTTTCCTTGAGACGAACAGGAAAGAAGAAAGGTGAAGACAGGGGCCTCTGAGATGTGGTGGGAAACCAAAGAGCTGCTGTCTTGCTGCTTCTGTCCTGTCTGTTAAGCAGGGGTAGCGTCTTGTGCTGGAATGAGGGGCAGAAGGGGGGGAGGGAAGCATGTCCCTGTAATTGAAACAAAGGAGTCAGGTATCTGCTGTGGGGTGGGGTGTAGCTTAATTGGAGCTATGATCGGGTTCTGCATCTCCGTGAGTCCACTGTTTGTGGACAGTGAGAAAATTGCTGTTCCCTAGAGACACTTGTCTCCACCCAGGTCAGCACAGGAAAAGTGCTAATGATTTTATTCTCTAGCTCCTTGTTTTTTATTCTAGGCAAAAGCCAATCCCAAGAGTCTAGGTCACTCTCAGTAGTAGATAAAATTGCTGGTTCCCTTGCATACACTCTGGTTCCAGGGTCTGTCAGCCCCACACTCACCAACTTTTGTGTGATCCTATCATCAAGAGCTATCTGTTAGCTCCATGGACTCCTGCGGATTTTTACCAGTTCCATCCACGGTGCAGGGATCTCATCTCTCAACTCCCGGGGTCTCTTCCTATAGCTGCCAAAAGGAGACAGGAAAAGAGAGCAAAAGAACCTAGAACTTGAAGGACAAAGAAGATAGACAATTTAAGCCAAACTGTTATCCGTACTAACATTAAATGTAAATGTATAAAATACCACAGTAAAAAGACAAAGAATGTAACTGGATTAAAAAAAAAAAAAAGAACAAAGAATGTAACTAGATTAAAAAAAAAAGAACAACTATAGGATGTTCACATAAGATAGGTAGAAAACATAAGGATATAAATATATTAAAAATAAAAGGACAGAAAGAGATGTAATTATAATAAATATATATCAGGTAGCTATATTAATACCAGACAAATAATTTTTGAGGCAAAAATTATTACAAGAGATAAGGATGATCATTTTGTATTGATAAAAAAGTTTAATTCACCAACTAGGTACCACAATTCTAAATCTGATGCACCTAAAAAAAAAGTCTCAAAACATATGAAGCAGAAATTAACAGATTAAAAAGGAGAGATGAACAACTTTCCAATTGTGTGAGAGATCTTTAAAACCCTCTTTTGTGAACTGAAAGGACTTGCAGAGATAATATCAGAAAGATATAAAAGATTTGAACAACATGATTAATAAACAGGATTAACACATAAAGAACCTCACACTCAACAATTAGAGAACATGCATTTTTTTCCCCCAGTCACTCATGGACATTTCACACAAACTGACCATATTCTGAGTGTAAAGCAAGTCTTAACTAACTCTAAAGTATTTCAATCACAACAAATGTGTAGCCTGACCAAATTAAATTAAAATTCAAGTAATGATAAATAACGAGAAACCTAACAAATAACTAGAAAATCCCCATCTTCTTAGAAATTAAAAACTATACGTCTAAATAATCCAGGGGCCAAGAGAGAAATTGCGACCGAGTTAGAACTACATGATGATGAATATACCAGATACTGAAACTTGTCAGCTGCAACAGTGACAGTGTGCAGAGAGCAATTTAAACCTTTCCTGCACCTACATCTTTGTGAAAAGAAGAAGGTGAAAATTAATTAACTCTGAATCTATCCCAAAAAAGATAAAAAAGGGCCATAAAGGGGTGTCTGAGTGGCTCATTTCGTTCAGCAACTGACTCCTGATTTTGTCTTAGGTCGTGATCTTGTGGTCATGAGATCCAGCCCCATGTCAGACTCACGTGCTGGGTAGGCATGGAGTCTGCTTGGGATTCTCTCTTGCTCTCCCTCTGCATCTGTCCCATCCTCTCTAAAAATAAAAAATTAAAAAATTAAGCAAAAATGGAAAGGGACAATAAAGCCAAAGGAAAAATAAAGAAAGTAATAAATATGAATTAATGAAAGCATAAATTGATTAAATAGAAAACAGAGAAGTAAGAGATTGCGCCAATGAAGCAAAAGTTGTTCTTTGAAATAAATAATAAAAATGATAACCCAGACAAGACTGACAAAGGAAAAAAAGAAAACGCTAATAATCAATATGAGAGATATTTAAAAGGATACATTATTACAATTTCTAAAGACATTAAGAGGATCATAGGATTATGTTATGAATGACTTTGTGCCAATAAGATATAATATTCAGGTGGCATGGAAAATTTTCTAGGACAATACAACTGACACCAATAGAATGAGTGAGTTTAGCTGGCCTGAGGTGGGTCAGTGGAAAGTTCCACAATTTTAGCTGATCGAGGTGCCAGTATATTGACTTCCTACCCAACGAATGGCAAAGCTCCTCACTCTCCTGTCCCCCAACAAGATCATTTCCTACACCAAAACTTCTGCTTTTCTGTGGTCCCTCCAAACTTCCTTGTAAATTCATGATATCCATATCTACATATAGCCAATCAAAGGTTTGTATCCACAACATAAAGAAATTGGACAAAACAAGAAGAAGAATACAGACAACCCCACAGAAAAACGAACAAGAGATTTGAATAGGCCCTTCACAAAAGTACACACCCACATGACCCATCAGGATATGAGAAGATGCTCAAATGTTCATTAGTCTTTGGGGAGATGTGGAGGAAATCACAAGGAGATAGCATTAGATTCTCACCAGAATTGTTAAAATGGAGAAGACTCGTGGTACTGAGCAATGTGAGAATATGGAGCAGTAGTAAGTTTCCTATGTTGTCTATAAGAGTACAGTTTGATATAACCGCTTCAGAAAACTAGCATTATCAGTTAGAGTTGAAACTGAATGCTCTCTTATTCAGCAAAGCTATTCCAAACTATATATACTTTAGAGTGCACGTACATAAAAGAAGGTTCATACCAGCATTTCTCTTAATAGCTCCCAACTGGAAACAGCTTGAATGCCCATCAGCAGTAGCACAGATAAATAAATCACGGTACAGTCATACACTGGAATTCCAAACAGGAATCAAAAAGAACACATGACTGTCACGGTGGCCAAACATGTGTGAGTCTTAGAAACCCAAGGTTGGGTGAGAGAAGCCAGACTCAAAAGAATAAATCCAAAATCAGGCAAAATTGATCCCTGGCGAAGGAATGGTGGTTATCTTTGGGGAGAGGAGGCAGTTGGGAGGGGTGCAAAGAAACCCTAAAAATGCTAGAAATTTTCTGTCTTGATTTGGGTGGTGGTTTTGGCTGAACGTGTATGTCAGCATTCATTGAGCTGTACGTTTAGAATTTGTGTGCTTTGCGTAAATCACACTTCAACAGGAAGTAAGTAAAAACAAGTTAATTGCATCTTTCATTTCGAGAATGTCTTGATTAGTTTTTCAAATATATGTGATCATTTCTGAGTCTTCTGCTCCTCAGTTTTGATCTCATTTCTCTCTTTTAAGATCCTCATTGATTTATTCAAATGTCAAAGGTGGAGTCTTTGCAGGTCCAAGTCCAGTGTTTCCTATTTCATTGACTCTCACGGATATTAGGTAGTTTCCTTGTGCATTTTTAAATTTGCTCAGCAAACAGTGACATAGAGCTTCCCAAGTGCCAGTCCTGATTCAAGTGTTTAATGTGGACTAACTCATTTGATCTACCCACCCGTCCATCAAGTATATGCTATTATCATTTCACAGCTTATGCAGTGAGGCATAGAGAGGGGAAGTAGCTGGCTAGAAGGCACACAGCTGGGGCAAGACTTGGAGCAAGGCTCTCTGCCTTCAGAGCCGATGCCGTGGGCCTCTAGGCAACGCTGCTTCTCACACACTTGGGTTTGTTAAAACCGGGGATCTTGCTGGCACTCAGTCTCTGGCCTCTGGGGAGTTCTGCGCTCTTGCAGGTTCATGAATCTTTCCATTTGACCTGGCAGTCAGCCCTTTTGGGCAGAAACAAGAAATCCTAGGGACTTTAGCATCATGGTAGAAGTCAGTGTAAAGATGAGAGTTTCTGCAGCCTCCTGGCCAGGACGGGGGAAGAGAAGCTTCCAGCGGACTTTTGAGGAGATTGCCAGACATCCAGGCTGGTGGGTAGGAGGGGGAAATGCCAGTAGTGGGGAGAGACAGTTTGCAGAAGAGAAAGTTTGACAGCTCCCATGACAGCAGTGGGGGCAGGGACTTGGGATGGCTGGTGATGCAAAGATGCAAATCAAAGTAAGTTTATCTCGTGGACAGGATCAGGCATGGCCCACAGATCAGAATGCTGCCAGGTCAAACGGGGTTCTTTTCTAGTAACATTTCTTGGTCCTTGAATTACATTAGCATAGGTCGGTTCATTCTTTTGGGGATGCCTAACTCTTCTGCCGTCTACTTCTGACCACTTTTTGGAGTGGTTCATTCTCCGTCTATACTAACTGAAGAAGGGGTTGCTGGGAGGGTCACCTTGTGTCCTAGACCATGATTTGGTAGAGAGTACCCTGAACCAAATGTCAGCCCACGAGGGTGGTGAGGGTCAGACCTTCATTACATGGGTTTGGACAGACACTCAATCATGTTAAGTTTCTGGTTTTCAGGTTCTCACCAGGACGGGCATGGGGATCTGCCTCCCCATGCCATTCTAGCAGCCATCTTTAAAGCTTCTCCAGGCTGCTGCCTGCCCCTAGGGGCTGTAGGCCAGGAGGACATAGGCTGGGGGCTTGTGGGGGAGGGAGCCCATTGCCTGATATGCAGCATGTTGGTGCATTTTCACCCAAACAGGCCAGGCAGTTCCTGAGAGAGGTACTTCAGAAGGCATTACTCATCCCTGTACAGGTAGTCTGGGTGTGGCTACACAGATGAAGAATATTAATTAAGTCACCCCATAGCAGGAGGGGGTATAGCTCAGGGGTAGAGCATTTGACTGCAGATCAAGAGGTCCCCAGTTCAAATCTGGGTGCCCCCTATTTATTCTTAATTTAAATTGAAGCTGCATTTTTAAAAACTTCCTCTTCCTTATTAGACGTCAATGTGAAGTTGTTTTCCCCTGAAACCATCCAGTGGTGGACCTTAATACCATAGTTGCTCTGTCTGCCCAGCTCCTTGTGTTCTGGGTCTCCTCTGATCCATCCCTAAGTGGGCAGCATCAGTGATCTGATGTGAACAGTATCTTCCAGGGACAGTCCCCGTCTCTGCCTTTGTGTCCTCAGGGCTCCCCCTTCTCAATTCAGGCTTTCTGTGAATGGGGTGGATGGGGTCTTCTCTTTCCAAGCCAAAGGGCTGGGATCTGTGGCTCCCATGTTCATGTGCACGTTGAGGAACTACTGAAGACGTTCGTATGTCTTCTTCAAGCTTTACAAGTAAACTTCTGCATAAGGGACCACTGAATTATATCATCCATCTCCAAACTAGAGAGTGTATTGACTTTCTGTGGTTTGGAAAAGGAGCATCTGGGCATGTGGGTAGACAATCTCAGAGTTCATTCTGAGTTCTGAGATACGGCATGGGATTCACAAGTGATTTCTATGACGTCTTACACCAATCATCTTTTATGACCTTTCTCTCAACTCCCTAAAACACATTTCACCACCCTCTAGGCTTTGATCAATAGCAGAATTCTACACTTTTGATGTGCTAAAAACAGGTTTTCATAATAAATTATTTGACAGCAAGAAACCTTCAATCCCTTTACACAGGATGGCGGGAAAAGGCAGCAGAGAAGCTATTGTGGTCGGACTTTGTCTAACTCGGTCAGCTGGCCCAGAGCTCTCTGTCTGACACCCCGGGTTGAAAATATTCTCTATCCTGAGTTCTGTTATCAGCATTACAGCATGAGGGCCTGAAAAAACAAAACTTCTTTTATCCTCAGGGATGTGTTTTGGAGTTTCCCTTTCATTGAAGCTGATTCTTTTTTGTTAGAGAAAGACTCAAATTTCTGACTTAGTGCTTATTTTTCCAGTTCCCTAAACACTTAGAACTTTGGCCGAGAGCCGGGTGGCTTGTCCCTTTCCTGTCCCTGCCCTCCCACGACACCTTCTGATACTGAAAATGACGTCTGGTGGCAGCCTCTGTCCATTTCCTCCTCCTCCCCGTGGGGCCTTCCATAATTGTGTAGGAGCTGTTTCTGTTTCTTGCCCTTCCCAAGAGCTCCCTAGTGGCCCCCACCCCCTGATTGAGCCCTTTCCCTCTTATGGGAGAGAGCCTGTGTATATGAGACCATGTATATGATTTTTATCGCTAAGCTGGGGCTGGTCCCTTCTTCAGTTGTCTTGCTCTGGCTGTGAATACGACAACCTTTCTCTACCTTTGGAAATGTCATTCTTTGACTTTATTGTGAGTCTCTGATGGCTTAGGAGGCGAGGTTTCTCCTCATTATTTTCAGACTCCTACACAGTCTGTATGCCTGTTGGGAGCGCCCTCCCCATACCCTTGGAACCGTATACTTGGATCATAGAGGCCTCTGGGGAGGCTGACAGGTCAGGGCGGAGACGGCAAGTGCGGAAGAGGGCAGTGTGGCTGAGGGCTGGGCTGGGGTCCCCAGAGGTAGGGAGCTAGTCCTTTGCTCTCAGAACTACCAAGGACATTATGCATCCTAGCTGAGTGGACAGTGGACTCTTGCTATGTGAAACCACAGCAACAGTGCTGGAGGGGAGGGGGCAGAAATGACAAATTCCTGCAACCACCACAGGCAGAAGTGGAGAGGGAAGGACAGGCCAGGAGGGGCTTGGGGTTTGGGGCCAACAGGAGTCTAGGCTTCCCTAGAGGGAGATACAAAATGATCATCTTTATCTCTTGTAATGATTTTTGCCTCAAAAATTATTTGTCTGGTATTAATATAGCTACCTGATATATATTTATCATAATTAAATCTCTTTCCGTCCTTTTATTTTTAATATATTTATATCCTTATGTTTTCTACCTATCTTATGTGAACATCCTATAGTTGTTCTTTTTTTTTTAATCTAGTTACATTCTTTGTTCTTTTTTTTTTTTTTAAATCCAGTTACATTCTTTGTCTTTTTACTGTGGTATTTTATACATTTACATTTAATGTTAGTACGGATAACAGTTTGGCTTAAATTGTCTATCTTCTTTGTCCTTCAAGTTCTAGGTTCTTTTGCTCTCTTTTCCTGTCTCCTTTTGGCAACTATAGGAAGAGACCCCGGGAGTTGAGAGATGAGATCCCTGCACCGTGGAATGGAACTGGTAAAAATCCGCAGGAGTCCATGGAGCTAACAGATAGCTCTTGATGATAGGATCACACAAAAGATGGTGAGTGTGGGGCTGACAGACCCTGGAACCAGAGTGTATGCAAGGGAACCAGCAACTTTATCTGCTACTGAGAGTGACCTAGACTCTTGGGATTGGCTTTGCCTAGAATAAAAAACAAGGAGCTAGAGAATAAAATCATTAGCACTTTTCCTGTGCTGACCTGGGTGGAGACAGGTGTCTCTAGGGAACAGCAATTTTCTCACTGTCCACAAGAGGTGGACCCACGGAGATGCAGAACCCGATCATTGCTCCAATTAAGCTACATCCCACACCACAGCAGATACCTGACTCTTTTGTTTCAATTACAGGGACATGCTTCCCTCCCCCTCTTCTGGCCCTCATTCCAGCACAAGACGCTACCCCTGCTTAACAGACAGGACAGAAGCAGCAAGACGGCAGATCCTTGGTTTCCTCCCATAGGACAGGGACACTGATGACCAGGACACTGATGACGCCCACTTAGGGATGAATCAGAGGAGACCCAGAACTCAAGGATGGTTTCAGGAGAAAACAACTTCACACTGACGCCTAATAAGGAAGAGGAAGCTTTTAAAAATGCAGCTTCAATTTAAATTAGGAATAAATAGGGGGCACCCAGATTTGAACTGGGGACCTCTTGATCTGCAGTCAAATGCTCTACCCCTGAGCTATACCCCCTCCTGCTATGGGGTGACTTAATTAATATTCTTCATCTGTGTAGCCACACCCAGACTACCTGTACAGGGATGAGTAACGCCTTCTGAAGTACCTCTCTCAGGAACTGCCTGGCCTGCCAACATCCTGCATACCAGGCAGCAGGCTCCCTCCGAGGGAGGAATCAGGATGTGTGTAGCTGCAGAACACAGGAAAGGAAAGAATATTTGTAGTGCTTTCTCTCAGTTATTTTTAGCCACTCAGTACCTACAAGGCTGGAGTGTGTAGGCATGTGGGTTATTAGTACATGGGTAAATTGGAAAATGAAAGAATCCCCCCCCTCATTGGCAGTAGTTGTTTGGTTTATTTTCTCCCACAGGACATGATATGTGTATATATATATATATATATATATATATATATATATATTACAGATATGCTATATATAACACATACATAAATATAAAAATTTATATTTAAATATATATTTTTAGGGCTGCCTGGGTGGTGCCGTTGGTTGTGCATCCAACTTGGTTCTGCCTCAGGTTGTGATCTCTGGGGAGGGGAATCAAGCCCTACGTCAGGCTCCCTGCTCAGCACAGAGTCAGCTTGAGAGTCCCTCTCCCTCTCTCTCTGCCTCTCCCCACCTCTCTCTCAAAAAAATTTCTGATATATATATATAAAAATTTAATATATGTTTATATGTAAATACCTTTGTATGTGTGTATAATCTTTTTTAAAGAAGATTTTATTTATTTATTTATTTATTTGAGAGAGAAACAGAGACAGAACATGAGCAGGGGGCAGGGGCAGAGGGAGAGGGACAAGCAGACCCCCCAGTGAGCAGGGGGCCCTACGAGGGGCTCCATCTCAGCACTCCGAGATCATGATCTGAACCAAAGGCAGGCGCTTAGCTGACTGGGCCACCCAGGCGCTCCTTAATATATAATAATATATTTCCATGGTATCTTTCTAAAGGTCCAAATGAGTTCACATCATACATATGCCAGGCAACTTGCCTTTGGCCCTTAGTGATATTGTTTAAGCGTCTTTCCAAGATCGTACTCTGGACCTCTGTCATCTGTTTCTGTTGTATCATACCCTATCCTGTGACTGCTTTGTGACCTACTCCCAGTCAGTGGAGAGTTAGGTGGTTTCTAGTTTATTGCTAAAGCACAAAAAGGCAAAAGTTGTAACGAGTCTCCACAGATGTGGATCTCTGTGCGCTCACCTGAGTATTTCTGATGGATAAATCCCTAGGAGTGGAACTTTCCTAGAGTATAATTTCTCCTCAGTATCTTTTCTTTTTTTAAAACAAAGGTCACAAGCTCAACATGGAAAACTTGAAAGATAAATAAAAGTGCAGAAAAAAAGCTGAGATCATCTACAATTTCTCGCAGACACACTGTTTTGTAACCTGCCTTTTCTTTTTTTTATCTCTATTTTTTTATAAACATATAATGTATTTTTATCCCCAGGGGTACAGGTCTGTGAATCGCCAGGTTTACATACTTCACAGCACTCACCATAGCACGTACCTTCCCCAATGTCCATAACACCACCCCTCTCTCCCGAACCCCCCTCCTCCCAGTAACCCTCAGTTTGTGAGATTAAGAGTCACTTATGGTTTGTCTCCCTCCCGATCCCCATCTTGTTTCATTTCTTCTCCTACCCCCCTAACCCCTCACATTGCATCTCCACTTCCTCATATCAGGGAGATCATGTGATAGTTGTCCTTAGGGAGATCATGTGATAGTTGTCCTTCTCCGATTGACTTATTTCACTAAGCATGATACCCTCTAGTTCCATCCATGCCGTCACAAATGGGAAGATTTCATTTCTTTTGATGGCTGCATAGTATTCCATTGTATATATATACCACATCTTCTTTATCCATTCATCTGTTGACGGACATCTAGGTTCTTTCCATAGTTTGGCTATTGTAGACATGCTGGTGCACGTGCCCTTTCAGATCACTACTTTTGTATCTTTAGGGTAAATACCCAGTAGTGCAATTGCTGGGTCATAGGTAGGTCTATTTTCAACTTTTTGAGGAGCCTCCCTGCTGTTTTCCAGAGTGGTTGCACCAGCGTGCATTGTAACCTGCCTTTTCACATGACATATTAACACAGATGTTCTTTAAAAAAAAAAAAAAAAAAAGATTTTGTTTATTTATTTGAGAGAGAGTGAGCACGAGCCAGGGTGGGCAGAGGAGGAGGGGCAGAGGGAGAGGCAGAATCCCCCCTGAGCAGAGAGCCCAATCCCAGGACTCCAGCACCCTGATCTGAGCTGAAGGCAGACGCCTAACGGATTGAGCTACACAGGCGCCCCTTATGGGCGTTCTTCTGTGTCATTAAGTAACCTTTGGACATGGACTCTGAACCTTTGAACCTTCCCTCAGCACAGGGAAGGTGCTGTCATCGGCCACAGTTATGTCACCGTCCCAGTGTCCCTGACATACTCAAAAGCCCTTAGTGTTGAAGAGAGTGATCTGGATGGTTTTAAAGCTCTGCCCACCTGTAAAGGTCATCAAGGCGACTGGGGGCGTCCTCAGACAGGTGCATATAGTAGAGAGGTGGGAAGAGGGAGGGCTGCGATTCCCGCACGAGGAAGACACGAGCTGAGAGAAGCAGAGCTGTATGGGAAATGCCAACCAGCAAAACTGAACCGTGATGTAGCAACACAGGTAAAAGTGTGACTTAGACCATTCTATCAGCTGAGGGGGTATAGCTCAGGGGCAGAGCATTTGACTGCAGATCAAGAGGTCCCCGATTCAAATCCGGGTGCCCCCTTTACAAACTTTTACTCCAAAATGGGTTCTTTTCTCTCTGCCCTTGGTGTAGAGTCATGGGCTTCAGTGAGGGAAAGAGAGCTAGAGCTGCACCCAAAAATCAATAAGAACAGGGACAGCTAAGGATCATCTGTCCTTAAAAGCTCATCTCACACTGACGGGAAGACGTCTGGCCTCTGTCATTAATTCCAGAACTCCTTCAGACACTGACGTAGCCCCTCATGTCTAGCCAGCCTCCGAGACCCGCTCTGGGGCAGGTGGAAGACATTCCTGTCCACCATGTCCTTCTGCACCCCCCTCCGCCTGTGCCAGCCATCCACGGCCAAGGACGTCAGTGTCAAGGCAGGGCTATGTCAGTGGAGGGCTCTGAGCTTCCCTAAGGCCAAAGGTCCCCTGCTGGACGGCCTGTCACAACCCCTGGCGTGTGAGATGGTAAGAGCTGTGGCATGCGCTGTCATGGAAATACAGCTTACAGGCTCCTGGTCAGGCTGCCTTGATCCGTGCCCCCTTGGGCATGGGGCCAAGGGACTCTATTTTTAACAAGCTCATGGGATGATCCCAGTGGAAAGTCAGAATTGGAAACCACCAATTTTCTTTGTTGCCCCATGTTACAGGCTTGAAAAGAGGCCATAATTAAGAGATGTGCCCAAGCACACACCTGATTAATCATAGGGTTGGGGCCAGATCCCACATGGCTGGTCTTGGGTTCTTTCCACTTCCCTAACCTGGGACAAGATGCGACGGGGCCCACTGCCTTCAGCTGCTTCCCCCTCCCCATAGCTGAGGCTGCCCTGGGCTGGAGGAGAGAGGCCTTCCCTAATAATGGCCCGAATCATGGCCACCGAATGTCCAGTACTAAACCAGACGAGCTCGCAGTGGCCCTCCCGGCCTGTAGTCAGGTCTTTCCCCCTGAGCCAGGGCTCCTTTCACATTGTATCCTGGTTGACACCACTTCATGGTTGTGGCCTCCCCCAGGGAGGGACCCCCCCCCCCCCAGGACCCAGTAGTTTCTGTTTATTCCAGCAGGCCCCATGTCCTGGCGACTCACCCTCTCCTGGCCATGAGCTCCTTCCCCTTTCCCACTGACCCCTCATATCAGTGCCCTGAAGCCGCCCGGTCCCGCCCAACCCCTCCCCTCCTTCTGTCTCTCGCTGGCACACTTTCGTGCTCCCCCTCCTTCCCTCGTCACTCCACGTCTTCCTGGGCTCCCTTCTCCCCCAGCTTCCCCTGTTCGACCACCGGCTGAAGGGTGCTTCCTTTTCCCCTTCCTCATCCCAAGGCCAAATCCTGGGGCTGAGCCTGGGGGAGGCATTTGGCCAGGAAGACGGACGCCGCCCTCGCAGTGAGCAGCCCCATCTGCCTTGAAAGGCCTTGTCTGGGCTCAGCACATCTGGAGGGGGCAGGGATGGGGTTTAAGGCTGCCTGTTTGGGGGTACCAAAGCCCCAAAGCCTTCTGAACTGGCATGGGGACTTCTACTTTGCTGACTGAAGCCCCTGACTAGGACAGTCAGACCACACCCCCTCTCCCCAGCGGGGACCCCTCCCTGTCCCCTCCTGGAGCCACAGGCTTTGTGGGTTCCAAAGCACAAAGATTCTGATGGGCCGGAAAGCTCCCCACTGGGGGTTTTCCATTTCTAGAGCGAGTGGACAGCTACTGCATTCGGTGGGCAGGGCCGGGGAAGCGGACCCTCTTGAGAGCAGTTCCATCAGCCTGGATATAAGAGGAAATCTGGAGGCATTGGTGGCATTTGGAGCTGGGATTGATTTCTCCATATCCTCTCATAAATGTCCTTTACAGTTTTAGGAGGACTATTCTTCCCTGATAAATGCCCCAGTGCTCACCAAAGAGACCACAGAGGCTACCAGTTTCAGGGAATTTAGCACCGGCTGGATTCAAGTTTGCCTCTGGAGTTTGGCCCTGCCACGGGGTGCCTTAGGCAGATTTTCTCGGCACGGTCGTCGGAAGCCCCGTGTGTCCTTCTGAGGGCTGGATATAGAAGCTGGACCTCTGAGCTGGTCATGCCTGGCGTGTTAGAATCAGCCACCGGGGTCTTCCTCTCCACGCCATTTCAGCCGACAGCAGGCAATAAGCTGTTTGGCTGTTTTGCATCTGTTAACCCTGGTCTGCCGCTTCCCAGCCAGGTGGGACCAACCGGTCCTTTCCTGACTTCAGCACAGGAGGTCTGGTGGTTAACCCTTCATTCCCACACACTGCTTCTCTCTGAGGATCAGTTACTCAGAGGACCAGTTCCCGTAACCAGGCACGCACACAGGTGCAAGCCCAGAATGCACTTCTGTTTGATGGAAACAGACTAGATGGTCCCTGGCAGCCTGTCGGGAGCCCATGGCCCTGGAGGGAGGGTGGGAAGGTCAGGCTCCAAGGGACCCCAGGGACCCCCATCACAGCCGGAGCCACAACAGAGCACCATTTGGGGCAGGAAGCCCTGTGGCCCCCAGGGGGTGCTTGAAGAACCACCAGCTCTGCCGAGGAGCCAGAGGTCTAGACCCTGGAATGAAGCTCACTCTGGAACTGCTGAGCCGGGCCTTCAGCCAGCAGTCGGGGGTGTGGGGTGGGGGTAGCAGTATTGGCACACCTGTTTGGTAGAGCAGGTCGCAGAGCTGGGCTTTCCACCAAGACCCACTATTTTGGGTTGGGGTTCCAGTGCTGGGCAGAGAATAGCAGAACACCCCATCTGCAGCCACCGAGGGGGCCCGGCCAGCACAGCATGGTGGGCTTCGGCGGTGGAGCCCACCTGAGTCTGTGAGAAACTCTGGAGGTGAAACTGAGGGGTCCTGGTTCATCTCTTCTCTCTGAGGTTTCACTACCAGGGAGACAACAGCTGTTGGAGGGGGTAAAAGTAAGTATAATAGGGGGCACCTGGATTTGAACCAGGGACCTCTTGATCTGCAGTCAAATGCTCTACCCCTGAGCTATACCCCCACTTGCTCATAGCTGTCTAATAAGCACTCTAATCCTGCAGAGCCTCACCCTGACTGTCACCTTGAGATGAGCTCTTGGTAGTGCTCTCCATCCTACACCCCCAGAAGCATGTCCTACCTGCTATGCCCATCCCTGCCTCTTACCTCTGCTTAGAGTCAGTGTTCTTCCTACGCTCAGCCCCTGGGGGTAGGCACTGGCCTTGAAAACATTGAAGATTGCCACTAGAGCATTCTGGACTCATCTGGAAGAGCTGGCCTCAGAAATGGCTGCTCAACAGACCTTCTGAGGTTAGGGTTGAGGAGGGCTGGGAAAAGTCAAAGTTCTTGGGTCCCAAGAACTTGGGCCCCTGGGAAGCCCTAAACCAGACTCTCTGGGAAGGGGCCAAGGGACACCGGGAATTTCTAACAAGCTCCTGATGATTTCGGAGCGATCAGTTTACTTTGTGCCCTGCATGGCATAGATCTGGAAAACAAAAATAAAGACAGTCACTAAAATCGTGCCCCCAAAACTTGGTTTAATGACGAGTTCCCACTAGGATCCGTGTGTATGATTAAACGCCTCTTTGCGCTAAACTGGGCAGATGAACTATCCCCTGCATCTCTCTTCTTTTGTCCCTTTATTCTGTTTGTTACTCTTTCCCTGTGTCAGACAGACGGTGTGACCCGAAGAGAGGGTGGAAAGCGTGGAAAGGCAGTGAGGTGGTCATCGGAGCCAGACCCAGGACAGGGTGACTGCAGATGTGTGGTCAGAACAAGAGGAAGGGCCACCAGGTGACGCATAGACTTGAACCAGGGACTACTTGATATGCGGTCAGAGGCTCTTCCCCTGGAACTCGGCCCCCTTATCGGTCTGGGCATTGCTGATGGTCCCCGTGTCGCCTGTGAGCCATTGCGCACTATAACTCCTCACCTCTAGGGAACCAGGGAGAACTGGCTGACTAACCCGCACCTAGATGGACCTCTGTCTGACTCTGAACTTCCTCTGTCCTTCTCCAGAGACTTCTAGAAATCTTCCCTGCCCACAGCACGGCCACATCCTCAGTCTCCTCAGGGGACACGAATCACCCTTTACACTGTAGCCACTAAGACAGGTATCCTAAAAGCCTTTTAAAAATCAGCATGAAAAAGTAATCAATTCCTTTTACTGTTAAACACATCATAGAAGAACAGTTTTATCTTTGGAAGAAAGTGATATGCAAATTATAAACACGTTATCTCTGAAATGACCTATTTGCTTTTCTCCACACAAGTTAGTTTTGCTTTAAAAAAAAAAAAAAAAAAGGCAACAACCCCAATCATTTCTGTCCTTAAACAAGAGATGGTTTTATCCTGAAAAGAGACTGATTCCAACAAGATTCGAAATGGGCCGGTGGAGACAGGTCCCAGCTGCCCCCCGAGCCCACCAGCTCCCTTCCAGATTGTGTTGAACCAAAGACCCTGGGTCCAGACTGGTGATCTCAGAGCACGGGGACATCCAGAGTCAGGATATCTGACGTCATTTTGGCGGCTCCAATGGTTTTCTTATTTGAAACCGTTTTTGCATTTCTGTAGAACTAGATGGATTTTTCTTACAAAGCTTCTGTACCTCATCTACCAGGCCAGTCCAAGGATGTCATCACGCCGCATTCCAATGGCTAGAAAGCAAGAAGAAGGTGAAGACCGTTTTGTCAGCTGATCTTTGTCAGCAAATTGTCTTTTTTAATTTCAGAAAAGGGCTCATTGGAAACACATCACAGAATTGCTAGGAAGCAGAAGATAAGGCTCGGGAAGGGCTTGGCCACACGGACTCATGGCAAGAGGCCAGAGTCGAATTCCATCCACATGACCCAGAATCAGCTGCTCTGGGCACTTTGTCTCCTGTCCATGGCTGGAATCCCGAGGAGAACATCTACACGAGATGCCTGCCTACCTCCAAGGTATAGAAGGGCGTAGACTTCCGTTCTACCAGCCTGTATCCACGGAAAACTGGGATGTTATTAGGAAGGGAGATGGGTTGGGAAGCCAGAAACAATTCCTACATGTCCTCAACACCAGTTTTTATGGAAACATTTGCACCAGCAAATATACAGGAATGACCAAGGAAATAGTTGTTGTCACATCTGAACATGTGAGAGAAGGAGGCTTTAAGATAAGTTCAGGGTTTTCCTGTTCTCTGTCTTCTGCTGAGACGTCTGCTAAATATCCCCTTGACTAAGGAACAGGGCTGTTTCTCTTCCTACAAAGCTCAACTCATTATTGAATAAAAAGCAGAAAGGCTAGATCATCATATACATTCAAATGGGAGATATCAAAGTGCATGTGTGTGTGTGTGTGTCTATGTGTGTGTCCTCCAGTGGGAAATTTACTCCAAGAAGGGCTGGTACTCAAAAGTATTTAGCCATTGTTAAAGCACGGACACTGACCAATCAGAGAAGACATCGGCCATAAACAGCCATTAAATGCCCACTGGAAGGATAAGCTGCCTCCAATCCATTGGTCAATTGAATCTGTGTAACTGATCAATCAGCTCATTAACCACTGAGAGCCCATGGGTTCTCGGATTTCCAGCCCAGAAGAATCCCCTGGATTTCTACTTTCTTCTATCCCAAGCACGCCAAGAAATCCTACATCCACCCCACTTTCTTTAAGGTCTTTTGCCTGCAACCGACTCCAAATGTTGTATCAGCCTAGGCAATTGTTGCAAAGACAGGAACTGGCTCTGCCTATGGGAAAAGGTGAGACCATCCTTGTCTAGGTGGCAGGGAGCCCTCAGCACGGAAGGGAAGGTTCGCGAGGCAGGGGTGATCTAAGGGGACTCCGCCTGCTGGGTTCTCGGCCAGCCATTAGGGAGCTGCTGGGCGATGCCTGAGCTCTGCCAACCCTGGAATTTGTGTCACTCGGTCTGAGTGCAGTGTGAGTCAGGAGCACCTGTTTGGCCAGAAATACTATGGGACGAAAAGGGAGAAAATAGCCACAAGCTATTCTGCAGCCACAAGCAGAGCCATTTCTTCCAGTAGGGCTCACACAATGGGGGAATCCTCAAAACATGGAAAGAGGGTTCAAAGTTTGCGAGGGAAAAAGAATTGGAATCAGGGACCTCTAGGTTGGCAATTAAGCACTTTTCTTGGTCTCATCTAATAAGCGTGTTTAAATTCTGAACTTTAATGCGGAGTCGAGTTATTAGTTATGGGCTGTCACCATGCTTCGCCGGACTGTGACCGTGCGGTCTGTCACCACGCTACCATAGCCACATTCTCTTACCTCTGCACCCTGGCTACTCTCTGGGCTTACAGCCCATCTCTTACAATTCCCTCAGTCCTGGGCAGAAGGCACTAACTTGAAAAATCATTGATGTTTACCACTAGAATGTTGTTTAAAATGACATAGTGTTGTAAGTTCCAAAATAATTTTCCAGCTACTTGGAATGCCTGGATGTTACCATCAAATTTAGCAGGGGGGGGGGGTCTGTGCCTCCTCAAAACAGAAGCTCCCGGGCATCTCTTTAGCCCTATAAATCCCAATTCCTACAGCTGATTTGTATTTTTACTAAGGTCCCTAAATAATTCCGGTGCAGACAGGCTGGGTAACTCCTGATCATAATGTAAATTTTAAGGAGTAAGAAACTTCTGACACACACATCATTAATGACAGTACCATGATATGTGCTGTGCCCCAGAAGTCACTTGTGAAAACTGACACAGACCCAGGGAGGTTGCTGATGTAGATGACTTTACAATGAGCAGGACCCTAAATGAGGTTACCTATTTGCACTTGGCAATAAGGTAAGACATCTATAGGGGGCACCTGGATTTGAACCAGGGACCTCTTGATCTGCAGTCAAATGCTCTACCCCTGAGCTATACCCCCTTGCTGAAATCATGTTCCTCTTTAGCATAGTTCACCTGCACTGCCACACCCAAGCATTACATGGTGCACTGGACATTCTATTCTCTTTTGGTCCACCTGTGAAACTAGTAAGCCCACCACAAACTGGCTGGAGACCACCCTCTGGCCAGGAGTTGGCCCTTCCATTCCCCAGAGACCTTCCCTTGTCTAACAGCACTCTTCTACTCTGTAGCCACAACCCGAACTCCTTGGGTAAACTGTAGTCTCCTGCCCTCCCCTCACTCAGGAGGTGGGAGGGGGAAGGGAGAGGAAGTGTAAGACTCGTGCCTGGATTAGCTACGTCCACAATGATATTTCATAACAAATCATCCCCAAATTCAGATGCGTGCCACAATAAGCATTTATTTTCATGTCCATAGGTCATCAAAATGCGTGGCAATCAGTGGATCTAGTCTGGGCTTGACCTGGGGGCCCTGCTTCAAGCTGAAGGTCCATCTGGGCTTGGATCCTTGATGTGAATCGTGCTCAGGTTTGCTCCAAGTCTGTTTATTCCTGGATCCAAGTCGGAAGAGTGGCAGCTCGCAGGGAAACTTTTCTCCCTGGAATGGCGGAACTGCAAACAAATCCTGCCCAGCTACACAAGCAGGTTTCAAGCCCCGGCTTGTGATCCAGGTGCCAACATCCCATCAGTGAAAGCGAGTCTCAGCACCCAGACTGACATCAAGGGCGAGGAAATCTGTTCCGCTTCTATTGGGAGCATCTGAAAAGTCTTGCGGCAAAAGGCTCACACAGAATAAGTTCAGAACTGGGGCCAACATTTTAATCCACTGTGGTCTGCCCTCTTGGTCATAATTACTTAATCTCTCCTGCACGCATAACATACTCAGCTTTACCCCAAGGCCCCCAAAGCCTCATTCAGTCAAAGTCCAGGATCCTATGATCTGCACTAGATCAAGGGGAAGCTTCTCTTGATTCAGAGACCTATAAACTTAAAAAACGAATTACCTATCACTCACACACCCAAAACCCGATGATAGTACAGGGACAGACTTTAGGGCACTAAACCCTTTTACATTCAAAGACTGGTCAGGATGGGAAACACATGGTCATAGAAACTGGTTCACAGAAATCGAAAAGCTACACAAATGTGGCCATGTTCCTCTCTTACCTCTTGTTCCAGCCAGAGATCCCTTCTGGATCCCAGTGTCAGTATTTGTCAGGCTTTTCACAATAATATTGTCTAACGAACCACCCCCAAACTCAGCATGATTAGGCTCTGATTCTGCGGTGTCAGGACAGCTGCCTGTCCACTGTTCTGCCCGAGTCTGAGGAGTCTTCCTTTCCCTTCAGCGTCCTCTGCAATTTTTGAAGGGATCATTGGAAAATTGTCCTTTTTGGTGGCCGAGCATTCTTCCGAACTTGCTTCCCCCTGTAGAATGCGGGAAGCCCAGGTCCTTTTACTTCCCAGTCTTCGTTTCTTTTCATCCAGGCTAGTAATGCTCTAGGCAGCACAGGTCTCTCAAGCATCCTGTGGGTTTTCTATTTATTTGACTCCCTAGGCCAAAAGCTACACGATCACAATTCTTTTCGACATTTGCTCTGCCTCCAGCTCAAGGATAAGTATTTGGGCATATTCTGAGTCTATGAGCGCATGAAGCTCTATTCGGTTTGAGGCTATGTCTTAGGGGAAGGCTCTGGAGTTAGTCTTTTTCCTAGAGTGATGTAATAACGGCCTCACCTTTCTTTTGGAGAGGATGGTTTCATTTTTCTGACCATGCAGCTATCTAGATTGCCTCTAAATTCTGACGGAGGTTCTCTTCTGAACTCAAATCTTTCTCTGTGGGACCTTATAAAAAACAGCCTATAATCGCTCAGGTATTCAGTATTTTTCCTTGAAACATCCTATCCCACCCACTACAAGTTCAAGGGCACTTTCTGCCTCCCAGGCTGACGCGCGCCTCTGATCGCCCTGTGGGTGGGTAATCGGTTCCCATTTCCCCCGCTGATTCTGACCGGTCCCTCGCACCTGTTGCTTCCCCGCGAAGGCACGCCCTGTACTTCAGGCCTTTTTATAGGAGGCGCCCCCTTCTGCACGTCAATTTTAGTATTTGCCAGTCGAATCCACAATAGTGTCGCAAAACAAGCCGCCCCAAACCGGTGACACACAACAATGGGCATTTACTGTCATGCCCGCGGGGCAGAATATTGAATGTGATTCAGTTGATCTAGGCTGGGCTGGGCCGGGTAGGTCCGCTTCAAGCTGCGGGTCCAGCCGGCCTCGGCTCCGCTAGATGAGCTGGGCTGGAGATGCGGCCGGGTGTGCTCATTGTTGGGGTCCAGGCGGAAGGGGCAGCGGCTCGCAGGAGGGACACATCTCATGGTACTAAGAGAAGCCCCAGAGGACAAACCTACCCTGGCAAGCTGATCTCAAGCCCCTCGCCTGCATACACCCGCTAACGTCCTGTTGCCCCAAACAAGTCACACGCACTCAGCTACCGAGTTTTTTGACTCTCGGGTCCAAATTCAGGCCCCGATGCCCGCCCTGCGACAACGGAGCGGTTTCCAGAAGCGTTTCTCCTGTAATGTGAGCAGCTGTCAGTAGAGGGCGCTGGAGGGATGTTGCGGGAGAAAAGGGGTTTGTCTCCCCAATTTCGGCTACCTGGTGGTGGTGGTGGTGGGTTTTTTTGTTTTTGTTTTTTCCATCCGCTTCCCCTTGGTCTCCGCTGCATGGTTGGTTGGTCAGAGGTGTGGGTGCGTGAGGACCCAGCCAGGCACCCAGAGACAGAAATCCCACCACGGCGATCTGGCAGCCCCGGCTGGGCCGGCGACCCCCACCACCCCCAACCCCCGCGGGGCCCTCCCCACTCCGCCCACGCACCTGCGCGTGCCGGCCAGCCCCGCTCGCCTTGCCCCGCAGAGGGCTGGTCCCAGAGCCCTTCAGGCGCCTTTGCTGCGCGCTCCAGACCCCTCGCCTCCAGGGGCCTCTCCTGTGCCTAAGAGGTTTGCTGGCTGCTTGCCCGGAGACCGTGAACAGGTCAGGTTGCTGCAACCACACCTTCCCCGGGGATCTACTCCCAGCTTTGGGGGGGGGGTCCCCCTTCCAAATGTGCCCTTTGGGTTCTTCTCCCTCGGATAACTTTGGAGTTTTCTTTGCACCTGTGTGGTTACTCTTTTCACAACACAATAATTCTTTATATTAAACTTCCCACTTAAGTTACTGTGTGGGTTTGTCTCCTGGTTGGTCCAGATTGATCCCTAAGATGGAGCCCAGAGCAATGGGGTGCAGAGCGCCCTCACCTCTGGGAGTGAAACGGCAAAGTTACCACGGGAGGTGACCAATGGGTCATCCTGCCACTTCAATATGCCAGGGGACAAAAGCCACCCGAGACAGTGGTACCTCCGTGTTCAGCAATAAAGCGAAGGCCCAGTAGGGGGCACCCGGATTTGAACCGGGGACCTCTTGATCTGCAGTCAAATGCTCTACCCCTGAGCTATACCCCCTTCTGGGAGGTTGGCTCCTCTTTACATGACTTCAGCTGTGACGCCGCACCCAAGCGTTCCAGAGCCCCGCGCGAGTTCTAGTCGTTGCTGGTCGCCCTACGAAACTCGCAGGCCCAGCAGAAGCTCACCAGGGACCACCCTGTGGCCAGGAGGCCGCCTTCCCGTTCCCCAGAGACTCTCTCTTGTCCAATAGGGACTTTTCCTCTAGAGCCGTGTCTGAACTGCGGGAGGCACCAGGTTTGGGGGGGACCCCGCGCCCCATCCTTCCTTCCTTCCCTCCTCCCTGAGCTCCATCGACCCTTGCCTGTGACCCCACCCTCACCCCTCCCTCGCTCCCAGCTCGCAGACCTTCAGTCCTTCCCACAAGGCATCAGGGCAGTAACCCAAGGGAGGTTACCTGACATCAGAGACTGCTGAGGTTCACTTGCCAAGACCACGGGGGACACTGGGCTATGCAGTGGGAGAGAGAATGGAAAAGGGGAGATTCTTTCCTCATTTCTGTGAGGCTTACCTACAGCATTCCTTTGTTGCACAGGTAACCTGCTTCACTTCAAAAACGTCATGTAAACTCAAAATAAGTATTCCAGTGAGAACAAAGCAGCGCCCCATCTAGGAGGTTCCTAACATAACCAGCTGGCTTCCACATTGCTGGCTGCTTGCCCGGCCTCTAAAACACCATCTTTTTATTAGGGGATTTAATTGGAATGTTAGGCACCCTCCCCTGGCATGGCCAGGTTCGCGGGGGTGGGGTGCACACAATCCATTTGGTGGAGCTGGCTCCTAGCCTCCATGCCTGAAGTGTTGACCTTTGTTTCTGAGTCCACTGAATAAGTGCCGAGTGGGTACAACAATCCCACTCTTTTCTGATTAGTGTCCTATCTTTCACGCATGAGACAAGGATACTGTTCCTTTAACTGACATTATAAGTCAGTAACCTGCAGGATCAAACCCCACTTTTGGTTGGAGGCCTTTTCGGTTACTCAGGGATAAGAGATAAGTCTCTCTGCACTTGGCACCAGCTGGAGTAGAAGGTTTACACATTTGGGTTTCATTTTCTTTAAGTTCCTGTGCCAACAGTACTAGCCACTCTACTGTATAGTGCTTCCTGGTGTTCTATGGTAATTTTGTATATTGGGGCCTGGCCCTTCCTGGGCACTTCATTCCAGGTGACCTAGACAATAGTTAACTTCCCTGCTTGGTCACTATGTCAATAACTGCCAGGTTCCAATTCCTGAATAACGGGTCAGATGGTCACTGCTTTTAGCCCCAACCAGACCAGAAAACCACCACCATGTACCCCTCACTTCCTGCACCTGACTTCTAGTGTCAGGTTTCACACTGCCAGCATTCTGTCTCCCAAACAGAAACTGATAATGGCTAATTGAAGCAAACTAGGAAATGACTGGCACAAAGACAAAAATCTCAGACCACCCAAGGAAACCTAACTATCTACATTCAGAAAACGGGCAGAGTTAAAGTGTAGCCAGGGGGTCACGAGCCTTTGCCCCAAACAGCATCCTAGTTGGAGGGCTTGTGATGCCCCCACTGCATGCCGGCTGCAGCCATGAGCCCCACCACCGATGTCAGAGCTCCCCTGGAATAAATGCCAACTCTTCCTGCCAGTATGTCCCTCATTGTGTGGTCCAAGTCTCAGTCACGTGCGTGTGAGTGGCTGAGCTTAGGGCATTGCTGGCGGTGGGAGGGCAAAGTCTGATACTTTTGCCTTTGGTAGTGCAGAGAGGTCCTGGTTTCCACCAGTCAGGCACACCTGCGGATCCCCCCCAAATGGAAAGGAATTTCAAATGTTGAGGGTGTAAGAAAGATAGTTGCATTTGCCTCCTCAGGCCTCCTCCTCTTCCTCCTCCTCTTCCTCCTCCTCTTCCTCTTCCCATTCTTCCTCCTGCTCTTCTCCTCCTCCTCCTCCTCCTCTTCCTCCTTCTTCCCCTCCTCCTCCTCCTCCTCCTTCCCCAGTGTAGTTAACATCCAGCATTATATCAGTTTCAGATGTACAGTACAGTGATTCAACACTTTCCTATATTACTCAGTGCTCATCAAGATAATATACTCTTAATTTCTCTCTTTCCTTTGTAAGGACCTATTTAGAAACTGTCCCTGCTCCCCTTCCCCCAGGGGATTTACTTAGAGACAAGTCCGGGAAACCAGCTTCAGGTAACAAAGCCCAGATACAAAGGTGGGTCAGGCCAGGAGGAGACATCGATCAGTCTGGGGGATGCATACTATCTCCCTGGTTACCAAGGAGTATGGGCCCCGCCCTTTGGGAGCCTTTTTGGCGCCAATCCCAATCAAGGTGTAATAGTCTGGTTCAGATGTCTACTAGGGTAAATTGTAACTCAATTGGTCACCTAGCATCACTGTGGAGTTTCCTGTGTGTGTTACAATCTCATCGGCCACCTGTGCGTGGCCAGGCCTGACCGCATGGCCTTTGCCCTTAAAAGCTAGTCTGTGAAACAGAGAAGGGTCGCCCTCTCTTGTAAGAGGTGTGGCCCCAAACGTTCGGTTAGATTCTTGATGCTTGGCGCAAAATAAAGCTTTGCTTGACCTTCACTTTGTATCAGTCTCACTCCTTTAATCACGGACCTATTATTGGGGCATAACACCTTCCTGCAGGAAGAGACAGTTACCTGGAATGGCAACAAGTCTAAATAAATATGGCAGCAAGTCCATACCATGGAGTATTATTCAGCCATAAAAAGAAATGAGCTATCAAGCCACAAAAAGACATGGAGGAATCTTGAATGCCTGTAGCTAAGTGAAAGACGCAGATCCGGAAAGGCCTCACACAGTATGTTTTCAAATAGATGACATTCCAGAAAAGGCAAAACAGGCACAGTAAATCCTGGTCATCAGGGATTGGCAGCGAGGGAGAGGAATGACTAGGTACAGCAGGCCGGATTTTCACAACAGTGGGACTATCCCTATGATGCTAGTTATTGTGGATATGTGACACTATGCATTTGTCAAAACCCATAAAACTGTAGGAACCTTAATGTAAACTATAGGTGTCAGTTAATAATGTGTCGATTGATAGTCGCTCACTAGTATTTACAAAGGTAGCACATTAGTGCAAGATCTTAACCACAGGGAAACGGGAGTGGGGAGAGAGTGAGGGGCGGGGGTATAAGAGAACTCTGCACTTCCTGCTCAGTTTTCCTGTCAACCTTTAACTGCTCTAAGAAATAAAGTCTACAATATACATATTTTTAATGACAGCAGGTGGGGGCTTTCTGGATTAGGCATCAGAGACCACGTGATTGGTGTTCAAAGGACCCGCCTAGGAGCCTGGGCGCCTTTCCCCCAGCTGCCCTGTCCGGAACTCTAACACAGCAAGTCGCCGACGCCTTCTGTGGGCTTGCCTGAGTCCGGTGGGGTCTGCTGCACCAGGACAGACCCCTTTCCTACCAAGCCTTCTTCTGCACCTGGCAGCTTCTTGGGCCCCTGCCCAGGGCACCTGCTTTGAGAACCAAGCAAGATCAGGCCAAGGGCCATTTAGAATCGCCCGCGTAGTCCTCCCCCAGATGCGCCTGTCAGATCCCCTAGTGCGCCCCGGGGTGCAGGGGGTAGGGGGTAGGAGGTCCGCGTCGGGGGTCCTGCATCCAGGTCCTCGGGGCTGAGGTCCAGGGGACATGCGCACGAGCAGCGCCGCCCCGCGGCTGAGCCCATGAGATCTCGCATCTACTGCCGGCTTAGGAGAACTCACCAAACACACCCGCAGGTTGAAGGGTCATGACAAAACCTCCGATTCTGGAGGAGCTATCTTCCCAGCAAATTTTCCCATCTTCCACCAGGAAAGAAAACCGACAGGGGGCACCCGGATTTGAACCGGGGACCTCTTGATCTGCAGTCAAATGCTCTACCCCTGAGCTATACCCCCCAACACACTCTAAGGTCCTAGCTAGCATCTTTTCACTGTGTTGCAATAGCCGGGTATCCTCCAGTACACTAACCGCCATTCATTCCCAGTGAGCCTGCAGAGTCGCCCCCCTCTGGCCATCAACCTCCCCTACAAACTCCTCTATAGACTATATTTCAGCTGGAATGATTTTTTTTTTTTCTCTTCTATGTGAAACTAGTTACCAGACATCCATTTCGTCCTGTGGGTCTATACTGTCTTTATTGCTTTATTATATTCAGGAAAACATTCTTATTTTTAAAAGTTGTATATTTAAATGAAAATACATACATAAATAAAATTAAATAGATCTAACAGGCAGCTCTATGTATTAGTCAGAACTCCTCCCCTCACACCCCCCTGGCCGCCAACATACACATATTTTAACTGATGGAAGATAGGGACAAGAGGAAGATAAAAGGGTCATTGGTTCAGTAACAGGGTTCTAAACCCAAAGTCAGGAAGAGTGGATTCAGGCTCTGATCTCACCAGTAAGTCTTTGTGTGGTGTAAGACTAGTAATCTTGAATGTCTGCAGATGCCCACTGTGAATGGCACAGATTAGTGACTCTGAAGGCCCTTCCAGCTTTAAATGCTGGTGTCAGTTCTCTTCCAGAAAAATCAGGGAGGCGAACCTGTTGTTTGCTCTGCATCAGAGAGAGAAAATGGTAGGGAGGGAGGCTTGGCTGCTTCCAGGAGGCCTAGCCAATGAACATTTGTCACAAATTTATAGGGGTGTTGGGTGTGGCTGCACAGGTTAAAGGTATTACTTACACCTATAGCTATATCAGGGGGTATAGCTCAGGGGTAGAGCATTTGACTGCAGATCAAGAGGTCCCTGGTTCAAATCCAGGTGCCCCCTGCTGTGGCTTACTTTTTGTTCACTGGAGCTGATATTAAAGATTCAGCTCCTTTCCCTAATACTGAGCTTCAGGATATGAGACTTCCCAAATACGGAAAGTAAAAGAAAAAAAAAAGTCAGGGTAACTTAAGCACCACAGCCCCAGAGTGACAGGTTCCTCCAACTCTGACTTCATATTTCACTCACCATGGGTATTGTTCTACATAGGCTTAGGCTTACTTTTTCTACACATTTTCATTGCTCCACATCAGTAGTATGCTGCTAAATATTTCTATATATTTATTTATTTTGCTGCTAAATATTTAACAACCAGCTCTTGGGGGAAGGGCATTGCTGGTTTTTAGTGTTTCACAGTTTCGAGGTGCAAATAATCTCACCGTCATCAATTTCAAGCTACAAACATAAGCTCGCCTAACATGGAGTGGGCGAGCCAACTCTAGCACACCACTGTCGCTAATCCATCTTCCCCAAAGAGGCATGGATGGGCTTTTTGACCCCTACTCCAGCCTCACAATGTTTTCTGACATCAGAGCAGTGGCTGACATCCATCCATTCAACCATGGAATCATCCATTCACTCAAGATGTATTTGATTCCCACTGGATGCCAGACACAGGAATCACAGAGCTGAGCAGGAACTGTCCATGGTGGGTAAAACAATCCAATGAAGAAATGGTCACATGAATGATAAGGACAGTTTGACAAAAGAGAGGGATATTCTAAAATAAAAGGATTTCTGTTATCAGAAATATGTTAGACTAGATCATCTAAAAACTCCTTCTACCTCAAAACACCCATAAGTGAAGCATAAAATATCATTTTATCAAATGGTATCAAATATCCAATCATGAGTATAGCTGAGCTCTCATGACAACAAAGGATTATCTTGGGGGCGGGGTAGAGGATGAACTAAAGTTTTGACTCCAGGAATGCCTGTGGTTTGAGACCGATGAGGTGTTGAGTTTTAATAGCCATGTGGATCCAGGAGTTAGGTCTAGACCTGAAACGCCCCTCCCGCATGTAAAGTCAGACTCCCAGAGAGCCACACCATTAGTAAAAGGGTGGGTTGGTGAAACACTAGCACTAGGAGATAAGAGGTCTTTCTCTTTGGGTGGGTGGGACATCTCCCCTGAAAATTCATAACCACAGGTCTATCTATCTTCACATTTGTTAGAATTTTGAATTTACACTACTTGGACAGTTCAGAAATTTCCCAAGCTAAAAGTTGACATAAAAAGCATGTGTAGGCTAACCGTGATTGTGGGGTGCCCAGAAGAAGCAGACACAAACTCTGAAGGGTACATCTGCAAGCCAGGCTCCACAGAATTCCCATGATGAAACCTGGCTTAAAATGGGTTCATAATTCAAAATAGTAAAATTAACAACCACAAGTGAAAACCATCAGACAAAATAAAGAATGTCAGATAGGAGAAATATATAAGTAATATGAAGTAAGTGTGGTCAGAATTATTAAAGAAATAAGAAATCAAATGTATGACAATATATGACTTTTTCAAAGAGGAAGCAGACTCATGGAAGATGAAAAACACAATAATTGACATTAATAGTATAATAGCGGATAGTGGATTAGACAGAAAGGTATTTGTGAATGAAATAGAATATAAATCTTAAAAAAACTACCAGTAATGAAGCACAAAGTTCTAAAAAAAATTACAAAACAAAAAAAAGAGTCGCTAAGAGAGGTGCAGAATAGAATAGAGTTCTGATAAATGTCAAATATGAGTTCTACAAGGATAAAATATAATGATATAATAGCTGATAAATTTCCAGACTTGTACAAAGACCCCAGATTAGGAATGAGTTCCAAAAAAGAAAAATCCACACCTAGGCACATAGCAGTGCCTTCATAATACCACAGACAAAGGGATGATCTTAAAAGCAGTCAAACAGAAAAGACAAATCATATCCAAAGGAAGCATAATTAGAATTACAGCAGACTTTTCAACAGAAGAAATGATTGGTAGAAGACAATGGAATAAAGTATTCTGAGTGAAAGTAACGTAAAGTTAGAATTATCTACTCAGTTCAACTGTCATTCAGAAGTGACAGAAATATAACTAACTGAAAGCTTCTACTTCTAAGATATCCTTGCTGAAAAAATTTTAAAACTTTTAATTCTGGAAGAACACTGAACCCAGAAGGAAGGAGAAAGAAACAAGAGAAGAAGTGGTGAACAAAAATACTAGTGGGTATATTGGTAAATATAAACAGCACTGATTATTACATAAGACAGAAAGATGAGTTGAGGGGGGCTTATAAATAAGATTTAACCAAAGAGAACAATTATACAGAAATCAGGGCAATGATGTGATTGAATTAATGCATTCAAGTTCTTCTTTTGTGTGGAAGGAGGGTGGGAATACTAATTGTTAGACTATATCAAATCAGATATTTGTGGAAAATTTTAAAGTATAGAAAAGGAAGAATAAATAATTTTCAAATTAGCAGAAAGAAGTGAATCAAGGGGAATTCCTCAAAGGTGAATAAAGAAAAAGTAATTGATCCAATAGAAGAATAGAAAGAAAGGCATAGAAAAAAATCAAAATCAATAGAAAGCACAAAATAGATGGTAGAATTGAATAAAAATATATTGCTAATCACAATAAATGCAAATGGACTATTTGCTAATTGAGATAAGAGATTCAACAACAAACTCTAGTTGTAGGCTCTTATAAAACCACACTCCTGAAACATAAATATTCGGAAAGTTTGAAAGCGAAAGGATGGGAAAAGATATACCAAATGAATACTAACCGAAGGAAAGTTAGTTTCGCTGTATTGGTATCAGATCAAATGAGTTATAGATTAGAAGTATTATTAGAGCAAAGAGTATAACATGCTAATAAATAAATGTTAATAAATAATAAATAAATATTAATAAATAAAATTAACATGATACTAAAATGCATTTTCCCAGGAGAATACAACTATATATTTGTACACACAGTGTCAAAATATATAAAGCAAAAACTGTCAGAAATACAGGGAGAAATTGACAAACAGACAATAATAGATTTTAATACATCTTTCTTAGTAACTGATACATCAAAAGGCAAAAAGGGGTAAGATGGAGAGGAAACAATAACACAATCAATAATCTTGATTTAATAGACCTAACTAGATCCCTACAGCCAACATTAGAATATATATGGTCTTTCAAAGCAAACATGGGAAAGTTTCATTTATTACATAGTTGATTACAAAGCAAGTCTCGGAAAATCCATAGCAAAAAGCAACATCATATATTCTCTTACTATGAAGTGAAACTCAACAACAAAAAGAACTTTAAGAAGGACCCATACATTTTGAAGCTAGAAAGTACTTTCAAATAACCTCATGGATATAAAAAGAAATCATGAAAACTAGAAAATATTTTTAAATTGCAGCCACTTTCACATGGAGGAGTGGATAGCACCATTTATCTTTAAGAGGACGCTAACCAGTTTGCTTGGGAAAACTACAGCTGGCTGATTCATCCAAAGCCAACTCACCCAATACCCCAGTGGCCAAAAGCCAAATATGATGAAAATTAAGCCAGTGGATATTGATTTGCTGCAAACCCATCTGAATTATTGAGAATTTAAAAAAAAAATCTGTTCTATATACCCTCTGCCTTTTTTTTTTTCCTGTCCAGAACTGCCAAATAAACACTTTAAATGGAATTTAAGACAGTTCTCCACAATCATCTTGCAATGCAGATATAGAGGTGGGGGTGGGGAGCAGGAATGGGGTCAGAGGTACAAATAAAACTTTAGGGTAGAGGGGTAGGAAGGTTTCTCAATCACTGGGAGAGCTGGTCATTCAGCAAATCGGCTGTTGGTGAATTAATCTTAGCCACTGCTGGCCTAGAGCCTACAAACAGGGTCTCAGGCTGGTCAGGTAAGGGGAGGTTGAGTCAAAGGTTGGGTCAGGACTCTGTATACCTCCAATAAAGGTGTGTCTTGGGTGGAGATATTACTTTTTCTGAAGAGAAATTATTTCATTTCTTAAAATGAAGGGATTTTAAAGCCTAGGGATCCTGAGACCAGGGATGGGTGTGGAAACGCTGGCTGGCGGGAGCCGCAGCAGGAATGAGGGCCACACAGCATAGGGAAGGGGCTGACCACAAGGCTCTATGGCCTTTAGGGACCCTGAGATCAGGTGCTGGGCTTGAAGCGTTCCTTTTCCCTGCCCTGAATCGCCTCTGGTGTCATTATTTCTTCCTCCAGCCGGCTACACAGACGCCCTGCCCTCCTGTGCCCGCGATTCTTTGTGTCTGAAGGAGGGAGCTTGGCGGGCGCATGAAGCTGGGCAGTGACTGAGTGTCTCCCCCCACGCCCTTCCTGGAGGCCAGGCCAAGGATGTCAGCACTGTACCCCAGCGTTCTGGGAGGTGATCAGCAAGGCCAGCGGACACCCCCGGAAGGCCAGAGCTGCTTCAGGGACCAACACTGGGACTGCTGGGCAAAAAATTCTCTTTCCCCAAATATTCCAGAGACCCTACGGGGGAGGGAAGCGGGGGGAGCGGGCTCCCCGGGCGCCGGGCCTCTCCGCTTCGCTGGACCCCTGCTTCCACCTCGCAGAGCCCGTTCAGCTCCACACGCCCAGCGCCCCCGAGCTGGGAGCCGCCCCCACCCCCAGCCCGCCGCGTCCGGACCCGGACGATGGTGGGGGCCACGCCTGGTTCACTCATCACACATTTATTTCAGGGCCTCCTATGTTCCAGGAGCTTCTGGGGTCACCTAAATCGACCCACTAGACCAGCGCTTGGTCACACGAGATGTCTTGACCCGGACCGATGCTCTGGTGAGCGAGGGAGCGCGCCGGCAGATCTGGGGACCCGCGGGGCTGTGGCAGCCACTCGGACCCACCCGCGAGCGCGGCCCGCGCAGTCTGCCCTGCATCTCCCCATCTCGGCGGCCGTTCCGCACCCCACCCCCCTCCACACACCTCCCGGCGGCCACGGAAATGGTCGGTATACGGGACGTGACCTCTGGGAGAGGCGGGTCCCGTTCATCCGAGCATCTCCACCTGGCACAGAGGATGCGCTCAGTAAATGCGGGATGATGGGTGGATGATGACGGATGGATGCGTACCTCCGCGGAACACATCCGCGAGCTGGCCACCAGGCGGGACCCCGCGCGGAGTCCCTCCTGGAAGCTTCCCGGCGTCCTGAGCGAAGCAGGTGGGGAAGGGGCTTCGAGGAGGCGGCCCTGGCTCCGCCCCCCGGCCCGCGCCGCGGCGCCCACTGGGACATGTAGTTCGCGCCTGCGCCCAGCGGGCCGCCGAGGCCGGGGGTCTCCGGGCGGAAGCCGGACCACCCTTCTCGGAGCGGGGGGCGCCGGGAGGCGGCGGCGTGCTCAACCTCGCCTTTCCCCCACTGCCCGCAACCCCAGCCCCGCTCTCTCGCGCGCCGATCTCGGTCGCCGCTGTCGCCGAGGGTCGCGGCACAGTCTGCGGCCGGGGAGCGGGCGCCGCGGGCCGCGCCGGAAGCTGAGAGCGGAGGCTGAGCCCCGGAATGGCGCGCCAGGTGAGGCGACCGGGGAGGACAGACGGACCGACGGACGCCTCTGCGGGTCAGCTAGGCGTGGCGTGGGGCGGTCTCGTGGTAGGGGGGCAAAGACCCGGGGGTCCAGCAACTTTGGTATCGGGTGTGCTCGCCCCGGTGGGCCTGGTGCGCAGGATTTCGTGCGGAGAAGTCGAGGTCCTCCGACGACCCCCGGTCTCCTCCCCAGCCCTCGCCCCCCCACCCCCGTCCCCTGTACGTGGAGCCTGTCCCCACCTTCGGGAACTCGTTCCTTTGGGTTACGCATCGACCTCCCCGTCCTGGTTCCTTTTAATTATTAGTTAACCAGGGAGTCGTGGGGATGAAGGCCTCAGGGGAATCTGATGCTTTTATTCTTGGTAGCATCCTGGACCCTTGGGGGAGGGGGCATGAAACAAGGTCCCAGGTGTTACCGACCTGATAGGGTGCGTAGGTTCTAGAGCTGGAGAAAGAGCCCCATCTGTCCTAGTCTGGGCAGTCCTGGCAAGTGTGTGCGGGGCTGGGAAGATGCCAGGAAAAATATGGTGATACCAGTGGAGAGTTGCTGCCGTTCCTCGCCTGGAGCCAGTTCTGTAATTTTGGTGGCCATGAACTTGGGCCAACCTCAGCCAGTTGTAGCCTCCATGGTTTGGAGGTGGGTGGGTATTGGGATAGCGGCTGGGCCGTTCTGTGGCCAGATCTAGCCTCCCAGAATCAGAATCTCCAGTCATTCATGGCCCACAAGCTCTTGGGAGAAGCCAGGAAAAGTGGATGTTGTGGGAACGGGGGCAGCCTTCCTTGCTGCCCTGGCTGTGCGTGAAGCAGCGCAAGGACACCCTTGCTCAGGTGTGTCCGCTGGTCCTGTGCTAGGCTTTCCTCAGGCTGCAGTTTCTTCTTCTAAAAAATGAGGGATTTGGACCAACAGTCTTTCAGGTCTGATGTTCCAAGAAGGATGCTTCTACCCACAGTGTAGCTTCGCGGAGAAGGCGGCTTGGAGTAGCTTGGGGGGGTCCATAGATAACAGATGGACAGTTACCGGGAACGCCTGTCTCTCTGTCTGTTGTGACTCCCCAGAAGCCCAGGGATGTGCGAGTGTCATAGCCTAATAAGTGGGAGCCGCAGGGTACAGGGTCCAAACGGAAATCCAAGCCTGAGGCATGCTGGGAGACTGGGTCCAGGCTGGGAAGAACTGTGGAGTATGGACGGGTCCTGTGCGCACGGAAGCTGGGGTGTCCATGCTGGGCTAGTGACAGGGTAGAGGGAGTGTGTTACGAGGAAGAGCACGGCCGCAGCGGGCTAGGAGGCCGCGCAGGTACAGCAGTCCTGGGGCAATCCAGAAAGCTTTTCTGCCGTTGGTTGAGGGAGCGAGGCCTGGGAGCCACGGAGGAGGTGAAGAAAGGCCTGAGGGGACAGTCTGTCCAGACTGCAGGCCAGCGGTGTGTGTCCCTCCCCCGGGGCAAGCACTGGTGCCTTACTTGTTTGCACACTCACGCGTGCTCACTCCCTCACACACGCATGCCTCACTTTCCCTCCGCTTTTTCTGGGCAGAGAGAAGCCATTGACGGAACTCCTCCTCCTGCCACAGTCAGGTCCTGTTTCCATCTTTTGCGAACTTTGTCTTGAAGAATGTGTCTTGAGGCTGAGATGGTGACAGACCTGGAAGCCGTCTCTTCTGGTGTCTGAAGAGTTGGGTCTGTTGAGGCAGGAGATAGAGGCCCTCAGAGTCAGGAGTGGTGTGTGAGGAAGAGCCCAGTCTGTGGGGCTGTGGGGGGCTCTGACCTGCCCGGGGCCGTCAGGCAGACAGGCTCGGCTGCTCTAACACCAATCAGAGCGCTTCTGGGTTCCCAGCACTTGCTTCCTACGTTAATTCATTTACTCTTCACAACATGCCTGCACTGGAGGCCTTTATGATCCTGATTTTCTAAATAAGTTCACCGAGGCCCACATGGCTTAAGTAGTTTGGCAAGGTCCCATAGATGGTATGAAGCGAAGCAGGGATTAGAATTCTGGCAGCCTGGCTCCTGAGGTCCAGCCCTATGTCCCCTGTGGGGGGAGAGAGAGAGAGAGAGAATGCAGGGGGGCGGGGCAGAGGGAGAGGCAGACTCCCTACTGAGCAAAGATGCCCACCTTCATCCCAGGACCCTGGGGATCATGACCTGAGCCGAAGGCAGACACTTCACTGACTGAGCCACCCAAGCGCCCCTGTGTCCAGGACTTCTTAAATGCCAGATTGGGCCCCTGATATCCCAGCTGCTGGGAATGTGATGAGCCCGCCATTACTGAAGGCATTTAAAGAGAAACTGAAGAGACCTCTCATTTTGGGCGGAAATCGGCATTAAATAATCCCTGCCCCTTAAAGGTCTAGGCAGTCGTCTGATTTCTGGTTCGCAAATGCAGGGCGTTTGCAAGCTGGCTCTTGGGAAGAAGGAGGGCTGAGCCCGTGTTCGGGGGGTCCGCTCCCCAGTGTGCTTTCCATTTCCAGCTCGGCCGGGCAGGACTCCAGCCTGGGACTGGGCTGCAGTGCTCCCCTGCCCCCGTGGCTCTAAGCTGAGAATGTGTCAGAATCACGGGTGGCTGGAAAACTGTCGATTTCTGGGCTTACTCCTGATTTAGTAAATCAAAGACGAGGCAGGGAAATCCGCCCTAATTAAAAGGAACCTGAAAGAAATCGTTTGACCCTAAAAGTGCTTTTATTTTTCAGTCATTATGTTGTAAAAAGCTTCTGATGGGAGAAGCTGAAGAGAGAGTACTTTTCACTCCACTGACACATCTCAGGATAAACCAGCACCCCTACCCGCCCGCCCCCCCAGAACTGTCTCACGGCTTCGCTGGGTCCTTCTCCCACATTCCCTGGCCCAGCCAGAGCAATACCATTTGGATGTGCTGTTCAGCAGCGTGTACAGGAACATTTCTTTGTTCAGGTTCTAGCACTTCAGACTTCTCTGGGGAATAATAGTCTTAAAAAATGAGATGTTTGCTGCATGTTTTCTTAAGGTTTACCAAGATCACTGGTTTTATAGTCACAATTAAGCCCAGCAGAAAAAGCACCCGCTCTCAGCTCTAGAGGTCCCAGTCTGAGACTTGGCGCCGCGGGGTCTACCAGCTCAGTTTGCTGCTTCCCCTCTTGGTGCTGTGGAATCCTCACCCACACCGAGGGTGACAGTGTGGCCAGCTGCCTGCAGAGATCTGCTTCGTTAATTGTTGAGAGCTCCGAAATGCCCCAAAACAAAGGATCGCACTTCTGACGTCTGGGCCCTTGAGCGTAGAGCCTGCGGGGGACACGGCTCACTTAGCATCCAGCAGAGTGTTCAGGGAGAGGGGATGGGGAGAGGCAGACGGAGCAGAGGTAGGCGGAGCGTCTCACGTAGCTGTCGCCTTCAGGTGGGAAATGCCCAGGCCGGCTGCCGTCCACGTGACCTGTGTTCCATGGAGAGGGCCCCGGGAGAGGGTCAGCGGGGAGACCCTCCTGCTGGCTATGTTTTATGTGTCCAGAATCCAGTAAGAAATGGGGTTGGCTCTTTGAGCGATGTTTCTGAGGGTGTCTGAGCATGTTCCTGAAAGGGAGCAACTGTCCTTGGGCCAGAGGGGTGGAGGTGTTGTGTGGAGGGTCTGCCGGCTGTCCGAGAGAGCGTGAGAACCTCTGGACCAGAGGCAGGGAGGCTGTGGGGAGGCTCCTCCAGCCAGGTGCGGGTCTCCACTGGTTCAGCAGCAGAGTGGGGGGAGGGGCTGTGACACCATATGGTGCCCGCGGTCAGAGGGTGACTGGCAGAGGAGGGGGCAGGTGCCGGAGGTGACAGTGCCAAGAGTCAGCAGCAGTGACGGTTTTTAAAATCACTGACCTGAGTTGATGAAACAAGGTAGTGGATTAACGTCTTTGCTTTATTAGGAGTGTTTTCATTTTATTCAGTCATTTTTCTTACACCAGAAGGATGCTTCCCTTAGTTTACATTCTGCTGCTTAATTTGCACGAATTTTTTTTTTTAAAGATTTTATTTATTTATTTGACAGAGAGAGATCACAAGTACACAGAGAGGCAGGCAGAGAGAGAGAGGGAATCAGGCTCCCCGCTGAGCAGAGAGCCCAATGCGGGACTCGATCCCAGGACCCTGAGATCATGACCTGAGCCGAAGGCAGCGGCTTAACCCACTGAGCCACCCAGGCGCCCTGCACGAATTTTTGCTGTAATTTGAAATACGTGCCTTTCAGATGCTGGTAATCTTGTAGGGTCTGATGGCCATTTTAAAGCCCACTTAGTGATGATCTTTAAAGAAGTTAGGACAGGACAGTTTTTGTATCTTACAAAGCAGGGGATGTGTCCAAGGATGATTCCAGGTCTCTTCTGAGCCCTGCGGGGTAGGCCACACCGTGCCCGACTGCACGGCCACTGGGGTGCAGAGTGGAGAGGTCCAGGAGGGGGCTGGGATGGGGGAGTGGGGACGGGGGCAAGGAGGCCTGGATGGTGGCCTGGAAAGGCTCTCATGCACTGCACGGGCTTGGGGGTCAATGCCACGGGTCACGGCCATGGGGATCACTGTGGCCAGCCAGGGCCCTGAAGGTCAAGTGAGGCCGGGACAGTGAGCGCAGGCTCAGCGCAGCACAGGCCTGGAGTCTGGCAGAGCAGCTGGGCCAGAGGTCTATGGAAGCACCGTGACTGTGGGGTTTGGGGTCTGAAGATCAAGGGCTGCCAGTGAGGACAGGTGCGCCAGCTGCTGTTCCCCATTCCCGGTCGCACTGTCCTCTGCTCTGGTGCTGAAGGGTCTGCCTCCTCTAGACAGGCCAGGCCGTTTGGCACACTCTGCTCACTGTCTTCCTTGGGGCGGGGCTGCGAGGAGCCACAGGAACATCTCGCTTGCTTGATTCTTGACAGTTGGTGTGGAGAGTTTTGTTCTTTGTCCTACTTATTACCCGTTTTGTTTGTTTTAATGCGGTCGTGACCGAACCTCAGGTCCTTGATCATTCGAGGTGAAGTTTGCTTGTTAACTCTAGTGACTCTCTCCCGTGGTGAATTCAGGGCTGGCTGGGCTTCCCAGCCTGGAGGTGGCCTTTTCTTGGGCCCAGATTGGGGGCCACGGACTTTACAGGCTTCTGTGGGGCGCTGAGACTGGGTTACTGCGACAAGGCGCCATGACACAGTACCACCAGCTGGCAGGTTTCACCAGTAAGTGGCTTCTCTTGCTGTGCTGGAGGCGCAGGACCCACAACCAGGGCAGTGGGGGCTGTGCCCCCTCTGAAAGCTCCAGGGGCCGGATCTCCTTGCCTTCAGCCTCTGGTGGTCCCTCGTGTTCTTTGGCGTGTGGCTGTGTCATTTCATTCTCTGCCTCCATTGTCACCGGGCCTTCTCCCTGTGTGACTGTCTCTCCTTTTCTTTTCTTTTTTTTTAAGATTGTATTTATTTATTTGACAGATCACAAGTAGGCAGAGAGGCAGGCAGAGAGGGGGAAGCAGGTTCCCCGATAAGCAGAGAGCCCAACATGGGGTTCGATGCGGGGCTCAATCCCAGGACCCCAAGCCAAAGGCAGTGGCTTAACCCACTGAGCCACCCAGGCGCCCCTGTCTCTCCTCTTCTTATGAGGACACCAGTCATACCAGGTTAAGGGCCTGCCTGACCTACTCCATGACGTCACCCTGACTACATCTGCAAGGACTCTGTTTCCACCGAGGGCCACGTTCATGGGGGATGAGGGTAGGGACTTGAGCATTTGTTTTTGTGGACACGGTCCAACCCTATCCCTGTCTCGTGAGCAGATCCCCCACCCCTTCACCTGCCCTCGCATGTCAGGTGCCCGCCACACCCTCACTGCGCCCCACTCCCTCGCGTACCCATGGAGACACGGCGAGGGGGGTGACCCTGGGAGGGAACCGCCAACTCCCCGGAGACTGTGCCCACAGGTGTCCGTGGCCTTCCAGGACCTGGCCGTGAGGTTCTCTGAAGAAGAGTGGCAGCTGCTGGGAGAGGGGCAGAGGGCCCTCTACCGGGACGTGATGCGGGAGAACTACGAGACGCTGCGCTCCCTGGGTAAGGAGCCCGCTCCGGCGCCTGGGAAAAGTGAAGGGAGGCAGGATCCAGGACCAGGCAGGTCCCGAGTCACCTTGAGCCCGCCAGGCCCGAGTCTTGTCTACAAAATGAGCACTATGAGAGGTGGTGTTCCGAGAGCTTTAGGCCGAGCCGAGGGCCTTCTGATTGTTTTAGGCCATTGTTGTTTCCGTAGTCTGCACCAGGGTTCTGGTAAGACTCAGTCCGGGCGCCCCAGAATGGCCAGAACGCTGAGCAGCCTGGGCTCTGAGCATCTGGTGGCCCCGTGCTTTCAGGGGTCTGGGTGACGGCGCGAACACACGTGTGACAGGTGCGTGCGTGCGGCAGGTGGAGGCCGGCTTCCTTTCTCAGGAGGCTGCTCCTCCCTCTTTGCTTTCCCAGGGACAGATGGGCTGCTCCCCCTCTCGGCCTTCCTGTCGCCTGCGGAGCCCGGAGGAGCCGTGGCAGGCAGGCGCTACGCTGGTGAGGGGCAGGAGACTCCCAGGGAAGGAGGCCCCCTGGGTGAGTAAACTTGGTAGTTGAGGGTCAGGCGCTGCTGGGTGTCCTGGGCCCCGGCGGACTCACTCTAGCTCCTTCCACTGGGCAGTGCTCGGCCCCTGGCTCTACTCCTCAGGGAGCACTGTGACCTCAGCCCTTGAAACGCTCTATACCCAAACCTCTCTGTGACCTTTCCCCCTTTGCCCTCAGGGCTGTGAACTTGGCATACTGTTGCCCGTTGTGTGCCACGCTAGGAAGAAACTTGGTGTCACCGTGGAGAGCACCCTCTACTCAAACCCCCTTTCTGCTACTGACATGGGGAGCCAGCCTGTGGCTCCCGAGGGTGCTGCCGTGAGGCTGACCGCTGGGGGCCTTGGATGGTGGAGGTGGCCCACGGGACTAGCTGGATGGAGCCGGGAGGGTAGGGGTGCCAGGAAGGGCAGAGGACCCGGCCGGTGGGAGGGGGAAGGGAGGCAGCCCTGGTGGCCTTCCCCTCAGAGAGGTACCGAGAAATGAGGGACACACTACCCAGAGTCCCCAGCCCCCAGTCCCGGCTGGATCCCTTTCACTTCCCGGACATCAGTGTCTCCTCGGCTGCTACCCACGCGGTAGGAGGGAGACGCGGAACGCGGGTTGGTCGTCGTGCGCAGAAGCATGAGTGCTGAGCTGACCGAGGGTGTGGGGGTTCACTGCGGCGTCTCTGGCAGGAGGAGCACCCCCGCACAGCCTGCACCTCACTGCCCTGGTGCAGCTGGTCAGGGAGATTCCAGAGTTCCTGTTCGGGGAGGTCAGCCCGGAGACCGAGAGCGGGAGCGGGGCCGTCAGCCTGGACGGGGAGCAGGGGAGCCCTGAGGGTAAGTCGGACAACGTCAAGTTCAAGCTGGGTGCCGTGGGCCTGCCTGTGCCCTACCAAACCCTAGGTGGGGTCGTCTGGGTCACAAATGTTCTGGGAGCACGTCTGCCCCTGAGAAGGCATGGGTAGATTGTGAGACCGTGGCTCCTGGCCTTTCTCACGCTGCTTCTACGTGTCCCATGGTGCCCTGTGTGGCAGGGGAGGCCAGTCTCTATTCTGGAGATGAGGAGGAAGAAGCAGTGCCCAGTCTGCATGGCCACTGGGGCTCAGTCCCCCAGCCTGTGCTCTGCCCACATCCCCAGTCTCTTGGTCCTTCTTCGTGCTCTGCTCCCCGGCTGCTTTCAGCTCAGACCACACTTCCTTGAGAAGTCTGTCCCCACCAGCCCTGGCCTTGGAGCCTGCCCAGTGGGTGGCAAATGACACAGAAAGTGGGGATGGGGGGATCCTGTCAGCACAAGACTGGGGCTGTGAATCTATGTTTCAGAGCCCGGAATGACCATGCAGGGGATACTGGCATCGGGGTCATTGTCAGTGGCACAGGACAAGGAGGGGCCTGGAGGGGCAACGTTGGGGGCATTTTCCCTGCTGCTGGGCTTCCGTCTAGTTTTGTGTGTTCTCTCCTCCTCCCCAGTAGCAGCTGGGACCGTGGAGGCTTGCCCGTTCCAAGGCCTTCTCAGCTGCCTTCCAGACGCGTCCACTGGCTGGCCCCGCATGGCCACCACGTCGAGCAGCGGCTCGTCGTCCAGCAGCCCGCCTGGAGCCGGGGGCCAGGGGAGCCCCCTCCCCTGCAGTGAGTACGACCTAGCAAGGACAGGGCTCTGACCCTGGAGGAAGGGGGACTGGACTCTGTGCCGTCCTCCTTATCTTTAGGACTCAGTTTCCCTTATTGCTCAAGCGGGCTGCCTCCCCAGAGAGCAGGACAAGGGCCCCTGTCTGTAGAGCAGAGAGGAAGTGTGATTCTCAGTGCCCGAACCGCTCTCGCCCAGCTCTGCTTGCAGAGTCCTGCATGGTCACGGACAGTGAGCGGAAGGCGGTTTCCAACACGCGGGCCTGTCAGCGAGGGACACCCCTGTGCGCACCTGACCTGAGTCTCAGACCTTCTCACCAAGGCAGCCCTAAGAGCAGAGGCCAGCAACTAGAATTTCTCTGGGGTCTCATTGTATTTCTAGAAATTCTTGCAAATTTTACCTTTGTTGGAATGTCTTTTATTTAAAATGTCTTAGAGGAATATGGACTAAAATTGGCTCTCCTGAAAACAGACCCTAATCAGCCTGTGATTTTAAGTGCCATCTGGCGGATTGGCTCTGGGTGTCCCCACGCTCAGGTTTGAGAAGCGTGAGTACAGGACCGGGCCCTGCATGTCAAGGCTGCCCAGCTCATTTCTTGAGGCAAAGTCAGAGGCTGGATTTGGGGGGTTCTGGGTTACTCAGCACAAGCAGTCTTGGTGTTTACAGTGACACCAGAAGGAAACTGGGAAAGGAGCCCCAAGCCGGACTCCTAGGACAAGCGTGCAGGAGCTGACTCAGCCACAAGTCCAAGTTTCTAGGACTTGGCAGCCCCCCAGGGATGTGTGGGGGACTGAGAGGCCTGTCCTCTATGGGGAACAATCTGGGGCAGTTCCTCAGGGCCAGGAGCCAGGGCTAGAAAGACTTTCTGTGTCTCCTGTAACAGAAACTGCTGACAAACCAAGATCTACAGAGAAGGACGGCCCAGAAGCCCCAGGTGGGGAGCCCAGCCCTCCTACCTGTAGCCCCAGCAGGAAGAAGGGCCATGGAAGACAGGAGAAAGGGACCCTGGGGACAGGTGAGAGGCTGAGAGTGGGGCGTGCCCTGGAGCGGAGCAGGGAAGGGAAACGGAGGCATGCACGTTCACACAGGCCTGTGGGGCGGCTCTCTCATCTCGGCCTCCTGACAGCCGGATGTGGCAGGTGTCCTTGTCCACACAGGTGGGAATCTCGGACCTTCTGGGGTTCCCGTCGCGGCCGTCGTCAGGGTGGCCCTGACCTTGGCTGGTCTTGTAGGTGCCGCGGGAATCTCCCCCGGGAACAGCCCCTTGCAAGGCCTCATCAGCTGCCTGAAGCAGATCCTCGTGCCTGGGTCCCAGAACCCTGAGGTGTCCCAAGGCTTGCTGCCTCCCGTCGCCGGCCAGGGCGCCTCTCAGCAAACCAGAGCGGAGCTGGGGCCTGAGAGCCTGCCCTGGGAAGGTGAGTCCCCTAGGATCCTGTCTCCTCAGGCCACGGTCTGAAGCTCCAGAAAAGCTCAGGTTGCCTTTCTGTGGCCGTTTCTCTGTAAACACCATGTCTTCCCAAAGGAGCAGCCGCTCCCCGGTCGTCGGTGGCCTATTTCTGGAGGCAGGCGGCTTTCTTAGGAGAATGACATTGGGTCAGCTGGTAGGAGGGAACTCGGAAGCAGACGTGGCCCTGGATCCTCCTGTCTTTCACTCGTCTTACTGTGGGACCCCTGAGGAGGAGCTACTGAGTGTCCCTTTGCTTTGAGTCCAAGTGGCTGCTTAGGGGCGCGGGAGGTAGTGTCGGGCAGCGTGGCGGGGGCAGGAGCTGTGAAGACTGTGAGAGGCTCCTTTGAGCCTTGGTTTCCCCATCTGTGAAAGGGGCTCCCTGATCCCACCTTCAGGTATGGTGAAGCTCAGAAACAGGAAGGTACTTGTGGGCGTGTGTGCGTGTGAAAAGCTCGGTCCTCCTCAGACAGACGCTCCGCTCAGCGCCGGGGGAACCATAGGCAGGAAGGGACCTGTCCGCTCTCTTCCTTCCCTGTGTCGTGCCCCATCTTGATGCTGGCTTCTCCTCTTCCCTCCTTCCTGCCGTCTGCTTCAGGGAGGTGTGAAGACAGGACTTTTTTTTTTTTTTTAAGATGTATTTATTTATTTTAAGAGGCAAGGGGGAGAGAGAGAGAGTGGGGGTGGGGAAGGGGCAGAGGAAGAGGGACAGTCTTCAGTAGCCTCTGCGCCGAGCACAGATCCTGGGGCTCCATCCCGTGATGACTGCGCCCCCCATGAACCCCCAAGACAGGCATTTTTAAAGCAAGCACCAAGAAGACAGTGGCCTGTGCAGGTCTAAATGAACCGTAAGAAGACCCACATTCCCAGATTTCTGGACTGTCTACTTTTTGCCATTTGTCGTGACTGGGCTCAGGGTGACAATACGTTCCTCTTTCCTGTAGTGAAGACAGAGGCAGCTCCCGGGGCTTGTCCCCTGCAGGGTCTGCTGAACTGTCTGAAGGAGATCCCGGAGGCCCGGCACAGGCGCGCCGTCCCCTTGGGAGTGGGGGACCCGCCGCTGCAGGAGGGCCCAGGGGCTTGCCCAAGGAATTCTGGAGGTAAAGGCCACTGGCTGGTCCGGGAGGGCCCCAGGACGACAATCTGTTCGCTTTTCCAGCTCCAAGCGGGCCCCCACATCAGGCCCTCGAGGCCTTCCCTCTGCGTGTAGGTCACAGTTGCCAAGTGTCAGGGGCCGTCCCTATAAAGGCAGCTCAGCATGTAGGAAGTGCTCCATCAATCCGTGGTCGCTATCCAGCTTGACTGTTGGAGTAGCGCTGCAAGTTCCAGAAGGGAGGAATGGAGCATAGGGAAGAGGAGGCCGAGAACAGAAGCTAGAGCTCCGGCCCAGCACACAGAGAATTGGGTGTTCTCATCATGGTCGTGTGGGCTGGGGTCGTGTTTGCACACACTGTGGTACTGATGTGGCATTCCTCAGTAGAAACGTCTGGAGGTGCCCCACAGGGGCCTGGGGCAAGATGGGGGTGTGAGCTGCTCCATGTGCTGGTGTTCGAGCCATGACCACCTTGGAGCCAGGGGCCTTGAGAGCCCCGTCCTGACCCTGTATCGGCCTCACGGGGGCTTCCCACAGGGCCCAGACCCCTCCAGACCCCTCCTCCCGGCCCCGGTCCGGGAGCTGGCAGCGCGCTCTCCACGGTGAAGCTGGAGGACGGCTGGGCCCGGAGCCCCCCGGGGCCTGCATCCTGTCAGCTCAGCAAGTGGACCCGCAGCCCCTCTGCCACCAGCAGCCAGGGGGGCGATGGAGAAACCAGAGGGGTCCAAGCGCCCAGCTGGGGTCCCCTAGCTCAAGGTAAGGCCGGGGGCATCTCTGAAGTCCTCTGGGTGGGATTCTCGGCCCCACCAGCAAGGTTCTGCCAGCCCGAAGGGGAGGGAGCAGGTCCAGCCTGCAGGGGGAGGACCTGGCGGGCCTTCTTAGGGGTGACTCCCTTCTCTTCACCCGCGTCCTCTCTAATCTGGGCCCCTGCCTGGAAGCTGTCCATTGTGGGGACTTCCATTTACAGAACTGCCCTGCCCGTCAGGAAGCTGGCCGCTGCGTACATGTGGGTATCTCCATGCCACCCTGGGCTGGGGTGCAGACTTGTCCTTGCCCTGTGGGAACAGGGAGTGATCCAGAGTCCCCCACAGGGTGTTCTGCCTGGCAGGCCTCCACACCCGTGTGGGCCTTGTCGGCCCTGCAGAAGGCAGGTTGGGGCAGCCAGCCTGGGGCTGGGCCGGGGGCACGTGCCCGAGATGGTGATAGGACCATCTCCCCTGTCCCAGCCGGCAGTGCCTCGAGCTCACCCCTGGAAGCCCTGGAGGCCTGTCTGAAGGGCATTCCCCTGAGTGGGTCGTTACCTCCCCAGCCGCCGGCCGCCTCTGGATTCCGGAGCCCTCAGCCGGGAGACCCCGGGTCTCAGAGGCCCGAGCTACAGCCCTGCAGATCCCACCGTGAAGGTAGATGGGCCCCTGGGCCCAGGGGTGCTGAGGACATCGTTGGGTCCCCTGTCCCTCCTCCTGGGCCTCTGCAGCTGCAGGCCCTTCTGTTGCCCCCTTACTGGTGCGTCCCCCTGAGCAGTTCCCGAATGTGGTGGGAGCCCAGCTCTTCTTGCTCCCTGGCCCCTCGGAGGGCTCTTACTCACCTTCCAGCCCCACGAGACCTGCAGTTGGGTTCGCGTGGGTTTTTCAACCAGTGCTTGAGCCCCTAACCTAAGGGGAGACCCTTGGGGGAGATCCTTTGGGGTCGGTGTCCTGGGTGCCTACCCCTAACCCAGGGCCCAGGGGACCTCTTGGCCAGTGGCTTTCTCGTGATGTCAGCTGTGCTGTTTCCTGCAGAGGCGGCTGGGGGTCCTCTTCTGGCTCTGAGTCTGCCGGCCTATGTGAGAGGCAGCCCTGCCCTTCTGTCAGGTCCCCACAGCACCCCTCCCAGCTTCTCCTCATCCAGCAGCACCGATGGGGACCTGGACTTCCAGAGCCCTGGGGGCAGCCAGGGACGTCCACGGGGAAAAGGTGAGCTGGGAAGCCTGAGGCTGGGAGTCGGTCCTGCGGAAGGGTGAGAGGCCTCCGTGCCCACCGTCATGTCTGAGCCAACTGGGGCAGACTGCCGTGTCCGGCGTCTGGAGCAGAGCGGGGCAGGAGCGGACACGGGACTTGTCACAGGCTGGCAGTGGCACTTAGCTCCGAAGGGGCAGGACTACATCTAAGACCCCTTACAAAATAGAAAGAGGTCCCCTCTAGTGTCAACTTTTTCCTTATCCCAGCCACAAAGAAATGCCTGTAATAATAGACTGACCTCTGACCTAGGAAAAAATATTCCGAGGTTCATGTAAAAGCACTTTAAGGAGTGTCAGTGGTGACCTGCGGCTCGTCAAGTGCCGCCCGCCTGCCGCGGTCTCGGTGGGGCAGGGGTGGCCACGGGGAGCTGTCACACGTCTTTGGAATCCCGTAGGACTCTATAATGTCCTCTCTTGACCTTTGTCCCCACTTGAGTCATCCAAGCGCTCTCGGTCTGCCTTGTCCACAGACACTGGGTCCCCCCGTTGCTCACCTCCGTATCCTGCCACATCTGTTGTTGGCAGAAGGCCTAGAGCTGCCCCAGGACTCTGCCGCGGGCTCACGGGGGCCTCCTGTGCCTGTGGCGGCCTGGATTCCTGCGCCCGCCGAGGCCAGCCCCTTACTGTGGGGGCTCTTTCCCCCCAAATGCAGCCAGTTTTTCTTTTTAAGGTTTAGTTTTTAATAGGTAATCAGTGCCTCATTCAAAAGCTATAAAAGGGTTCGGAGGAGAGATGGTGCTGTCCTCCGTCCTGAGTCACCACCGCCGGCCACACGTTCTCTCAGCTTCCAGGGCTGTTCTCCGTGCGGCCCAGCTGGCGGTGGAACTCTAACCGCAGGCCTCCCACCTGCTTTCTGTTTGCCATCTCCCTGTGGCACCTTCCTGAATTTTGCCTGCGAGTTTCTCGGATGCTCGCCGCAGCCCGTTCCCACTGACCGCCGCTCGGCACCGCCCGTGGGGGTTCGCACGTTGCTTGCTTGTGCGGCCTCTGTCGGTGCACTTCACTTTCTAAGGAACCCCAACCACAGGAGAGTTCATGCTGCCTTTTAGAAGCTTCCAGCCCAGCTCCCTGTGTGGCTCTAGAACCCAGGGAGACTGCCTCTGGGGCTCCTGTGGTTAAGCTTTGCTGTTCCGGCCCCCGCGGCAGCCCGAAGCGCTGGTTCTCCTTCTTCCTGCCCCGCCGGCCCCGCCGCAGCGCGCGCCTTCGGGAAAGAGTGTGGCCACGATGTCAGCTCACCCAGGAAGGGCCTTTCCGTTTTTTTTTTTTTTGATTTTTGGTTCATCTACTTCCTGCTGCTTCTATAGCTTTGTCACTAGAACTGCAGGATTTTTGATGTATTTGTGTTTTTGCTTTTATTTCCCCCCAAGCTGTGACCGTGCTAGTGTTGGCCTTCTCAGCCGGCTGCGTCGTATCTGGAGGTGACGACCCTGAGTGTTTCCCTCTGGCTGCTGCAGGGAGCCTCAGGCTGTCTGTGGGCAAGGCAGCAGGGTGGCCTCCCTCCCAGGGATGGGTCGCCCTTGTCACAGCCCACTGACCAGGTTCTGTGTACACGGCTCGGACAGGCTGGCCTCTTCCAGGGCTGGCCCAGGCAGGCCTGCCCAGAGCCAGGACTGACATGTGCTGGGCTCCAGGTGCCTGCCATGCCAGGCCCAGTGCTCTGAGCCTCCTCCCGTGGCCCCAGCTGCCCTGGACAGAGGCAAGGCTCCCGGGCTTCGCAGAGACTGAGCTCTGACCCTCCAAGGTTGCAAATGTGGGCTTTTCACAGGAAGCCCAGTGGGAAGCTCCCCGCTCCAGGGCCTGGAGAACTGTCTCAGAGAGATACCTCTGCTCAGGCCGCAGTCAGCCTCGTCCTGGTCCTCGGCAGGGGACAGGGCGCCCCAGAGAGGGGAGCCCAAGAACTGGACGGCAGACAAGGAAGGTAAAGCATGACTGCCCTGGCATGGGTGTCGAGGAGCGGGGAAGGGTGACCGTCACACAGCCAGCCCCGGCCCTGCCCCCCCACGCAACTGGCCAGACTCCAGTCAGCCCTGAGAGGAGAAGATGCCCTGGAAATGGCCTAGGCAGAGGCTGTGTGAGGCCAGGAAGCCGGACAGTGCTGCCAGCCTCTCCATAGTGGGTGGAGTTTGGGCAGGGTACCCAGGGCTGCATCAGGGCCGGGGCTGGGGCCAGGGCTGGGGCCAGGGCTGGGGTCAGGGCTGGAGCTGGGGCTGGGGCTAGGGCCAGGGCCGGGACTGGGACCTGCCAAGGAGATGGATTGCAAGTCCCACCTCCTGCTGCTCCGAGTCCAGGCCTGAGCCCGGGCCTTGGCAGCAGAGCGTCTCTCGATCCTGGCTGTGTTGGGCCCGCATGCCTTGGTGTCCAGCACATTCACTGAGCTGTGGGGCCCCCAGGAGTCCAGGTATGGGGTCTGGGGATAAAGAGGTCCTGGAAGATTTGGGTGGCTCCTGGGAACATCTGTAGGCCCGGCATGTGTCCCACAGCTGGTGCTCATGTGGCCCAGGAAGCCAGCAGTGGCAGAAGCTACGCTCTTGTCTGGTGACTTCCTTGTCTCAGTGCTCCATGGGGCTGACGGGCTTCTTCCCGTTTAAACAGGACTGAGAGGCGAGGCGGGGGAGCCAGTTCATCTGGGACAGAGTCAGGGGGAAGCAGCCACCAGCAGCTTCCAGCTGGCCAGCCCCCAGGCGCTTACCTCCAGCGGTGTCCCCGTCTGCTACCAGCGAGGGCTCAAAGACCACGGGGCTGCCAGGCCGGGGCCATGGAGGTGGCTCCAAGACGGTGAGCTGCCAACCCCCCTGGTGTTTGCCGGCACGTCTTCCCTTCCAGTAGAATCCTCCCCTCTTCTCTGCTCCTTCCATCCCCACTCAGGGCCCGGGCTGCGTGCTGGAGCGCGTGCGTTTCCCAGACCGCTGCTGCCGCGCTCCGACGCGTGCCTGGAGAAACCCGTAAGCCGGCCCGCTGGACGGAGGGGGATGGTTTCCAGCGGCCGTGGGGTTTCTCCGGGGGATGACTGGTGGCTTCTCTTATTGTAGCTGTTGCCTGCGGTCCCGGGCGGGCGGGGACCCCCTGCAATTTCCACTGCTCATTTGTCCTGACAGCGCTGCTCCTTCCCGGCCCTGCCCGAGTGGCTGGCAGGGTCTGGCTTATTTGGATAAATGTGGTATTTCTAAATATTCCCAGCAGAGGAGCGCTGGCTCTGGGGGGCTTCCCGTGGACAGGTCTGTGTCCCCGCTCTTGGACCAGTGGTGCTGAGTGAAGCAAGTGGCGGGGGGGCGGCCCGGCTCTCATACCCGGGGCCTGTCTGCAGCCAGACCGCTGGGGCTGGTGCCAGGGACTTGGGACTCCAGGAAAGCTGCGCGCTGCCTTCGCTGCCCCGTAGCTTCCATGGCCAGAGCGGGAGCTCTACAGGGTCTCCCGGAGCTAGAGGGGCCTCCTGCCTGTCGTCTGGCCGAGGGACCGATGTTCTTCTGTTGCTGTTTCCCCAGGTGCCGCCCCGAAGCCCTCCCCGCTCCGCTGCCTGGAGAACTCTCTGAAGGGGATCTTGCCAGGGAGGCCCTTGCGCTTCGCCTGCTTGGCGGGTCCCAGCCCCAGCCCCGGCTCCAGCTCGAGCTCCAGCTTCAGCAGCTCAGAAGGAGACGAGCTCTGGCAGCTGCTCCCACAGGGTGAGCCGTCCCCACCCCTGTGTTGCCAGAGAGGGACCGCCCAGCTGCAAGGCTCCTGGCCCCCTGTCCCTGGGCCCAGGCGGCGCCCCCACTGGCAGTGGCCCCGGTGAAGGCCCAGGGAGAGCCGAGCTCGGGGACCCCTGCCGGCTCCGTGCCGGTGAGCCCAGGGGCTCCTGCGAGGGGGCCTGGATTCTCTCCTGGCCTGACTCTTGCTGGAACTCTCTGCTTTGGTCACGCTTGAGTTCCTGCAAGCTGAGCCTCCTCTGACAGGGAGGGTGGGGCGGGGCATAGGGCCCCCGCGATGGTTGAGCAAGTTGTGTTGAGTGAGGAAGCCGGCAACGAACCTAATACGAATACATTGTCGCTATATCATGTGCGCGCCATATGCGCTGATACCGTCCGTCCACGCGTGTCCATGTCCCTGTCCGAGGGGATGCTCTCAGCGAGGGAAGCCCGAGGCGCTCTCCCAGCCCATGTGACTTGTAGGGAGTCCTGTGGACACTTACACCCCCCACCCCGGGCTAGTCCTGTGGTTCTTATTATCATAGGATGTGTGTTGGCAAAAGCTGTCAGGGGACTTGGAGGAACTGGATTAATAACCCTCAGCCCCTGCGGGGTCAGGAGGCACCCGGGACTCTGCCTTTCTTGGTCCCCAGGGCGGGGTGTCTGAGTTTGGCACCCTTTACTGGGGAATTTAAAGCATCCGAGCAGGAGTTAGGGCACACAGAGAGAGAAGCAGGGTTTCGAGTGGCTGGTTCTCCAAACTTTGATGCTGGGCCTTCTGGCCGGGGGCATCCGTGGCTCGGGCGAGCCAGCCTGGCTCCTTGTCCGGTGGCTTTGCTTGTGGCTGTGCCGGGCCTCCAACAGTACGTTTAGCCGAGAAGGAGGTCTTCGGAGTGGACGGCGCGGCAAGCAGAAGCTTTAAGTCAGGGTGTGTGTGTGTGTGTGTGTTGGTAGTAATATAAATTGTCCAGATTTTTTTTTTTAAGATTTTACTTATTTATTTGACAGACAGAGATCACAAGTAGGCAGAGAGGCAGGCAGAGAGAGGGGGAAAAGCAGGCTCCCCGATGAGCAGAGAGCCCGATGTGGGGCTCGATCCCAGGACCCTAGGATCATGACCCGAGCTGAAGGCAGAGGCTTAACCCACTGAGCTACCCAGGCTCCCCTAAATTGTCCAAATTTGATGATAAACAAGAACTGTCCACAGTGAGATTCTCCCACGTGGGAGAACTTAGAGGTTGTCCTGTCAAGAAATGCTGCCTGCTCCCCCAGGCAGCCTCGCTCCTCAGTCCAGGCCTGACCTGGTGTTTCTCCCTGCAGGAAAAGCAGAAGAGAAGACGGGGGGCAGGTTCCAGTTGCCCTGGAAAGACGTGTCCTCGGAAACCCCGGGCCGGCCTGCCCCCCCGGGCAGTGCTGGAGGAGGTAGGGGTGCGGTGAACAGTTGGGAAGGGAGTTCTCCGCCAACGCAGGCCCGCGGCTCCACGCAGTCCTTGGCCCCAGCACGGGCTGGACCACACCATGTTCCTCACGTGGGATACGGCAGAGTGGGCTGGGCACGGGCCAGTTCCCCATGGCCCATGGGGCGCCCCCAGCGCATGCCTGGAGGAGCCTCCCCGGGTTGGGGCCTGCAGATCACGGCGCTCTCCGTCTGGTCCCTCCGGCGTTCGGGGGAGAGCTAGAGGTGTCACTTCCTGGCTGCAGATGATTCCAGAACTAATCCAGTCCACCCACATCACACGTGCCCTAGCGAGCCATTCAGCTGGGGTCAGCCTCCCCGACAGGCCGAGCGCGGCCGTCCTGCACCCCCGTTTTACCAGTGTTTGAAAGTTGAAAGTTCCATTTTTTAGGCCGTGTTCAAGTATCCGCGTGTCAGAAGGGGTGTCCACACCCCAGGTGGTCTGTGCTCTTTCCACAGGGGCCTCTGGGAACCCCTGCCTTGCCGCTCAGCCCGAGAAAAGGCCTGGCCCGGGGCCCTGCCAGCCTCTTGGATCAGTCCCTGGGTCCCTGGCCTGGAAGCCCAGGGTCGGTGAAGAATCCGGGGGTCTGGGGCCTGGAAACGGGCGACCCAGTGTTGCAGGTGAACTGGTGGCTTCCCCGACCCCTTAGGTCGTCAGGGACCCTGCGGGCACAGGGTAGGCAGGGGGTCAGCGTCTGCTGTGGTCTCCGCCTGCCCTGCCTGCTGCTTAGCTCCTTCCCGCGGGGCAGGCGGTCCAGAAGCGGGGGGAGGCTTGTGCCCGGCGGCCTCGCAGCTCGTTCGGGTCAGAGGCACCAGGGCTCTCACCTCGAGGCCCGGGTGGTTGTTTCGTTCACTGTTTTCTCACAGAAAGAGCTGGCTTTTTCCTGAACGTACTTTCTAGAGACAGACCTACTGGTAGATCATACCCAGAATCAGAGTCTGGGGTTTGACGAGACCGTGCAGAGAGATGAGGAAAAGGGCCCTGTAGTGTTGAATGACCTGGCCGAGGGCATCTGGGGAGACGGGGTCCGTGTCACACCTGGCCCCGGGAAGCCCTTCCTGTACCTGGCAGGGGCATGTGGAGGGCGCGTGGGGCTCCGTCTCCTGGCTCACCGGGGGACCTGTGCCGGGACCCTCCCCCCAGTAGCTGGGGTTGGGGGGGCTTCGACGCCAGCTCCCCACTTCTGCGACTCTGGAGGCGCAGCCGTTTTACCAAGGGTGCCGAGCCAGCCCCAGGTTGCCGGCCCCGCTGCCTCTCCCGGGGGAAGTGTGCCTGCCGCGCCGCCGGCATCCTAGCCCTTAGCCCTTTGCGTGGGATCTTTCCCGAAGAAGCTGACCAGGCAGCATTCCAGCCCACAGGGTCAGAGTTAGGTTCTCCACAAGTGAGGGCCTTCTCCCCTTCCTTCGGGCTGCCCGGGTGCTGAAGAGGGGACAGAGCTGGGCTGGGGTGCGGCAAAGTGGGGGAAGGCAGGTGGGCCCCACCGGTCTGGGGTGGTACGTGCGCTTTCCTGTGAGGTTTGCCTGGGGTGGAGACCCGTCCCAAAGGGCCTTAGGGGAAAGGATTAGGTGATTTTTGTAAAAATAACTTAAGGTCTAAAATCCTGTGCGTCTGACCTCAGAATAGGGTGGGTAGAGGTCAGGACGGATGTGCTGGTGAGTGCGGCGCTGGGCACTGATGCTGCCTCTGATCACCCCACGGGAAGCCACCCTGCCCCGGGCTGCTCTGGCCCTCCTGGGCCCCTTTCCCAGATACTGTCCAGGGCCTTGACCTCTTGCTGTCCACTGAGCTTTCTCCAGACCCTGCCCTCTGACGCGGTAGGGCAGGGTTAGGTGGTCTGGGAGGTCTTAGACTGCCCTGAAAGGCGGTCCTTTTCCTAGATGGTGGGAAGGCCACTTGCTGCTCCGGGAAAGCTCGAGACCCGGTCCCGGGTCTATCCTGTCACGAATGTGGGGAGCAGCTGGGAGGCGTGCCGCCGCCTTTGATGCCCGGGGCACTGGCATCCGTGTCCTCAAGCCGGAGCCACCTTCTGTCCCTTCTAAAGCCAGGCCTGAGTGGCTGGGGAGGATGCTGAAGGGGCCCTGTCGGGGGAAAGAAAGGTTCTGACAGCCCGTGAACTCTGACCCCATGTCCCTGCTTTGGTTTCAGCGGGGACCCACGGGAAGCCACTTCCCAGAGGCCTGCCAGAGCCGCCCGCTGCGGCTGCTGTCCGGCCGGCTTTGCTGCAGGCGCCCCCACCGCCATGCCCCTGTGGAAGCTGTCTGCAGCCCGAGCTCCGCAGCCTGGGCGCCGGCCTCTCTGAGAAGCTGGATCGACTCGCTGCGGCCCTGGCAGGCCTGTCTCAGGAAGTAGCCGCCATGAGGACCCAGGTGGATCGGCTGGGGAGGCGCTCTCGGGGCCTTGGGCCCAAGCGCCAGGCGTCCTGGCCGTGGGCCCCCTCCCGGGGCTCTCGCTGGGCTCATGGCCCTGCGCACAGACACCTGCCCTACTGGAGACCGAAGGGCCCCACCAGGCCGAAACCAAAGATCCTGCGTGCTCAGGCGGAAGGCGGCAGGGCTGGTGACACCTCAGGCCTTTCCTGCCGAAGGTTCCGCCCAGCATCCCAGCTGCCTCCGGACACTCCCACGGCAGAACCTTCTGGACCCAGTTCCAGCCCTTCCCAGCAACCGCTCTCCTCAGCATGCAGCTGCCGCGCGGTGGTGCCTCTGCATGCCTCCCTTGGACACTCTGGGGGTCCCCGGAGTCCCCCCACCCCTACAGTGCCTACTGCCGCCTTGCCCCCACAGATGGCGTCTGCAAGCAGAGTCGAGGCAGAGCCGCTGTTCGCGGCTGCGGTGCCACCGGGGGCTCAGAGCCGGCCCAAGGATCCAAACAGCCTGATGGCGGGGGTCCAGAGAGCCCTTGAGGAGCAGCTGTGGGGTGGGGAACACAGGGTCCCGAGGTGGGGCGCCCCTAACCACCTTCTTCATCAGCTCAGTCCCGCTGAAGCTGTCCAGAGCCTGGTCACTTCTCCTAGGGGCTGTCCCACGCCCTCCCCCTGCTCCGGCCGAACCTTCCCTGCTTCCGGGCTGTGAAGGTGCTGGGAGTTCCGCCGTTGGCCTGAGCACCCCTTACTTTGTACCGCTGATTGCTCAGGGAGGCCACTGTTCGGGGCGCAGTTCTCAGCCACGCCTGTGGCCTTCTTGGCTCAGGTTCATTCAGATGCCGCGTCCCTGTCTTGTCCCTCCCACTGGGATGGCCCTAGCCAGCCGGGGTCTGGTGGACCCACAGGCACACGCACACCATGCTTGCCTGGCCACTGCGTCGGCCACAGAGGGACCAGGACCGCCCCATTTCCTAGCATCCGCCCTCCCTGATCTCAGCCCGGAGGAGGGCTTGGCCCTTGCTTTCCTGGTAAATCGGGGACCTGGGTTTCATTTGGAGAGAACTCTGCCCCGTGGCCGAAGCTGGATTTGCCTGTGTGGAGTCAGTCTAGTGTGAGAGGAGTGGGGTGTGGGGGTCCTGGGCTCCTAGGAAGGGGCTGCCTGTGGTTCTCTTCCCAGGACGAGTACCTGGTCGGCTCCGCTGCCTGCCTCTCCACACCCTCGGGAGAATTCAGCCAACTCCCAGAAGGCTGGGGAGATCATCTGCCGAACGGGATTTCCTGATGAGTCCTTGGAAGAGCCCCGAACATTATACCGCGAGCCCAGACCACAGCCCACAGCCCAGTCCGTGTGAACAGCAGACCCTCACTCTCAGCCTGGAGGCCAGAGTCCAGGGTCGGGGGGTGGCCAGGCCTGTTCCTACTGACGCAGTGAGAGAGACTGTGTCCCGGGGCTCCCTCCTGGCTTCTCACTGGTCATCTTCGTGTCCACATGGCTTCTCTGTGTCTGCATGCGTCCAGATTCCCGCTTTGTGTCGGACAGCAGCCATGTCGGACCCCAGTGCCCCCACTGTGACTCGATCGCCTCTTTAAAACTCTGTCCCCAAATAAGGTCACATTCTTAGGTACTGAAGTTAGGACTTCAACAGGAATTTGGGGAACACAATTCAAACCGTAACACGTGTAAGGGACTGTTAGCTTTGTTGACTTCGTCTTGGGAGACGAGGGCTTGACTAGGGTCTCCAGACCAGAAGGGCCTGCTGTGTACCCCTGCCCCTCGCAGGTGGCCCTCAGCGGTGTACCGGGAGTGCTGTCTGTGGCTTACCTGCCTCGTGTCTGTCTCCAGGGTCAGATCTCTTCTCCCAACCTTGTGTTCCCACTTCCGTCCTTATTGGATGTGAGGAATCTTGGAATCTTCGGGAACTGTCTGTGCGCACATTTCCTAGGAGGAGCTGCCCGGCAGGCTCTGCCGTCAGGGAACACGGGTGCCTGAGCTGAGACCCAGGCCAGCTCGGGGCCCAAAAGGGGCTGTCGCCTTGTGGCTGCCGTGCCTGCTCAGGGCCGAGGGACACGCGGCTGGCTACTGAGGCGGGAGGTGGGGAGGGGCTGGACTGACGGCACGTCACCGAGCGGGTGACAGCAGTGTGTTCAGGGCTGAGTAAGTCCCAGGAGGACTGTCTCAGAGGCTCATGTCCAGGAGATCACGTCACTGGATAGGCCGACTCCCCAGGTAGCCATACTTGATAAGAGTAAGGAACAGAAGACTTCTAGACATTCTACTCAGAGACCTCAGGAAGATGAGTCTGTTTCTCTTCAGGCTTCTGTGAGCGAGGCTGGGCACGTTTCGGAGCCCCTGAAAGGGACAGACAGGGCTGGGGGGAGGGGGTGGAGAGTGTGGTCAGGATGACGAGGGTTCTGGGCGCCCCAGCTCAGCCCTCCCTTGGTCCTGCCCGCTGGCCTCCTGTCCCTTCTCCCCTTCTCAGCAGCGGTCACAGAGAGGTCAGCACCTACCTTGGGCATTTTAGGGTTTTGTTTGGTGAACTTTCTTAAGTATCAGCACCCCGCAGACCCTGCAGCAGGTGTGAAGGAACAGGTGAGCTCAGAGGGCATAGGTGACCTTGAAGTAGCACAGCTTGTCCTTGGCGGAGCCCGCAGGAGCTCCGCACCCCTGCTGGTGCTCGGCAACGGGGCACATGCCCTCCCCTGCCAGGGAACCCTCCTTCCAGCCATCTCTGCTGCAGACAAGGATGCGGGGGGCCAGCCCAGGCTCAGTGGTCCACATCCAACTCGACCGTATCGGAAGCTCAAGTCTTTTTTTTTTTTTTTTTTTTTTTTAAGAATGTGGAAAACAAGTAATAAAATGAATGGTAAGAAGCTTCCTGCTCTGCGTGTTTGCATCACAGGTCTACTGCCACACGAGCACAAAACCCTTTCATGGTTGGTAGCTGGAAAATGTAGACGGTAATTTGGTGGAAAATCTGTGCCGTTTAGTCCGTGTGCATCTCCTTCACCTGCTTCGCGAGGAAATGTGGTCATTGGTGAGAGGAACAGAGCGAATTCCAGGGGCCCAGGGAGCGGGCTTGCAGGGAGAGAAAAGGTCTGGCTCTGCGTGTGCCCATTGTGGGCATGAGGCTGACGGCCCCGGGCTCCCTCCGTACAAACCTCCCCCACCCCAGGCTTGCTTCAGGGTGCCAGCCGGATGCCTAACGCGGCAAAGTGAGAAGGGGCTTAGCCTGCCAGAGTCTGAGCAGGCTCCCCCCAGCCTCCAGGCTGGCGGCGGGGTCTAGTGGGAGGGGGGCTGCTGTTGGCTGCTCGATGTGTCCCCTGATGTCACCACTCCCTCCTGGAGGAGCTTGGCACACTGGCAGGCCAGGCTTCACCTTTTTTTTTTTTTTTTTTTTTAGATTTTATTTATTTGACAGAGATCACAAGTAAGCAGAGAGGCAGGCAGAGAGAGAGAGGAGGAAGCAGAGAGTGGGATGCGGGGCTCGATCCTAGGACCCGGAGATCATGACCTGAGCCAAAGGCAGAGGCTTTAACACACTGAGCCACCCAAGAGCCCCTTCACTCCACCTTTTTGTGTGTTTCTGTTTCAGATGTGGCTTCTGTAAAGAGCCCACAGTGCGATTTTATTTTTTAATCCAGCTGGTCAAATTTTGTTCTTTTTTTAGGGCTCTTACTCCATTTGTGTGTAATTATGATAGATTTAGATTTTTAATAGACAGTCTTATTTTGTGCTTACATTTGTCTAACTTGTTCTGGGTTTTTCTCCTCCTGCCTTCTTTTTATTATTTTTTAAAGATTTTATGTTTTGTTTTTGTTTTTGTTTTTGTTTTTTTGGGAGAGTGAGCAAGGGAGGAGCAGAGGGAAGGCGAGCAGATGTCCTCCCAAGTGCAGAGCCCGATGCGGGGCTCGATCCCACGACCCCCAGCTCATGACCAGAGCCAGCATCGAACCAGATGCTTAACTGATGGAGCCGTTCCTCCTGCCTTCTTTTTAATTAGCGGTGTTGTGGATATTGTCTGAATTTAATAATTTCATCTTCCTTCTATTAGCCTCAACATTTAAAGAACTAGGAGGAAAAACATCCAAAATTACAGTCACATTTGGAAATTCTTAGCATGTCTTTTTTCAGAAATTGGTAGAACAAAGCAGGAAAGATACAGATCTGAACAAGCCAACTAGTAAACTTGGCTTGATGGATGAATGTATGGAACACTGAGCCGTAGGACCACAGGAGGCTATCCTGATCCTGTGTGTTTCCAGCTCCTGCGGCCCCCTTGCTGGGGGGTGGTACGGGGCAGCTCCCCCAGTGAGTCCCCAGAGGGCACGGAACCGAGTCCTAGGCAGTGGGCTGGCATTCTGAGCTTTCCGTAAGTGGCCACGGCCGGCAGGACACTTGCCACCCTGCGATTGCCCACGGACTTCTGTTCCAGCTGGGCTGGGCTTCTGGCCGCTCCCTGGGCAGGCTGAGCCCGCGAGGGGCCTTGGTGCTCCCTGTCAGAGTACCCTTCCTCGATGGTCTTGCTTTGACTAAGTTCACTTTACTAGCAAAGTCCAAAGTGGGTGCTCCACTGAGACGCCTGCCCTCTGAAGGGATAAGTCACAACAGGAATGGCTGGCACTCAGTAAGCACTCCCTGCGTCCAGGAATGGTGCCAAGGGCTTGCAAGGTATGAAATCCTCAGAGCAATCTTTTTTTTTTTTTTTAAGATTTTATTTATTTATTTGACAGAGAGATCACAAGTAGGCAGAGAGGCAGGCGGGGGGGGGGGGGGGGGGGGAGGAGTAGGCTCCCTGCCAAGCAGAGAACCCGATGCGGGGCTCCATTCCAGGACCCTGGGATCATGACCTGAGCCGAAGGCAGAAGCTTAATCCACTGAGCCACCCAGGCGCCCCTAAATCCTCAGAGCAGTCTTAAAAAGTAAAGCTTGTTATCCCCATTTTATGGGTTCAAGCCCTCAGCTTCGGGGTACGGAGTTCAATAGTTTGTCCTAAATCACAAATCTCAGGTAGCCAGCAAGGACGCGGCCTGCCATCGACTGCTGCTCTCTGCTGCCCCCTGGCGTTGATGTATTCTCGGTGTTTCCCCGGGACCCCGTGGGCTCCCATTCGGTAGGATTCTCTCACCAAACCATGTTCCAGGCAACTGAGGCCCCATCACTTATGTAGACGCCTTTCTACTGTTTGATCTTTGCCTTGCGGTGAACAATTTTGTGCTCGTGCCTTTTCCCCCCTGTTTTCAAATCTCCAGAAAACAGGACCCCTGAATGTGCATCTTAGGAATCTGGACAGGGAAAGTCTGCTGTTTCTAAACATGTCATTTCTTTGGCATTAACAGTAGCTAGCTGTATCAGTTTTACAAATGTGTATCACGGAGTGGAACTGATATTTCTCCCTTTAATTTCAACCCTGCAGAAAATGTGAAAGACTAGTCCAGTGGACGTCCGTATACCCTTCACCCGGAATTTACTAGATGGTAGTATTTAGCCACAGCTGCATTTTCTGTCTCTCTCAGCCTCTAGCTCTCCCTTTCTCTTTCTGTATATATGTAGATATTTTTTTCTTTTTTGCTGAATCATTCGTAGGTATATTTCAGACGTCGGGGTATTCCACTACAAAATATTCCATCATAAATATCTTTAGAGGGACAGTGTCGTACATAGTCATACTACTGCTGACACCTCGCAAGAAACTGAGTATCGATATAATATCATCGCTGCCCGGGGCACCTCGGTTAAGCATCCAGCCCGATTTCGACTCAGGCCCTGATCTTAGGGTGGTGAGATCAAGCCCCACGTCAGGCTCCGTGCTCAGATGTTCTCTCTCCTTCCCCGTCTGCTTCCTCCATGTACAGTCTCTCTCTAAAATAAATAGTTAAATCTTTTAAAAAAAGATCACTGCACAATGCATAGTCTATATTTAGATTTCTTAATTGAAATTGAAATTCTTCAGCATCAATTCTTCGATTGTCCCCAGAATGATTTTACAGGGCTTTTTTGGTCCATAATTCAACTAAGAATCATGCATTGCATTTGATTGCCATGTCTCTTTTGTCTCTTTGAATCCAGAATTGTTCCTTACTCTTTTTTCTTCCGTGACATTAACATTTTTTAAAAGATTTTATTTACTTATTTGATAGACCTTAAGCAAGGGGGGAGCGGCAGAGGGAGAGGGAGAAGCAGGCATGGGGAGCCCGATGTGGCGCTTGATCCCAGGACCCCGGGATCCTGACCCAAGCTGAAGGCAGATGCTCAACTGACTGAACCACCCGGGCACCCCAACGCTGACATTTCTTAATAGGTCAGAGAATTAGCCTTGCACAACGTCCCATTACCTGGATTTGCCTGTTTCCTCATTATTGGATTCAGGTTCAACATTTTGAGTGAGGCTATGACAGAGGTGAGATTGAGCGCTTCTCCCCTTTTCTTTTTCTTTTTTTTTTTTAAGATTTTATTTATTTATTTGACAGAGATCACAAGTAGGCAGAGAGGCGGGCAGAGAGAGAGGGGGAAGCAGCCTCCCTGCTGAGCAGAGAGCCTGATGCGGGGCTTGATCCCAGGACTCGATCCCAGGACCCTGGGATCATGACCTGAGCTGAAGGCAGAGCCTTAACCCACTGAGCCACCCAGGTGCCCCCTCTGAGCACTTTCTATTCAAGTCGGGGAATCTAGTGTTTATTCAGAGTAGTCTGCGAGGGAGGACCCCATAGGGCAGGTGAGGAACCAGGTTTAAAGAGAGAAGTTGGGGGCGCCTGGGGGGCTCAGTCGGTCGAGCATCTGACTCTTGGTGGCATCTTGGGTCGTGATCTCAGGGTCATGAGATGTGGCCCTGCAATGGGTTCAGAGGGGAGTCTGCTGGGGGTTCTCTCTCTCTGCCCCTCCCCCAAGAAACAAATAAAAAATAAAGCCTAAAAAGGTCTGTTTGGTCTGAACCATGTCCCCCCCCACCACATCCCCCCCACCAATTCACATGTTGAAGGAAGCCCTAGAGCCCAGTGTGACGGGATGTGGAATAAGTAATGAGGGTCACAGGGGGTCATGATCATGGGCCTGGTCCGACGGGATTCGTGCCCTTATTTAAAAAAAGAGGCCCCAGAGAACTTGCTCCCTCTGTGAGAGGGAGCGAGGCCTCACAGGAACCCAGCCAGCCTAAGCCTTGATCTTGGACTCCCAGACTGTGAGAAGTAGATGCCTGTCTGAGCACCCAGTCGGCGGCGCTCTGTCTTGCAGCCCGGGCGGACGAAGAGGAGGCCGGCCCTGCTTACCCAGGCCCCCGACTCTCATGCCCACTGTGCAGCTGCAAAAGGGATGTTTTAGACAATTTAAAAAAATATTTTATTTATTTTTGAGAGAGAGAGAGGGAGAAGCAGACCCCCGGCTGAGCGGGACTCAATCCCAGGACCCTGAGATCATGACCCGAGCTGAAGGCAGAGGCTCACCCAACTGAGTCACCCAGGCGCCCTCTTTTAGACAAATTACCAGGACTCTGCAGTGGAAGATGGGACTCCGTGTTGCACAGCATCTCAGAGAGCATTTGTCTGTGGTTCTCAAGCCTGACTGCGCCTGGGGATAAGGGAGGCAGCTCTGGTGCAGTGCGTCCCTGGCCCACCCGCCCTCTTGATGGACGTCAGCAGTTCTGGGACAGGCCTCAGGAGTGGGTGCCTTCTCCCCACCCTCCTCACCCGCAGGTCCTCTTGCTGGGAGCTGAGTCCTCAGCTTTCTGGGGCTCCCGGGGAGGGGAGGCCGGTCTCTGAGCTAGCCGACTCACAGCCCTCCAAATGCTATTGCCTATGACATACACAGTTTAAAAAAGGTCTGAGGCTCCCGGGTGGTTAAGTGTCTGACAGCTGATCTTGGCTCAGGTCTTGATCTCAGGGTTATGAGTTCAAGACCTGTGTCGGGCATGGAACCTGCTTTAAAAAAAACAAAGTAGGTTTGCTGTGGGAATTAGACTTTATGTCATCGCTACTATGTGTGAGAGAGATGCAGCCTCATCAGAGAGAAACGTCCATGGTGCCAAAGTACTTCCACTTCACGTGAACTTGAACTTCGGGCTGTGCCACCTGCCTTCACGTGGCGCCTGCGTGATCCACATCCCACCTGTGCCTATCGTTCATGGACCACTTTTCTCCTCAAATCCGCCCACTCCTCTTTCGTGCTATGTCCTGCTTCTCTCATTACCACGGCCCTTCACTTTGGGCCTCTCCACCTCTGCGGTGACCCCTGTTTATAGAGCCATCCCAGGAAGGGGAAGAGAATATTCTGGAACACTCATGTAGGAGGCTTTTCCCCCTGTGAGTTAGCGGTTAGACAGATGACAAAAAGCCCATGTCCAGAATACCAAGCAAACCAGCCAGTGAGGACCCGTCCCCTCCCCAGTCCTAGGCTAGCTGGGGCCATGCCCTTCTGCACTTACCAACTCTCTCTCTCTCTCTCTCTTTCCCAGGTGCCGTGGTCATACTGCATCTTCTTTTCCCAGACCCCAACCCGTATAAAACCCAGACCCCTAGCCCCAGAGGGTCTCCATTTTAGATTAAGAAATTATGAGTTTAGAACTTCAGCATTTATCTCAGAACCACTAAACCGACCATGGAGGACAGACACGCAGGTGCCCCCGTGATCCCACCTCTTGGTGTTTAGTCCTTGGTATGATCCCCTCCCCTGAATGTGGGCAGGAACCTGTAACTTGGCCTTTGACCATTGGAATATGATGCAGGTGACGGATGTCACTGCCATGGTCATGTGAGGTTTTACAAGACTCTGTCTTATCAGTGGACACTATCTTGGCTGGTGTGATGACGTAAGCACCGTGTTGAGAAGCCCACAAGAACATAGCCACCTTCAGAAGAACTGCAGGCGACCTAGGATCTGGGGGGGGCTTCCGACGGACACCCAGCACAAGCCACAGCCCCCAGTCCAGCAGCTGCAAGGAACGCATCTGCCAGGCTGTGGGAGTCCAGACCAGATCCCTCCCAGCTGAGCCTCAGCTGAGAAAGCAGCTGGGCTGACACCCTGATCGGACCCTGGGGACCCTGAGCAGAGGACCCGGCTGGGCTGTGCCTGGTTTCTGACCCACAGACACTGTCAGATAATGTGTGTTTTCTCCAGCCACTGACCACGCGGGTATCGGTCATGCAGCAAAAGATCAGAAATATACACAGGCCCACACCACCTTCTTTCCATTCACAAACCTTCATTCCAACAATTTAAAAACTGTCATTACAAAAGATCTGGGAAAGGCAAGAGTATGAAGAAGACATACAAATAGCCCACAATATCTCACGCTTCGTCAGTGCTGACCATGTGGCAGGCACCGAGGACCCCAATTAAGACTGTGTGATTGCGTCCCCCATGACAGCTGATCAGAGTGGGGGAGTGGGGGTAAACGTAACCTTCCAGTTCTAGGAATTTGGAACTGAGGTGGTCATTTGACTGACTACCCTGGTAACAGGTGAACGTGGAAGCCGTGGGAGGCCACGTTCCCCATGCCACGGGAGTAAAGAGGCAGGAAAGCTGGTCTGTGGAGAAGAGGAAATGAACAGATGCAGAGAGACAGGGACGAGAGAGCCACGTGTCCGGTGTGTCACCCCAACAGAAAGCAGCCGTCCTGAGGGTGCACTGCCCTCGCTGGGGAACAGCTCGGACCGATGGTATCTCTGCGGGGAGCCAGTGACTTGGAGGAGCTCAGTGAGCACCTGTGAGAGGAAAAGTCAGGATTGCAGCAGCCTCCTGCCCCTCAGAGGACACTGTGCCATGCCACCACCCCCAGCCTAAAGAGAACTTTCCTCCTCCCTTCTACACAGCCAGCCCCCTGCGGGGCCAACTGAGGCTTGGAGAGTGAGGAGGAGGGAAGGTCGAGGTGGAGAGAACTTGAGACCTGGGGAAGCCTCGCATGGAAGAAAATGAATGAAAGTGTATATCGCAGGTTATGTAAGTAACCAGTTAAAGGAAGACCAACCTGCCACTTGGACAAATTGCAAGGCAGGAACAGCTGAAGACCAGACCAGAGAGGAGAAGATATCGAAAGTCCAGGTGGACCACAAGCCTGGACCTGTGTGGATGGCCAGTGAGGACCTGGTGCCACAGGGGGACCGTGCATCCGGCAGTACAAAGATGCTATGGCGGCGAGGCCCATTGTTCTGGAAGAAAGGATCCCCACAGCCCAGCCTACTCGGAGAGAGTCAGCCTCACCCTCCACAACCACACCATTCCTGGGAGGAAGCCACGGCACCGTGGTGGTCTCCGAGGGCCCCCTGAGTGCCCTCTGTGGAAACCTTGGGCAGAGCAATCCCAGCGAGAGAAAGGGGGCTCTGAGCTAGGCAGGAACTGCCTCGCTGGGCTGGAGGCAAGCCCAGGGTCTGGCTTCTGGAGAGCCCGAAGTAGAATCCAATTTGCCTGCTCTTAATGATGTTACATAATGAGGTTACGTAAGCCCATGCCATAAATCCGTGTCCTGGTGTCGACCAAGAATGTCCCTGAGGCTGACCTAAGCCCGGCCTTCCGCTCTGGCCTCTGTCGGGGAGTTGGGAAAATTGGTTTCCTGAAAGCTTTCCCTGACAGCAGCGCCTCTTCTGGAAGAGCCCAGGTGCGCTCTTCTCCCCAGTTGCTGCTTCTCCACTCCAAAGCCACTGCGCGTACCAGCCTTTCCCCAGACCAAAGCTCTCTGGAGAAGACAGGACGTCACCTGTTCATGACAGAAGGGTCCCCTTTGTGAAGTATAAGACTTGTCTCTGGTTAAAGAAATTCCAAGGATCAGTAGGGAGTGGAAAGTCGTTTCTCTCACCCCAGGCAGGAGGTTGTTTCCCTTCCGGGCCCTCGGAATTTCTTTCCTCCCGGACAGCATGTGCCGCACTGTGACCACAGGCCAGGTTCTGCCTCAACACCAAGGAAGGGTCTTCTTCTTCTTCTTCTTATTGCTATTAAAGATTTTATTTATTTGACAGAAAAGGGTGAGCACAAGTAGGGGGAACAGCAGGCAGAGAGAGAGGGGAAAGCAGACTCCTTGCTGAGCCTGGAGCCTGGTACGGGGCTCGAACCCAGGACTCTGGGTTCATGACCTGAGCCGAAGGCAGATGCTTCAACAACTGAGCCACCCAGGCGCCCCCCCCCCCCACACACACAATGAGGGTTCTGGAGTAATGAGGGGCAGAAAGAATTTCCACTGTTGGAACCCAGCCTGTCCTCTGACCTCACTGCCGCACCCTGTCCTGCCCGGCTTCAGTCTGCCCGTACTGTCCCCCAGGATGCTGGCTGGGAGCGCCCCCACCCCAGTTCCACCATCTGTCCAAACCATCCCCGCAGCCCCTCTTCAAACTCGCTCACCCCTCGAGGGAAGCCTCACCCCTGTGTGACTCCTCCATGCTTTATCTCTTCACAAATAAGCCCTAGCGTGGGCAGGTTCTCGCATGTGTGCGTGCACACACACACACACACACACACGAGTGGTTTACAGAAACACTAGACAAGACAGTCATGTTTGGGGGCGCCTGGATGGCTCAGTGGGTTAAAACCTCTGCCTTCGGCTCAGGTCATGATCCCAGGGTCCTTGGATCGAGCCCCACAATGCTGGTTTCTGTTGACCACTTTATTCCCAGGGCCCTCCAGCATATATTCTGCACAGTGCATGTGTGCAGAATCAAACGGTGAATGAATGGAAGAGAATGTAAAAAGCATGAGTAGCTTTTTAAAAATCATGTCCTTGGGGAGACTGGGTGGCTCAGTGGGTTAAGCCTCTACCTTCAGCTCAGGTCATGATCTCAGAGTCCTAGGATCAAGCCCCGCATCGGGTTCTCTGCCTACTTGTGATCTCTGTCAAATAAATAAATAAAAATCTTAAAAAAAAAAAAAAAGCCAGTCATGTTTGATGGAAGATTGTTCTCTGTTACTCCTATAGTCACCTAAAAGTCAGTTGTGCCTTTTTGTTTATGGATGTCAACGGTATTTCACTGTTAGAGAAGTAAAAAATATATAAATTTAAAAGCCACTTGTAAAATAAAAGAACACAAAGCAAAATTTTTATATTTTGGCTTTTTTGAATGCCGTGATGCATCTCCAAAAACCTCCAGCCCATTGATGTGCAAGTGCAAGAGCTTGGGGGAGTGTGAGCTGTGGAGGGCCCAGGTCTGCCATGGCCCACATCGGATCAGAACTGTGCTGCCGGCCGCCCTACTCTGCCAGACTGAGCTGGCCCCGTCCCCAACCCGGTCATGTCCCTGCCCAATGCCAGGACCCCAAATTTCCGTCTCTCCTCCTCTAGTTGTGGCTTGATACTCTGGTGAAGCTCTGTATTCTGGGTTGAACGCTGTCCCCTAAAGAGACAGCCTAATCCTCCATCCCTGTGAAGGCGACCTCATTTGCAAACAGGGTCTTTGCAGATGTCATCAAGTTAAAATGAGGCCCTTAGGCTAATCCAGGGTGACTGGATCTTTCTAAGAAGAGACATAGAGACAGACACACACACAGAGGAGACCACGTCAGAGGTGAGAGTGAGGCGTTTACAAGCTGTCAACTTCAGAAGCTAAACAACAAAGAGTATCTCCAGCAGGAAATGAATTTATTTGGGAATAACACAGGAATTGAGACTTGGAACACACGAAGGATGGGGAACCACAGGCAAGTCTAGAGAGCAAAGGTGGACACTGACTTTTAGAGAGGAAAGGGGAATTTGGGCGGGCGTGCTGTGAACAAGAGTTCATTGGAGGAAAATAGGAGTGCAGAGTGCTTGGCAGCCTCTCATTGGCTGCAGGCGATTGAAGCCTTGGCCTCTCATTGGCTGAAGGTGAGGGCAGCTTGCGGTTGCTAGGCAGAGAGGAAATCTTCCTTCTTCCTGCTGTGCTATGTGAGCTAAGGCGGGCGGTGGTGCATGAGAGCCCTGAGAGGCCTCCCTTCAGGGCTTTCGGACTCCATTTTGAATACGGTTGCCTTCATGCATTTTCACAAAGGCAAGGAACAGGCGGTGAGGACTGCCAGTATCCCCAGAAGCTGGGAGAGAGGCCCGGGACGCCTCCTGCCTGAGAATCTTCGAAGGGGCAGCTCGCTGACTGCGGACTGCTGTCCTCCGGAACTGGGAGAGAACACGTTTCTCAGTTTCCCAGTTTGTGGGACTTTGGGACAGCAGCCCTGGGAAGTAATCTAGCACCTGTGGTCCAGAAGGAGCCCTGTAGCAGACTCTGGTGTGTGTGTGTGTGTGTGTGTGTGTGTGTGTGTGTGTGTGTGTCTGTCTGTGCAGGGGAAGCAGGCGGATCCCGCGAGCTAGGCAGGCAACTTGCACACAGTTCTCAATCCTGGGGCCTGGAGCTGGGCCCGACCTGGGCAGCTTCACCAAGTTGGTGATGCACAAGCTCTTGTCCTAGGTGTCTACCCACCTGCCCCGCGAACGCGCCCTTCCTTCCTTGTGCTCCTCACAGCCTCTCTCCACCCTGTCCCGTCCCCTCCGAGAGTCACTTGCTGGACGCCAGCCCCTCTTTCCACTGCCTCTGCTCAGGATGTTACAATATGTGTTTACTGTGGGGACTAAGCTTCATCCTGTGACAGTTCCTCGCTGCTAAAGATCACAGGGGACGGCCGCCCTTCCACACAGACGTCCTTCTCACCACTCAGTGTGACTCCCGCTCACAGTCGCTCCCGGAAGGAGAACAGTTTGCAACAGATGCTCAAGCCCGCTTTCAGCAGCTTTTTCTCAGGTCTGGGCCACCTGGAAATGAGGCTTCCAGCCTTGGGCCCCTGGGGCAGGAGCCTTTTTCTCTCTCCCAGGAGACAGACAGGCACTAATGCAGTGGGGCAATGAGGCCACAAGGCTGAGAGCCTAGTCCAAGGGACATGGTCACAGCGAGTTACCCCACCTCCTCAGAGAGGCCCTCCTGACCCTCTAGGTCTAAGTCATTGTTTCGTTCATTCCAGGACCATTCACATGACTTCCCTTATACCTGGACCCACTGGGTCCACCCACTTGAGCTCCTTGAAGACCAGGAATGTGAGCACCCTCTCTGCAAGGAAATAGCAGAACCTGGTGTACAGAAGTACAGGCTCTAGGAAAATGCAAACAAAACCACAATGAGAGGTCAATTTACACTCATTAGAATGGTTACCATTAAAGACTGGAAAATAACCCCTGGGGCTAATAATACATTATATGTTTATAAAAAAATTAAAAAATAAAATAAAAATAAAAAGTAAAAGACTGGAAAACAGCAAGTGTTGGCGAAGATGTGAAGAAACGGGAACCCTTTTGCGCTGTTGATGGGAACGCAAAATGGCGCAGCTGTTGTGGGAAGCAATGGGGTCGTTCCTCAAAAAGTTAAAAATAGGGGCCCCTGGGTGGCTCAGTGGTTTAAGCCTCTGCCTTCGGCTCAGGTCGTGATCTCAGGGTCCTGGGATCAAGCCCTGCATCGGGCTCTCTGCTTGGCGGGGAGTCTGCCTCTGAACCCTCTCTCTCTCTGCCTGCCTCTCTGCCTACTTGTGATCTCTCTGTCAGATAAATAAATAAAATCTTAAAAAAAAAATTAAAAATAGAACTGCCCTGTGGTTTAGCAATTCCACTCTGGGGTGTGTATACCCAAAAGAAATGCAAACAAGGACACAAAGAGATATTTGCACTTCCATGTTCCTAGCGGTATTAGTCACAATAGCCAAGAGGGAAAAGCAACCCAAGCATCCTTTGATGGACGACTTGATAAACAGAATGTGGTGTATACCTACACTGGAATATTATTCAGCTCCACAGAAGGAAGGAAACGCTGCCACATGAGACAACACGAAAGAGCCTCAAGAACATTATGCTGAGTGAGCTAAGCCAGTCATAAAAAACTAATATTGTGAGATTCTACCGCTCTGAGGGACTTTGGTCAAATTGTAGAGACAGACAGTGGCGTGGTGGTTGTCGGGAGTAGGGGGTGGGGAGTGACTGGGGAGCTGTTGTTTTCAGAATTTCAGCTTTGCACCATGTGTCAGGCAGAGTTCTCCAGAGAAACCAAACTCACAGGATGTGCATAGAGAGAGAGAAAGATCTGTTACAAGGAGTTTGCTTACGGGATTATGGAGGCTGGCCAGTCCGACCCTGCAGGGGAGGCCAGGAGGCTGGAGCCCCAAGGAAGGAAGAGGCTGGAGCCCCAAGGAAGCCCCAAGGAAGAGCCTGTACTGCAGATCGTGGCTGGAGGCCTGTTCCCCAGAGAAGGTCAGTCTTGCCTCTACGCATGTCTTCCGCTGGTTGCGTGAAGTCCGCCCACATTCAAAAGGGCAAGCAGCTCTACTCAAAGTCCACCTATTTCAAGGTTAATCTCTTCCCAAAGCCCCCTCCAAGAAATATCCAGAACAATATGTGGCCTACTATATGGGCACCATGGCCCGGCCAAGGTGGTACATAAAATGAATCGTCACACAAGACGAGAGGAGTTCAGGAGGTAGATGGTCACGACAGTCGCTCAGTGGTGTGAGCGCGCTGAATGCCACCGAACCGCGCCCCTGAAAAGGGTTAAGATGTGCATGTTCAGGAGCGCCTGAGTGGTCCAGCCAGTTATGCATCTGCCTTTAGCTCAGGTCATGATCCCGGAGTCCTGGGATCAAGCCCCACATCAGGCTCCCTGATCAAAGGGAGCTGTGTCTCTCTCTCTCCCCTTGCCATTCCCTCTGCTTGTGCTCTCTCTGTCAAATAAATAAATAAAATATTAAAAAAAAAAAAAGATGGTGCGTGTTCAGGCTATGTGTGTTTCACCACAACTCAAAAAAATCTTCTTTTTTTTTTTAAAGGACATTCTCTAGAACCAAAGCACTGGGTTGCTTTTATCACATACTGCTATGCGATTGTGGGCAAGTGACTGAGCCTCTCTGAAGTCCTTTTACCTCCTCAGAAAAACAAAGCCAAGGACAATGGTGCCCACTCATAGGGTGGTAGTGAGGAAAAGGGAGCTGCCCCTACAAAACCCTTAATCTGGGGAGTACTTAGCAGAAACTAAGTGTTCACAATATTTTAGTTTATGATTGTTATTCCCAGCATCTCATAGTGCCTGGCACATAACAGGTACTCCATTCATGTTTGTTGAGTGAATGAATGACCTCATTCAGATGACTTATTTGCTCTATGCCTCAGTTTCCTCATCTATAGAGTGGGGATAATAATGGTAGTTACTGTGAAGATTGGCTGCATTTACACACACACACACACACACACACACACACACAACTCAGGTCAGGGCCTGGCACATAGCAAGTATTAGGTGAATATTAGCTATGGTTATTGCTGGTGGAGGTAATGGTAAACCCTTCTCACACTACCTGCCCCATCCCTCAGTAGTTCTGGGGTACTCCCTTTGGAGTAGTGGACACAGGGCCGTGCGGTGTGGCCGCCTGCACTGTGAAGTGCGGTAGAAGGAAGGACTCCCGATTATTCGATGCCCCACCAGAAGAGGGACCAGAGAGGCAGGTTTGCTGGGCACTGACGCCGAGAGAGACAACACCAAAATACCTGCCCTCCGGGGGCACCACACCTGTCTGTGCAGCTCAGCACTTAGTTAAACGCCATCTTGGATGGTTCTGGAGTCTCCCAGCTCCTCTCTGTCTGCTCTGGTCCTAGTGTCCTTCCAGACTCACTCAGGAGCCTCCTCCGGGCAAGTCGACCCTGACTGCTCTGGCCCCTGCCCTCCCTTGTCTGGACCCTTCCTGAGCCCCTGGCCATAGCACCCCGCGGGAGGGTCTGGGTGCTTCATGAAGCTAAAGCCTTCCCTCCCTAAGGCTCAGGTTTGTGAGTTGGCTTCTATTGCTTCGGTGTCTCCAGGAACAGCCAGAATGCTGGGCCCCGGAGCTACCTACGGCTTGTCTTCCCTCTGGACTCCAAATGCCACGAGGGCGAGATCTTTCCTCGAATTCCCTCCCGTGTTTGCACGAGGCTGGGCAGACATTACAGCTTAACCAGTCTTAATGGCTGGAAAATGAAAATGCCAGAGTGTCCCAGCCTGTGGAGTTGACCAGGCTCGGGACGCCCGGAGTCCTTGACATCTGTAGGGATGACCAGCCCTACCGATGGAGAGGGGGAAGAAACGGGAGGTCAGGCCTCAGGCTGCGTGGAAGTTTCTCTGTCTTACTAACATGGGCTAGGCAGACCCCACTGAGGCCTGGATGAAGACTCTCACGTTTACCCACTTCGTTTGTCCATTTCGTTGCTTCCAGACGCCCTCTTTGTCACTAACTTAATTTCCCAAGCACAGAGTCACCTAGAAAGACAATAGGAAGAGTCTGAGCGTCTGAATCTGCCGTGCACCGGGCTGGTCCCTCACCGACCCTCTCCCCTCCTGCTCAATGCCAGAAGCAGCAACAGCACAGGAATGGAATGGGGGGGTGTGCAGGGCTGGGCGCCCCCACTCACTGGTGTTCATCCTAGAAGAAGCGGAGGCGCCGTCAGGGTGGACCAGACGTCCCAGGCCGGTAAGAAGCACCATCTTCTGTTCACCACTGGGCTCTGATGCCAGAGGCCAGCGCCGTTCTCTGTCTATCTCTGCCTGTCCCAGCAGAATGGCTCTGGGGTTGCCTTCCGCCCAAGATCTCCCAGTTAGATCATTTAGAGGTTGGGAGATTGGGCTGGGAGCGAGGTGGGAGCCCAGGAAAAGACTAGATGAGGAAAGGTTTGTCAGTCAGGACTCAGAGTCCCTTGCTCTTACGCGTATGGGTCACCTGAGTGGGGACGGCCACCAGGAAGCCTGGGAGATGATAGCGATGAAGTAGTGTCCCCAGCCCAATCTGAGATGAGTGCGGCGGGGGTACAGAGAGGCCTGAGGACTCTGATCAAGTCCAGGCCACGAGGAAAGGCGAGGGGGACGCCTCGTGGGGACCAGGCCTCCACGGTGTTCGTCGTCTCTGTGAACTATCACAATTCATGGGAACTTGCTGGACATCCATGAATTCGGTGGGAAGTGAATTCGGATCGCATCTCCTTCACGTGCCAGAACTCGGGTCTGCGGGATGGAAGAGAGTTTTCTAACGTGTTGGTAGCTACAGGGACGTGGAGCTCATTCCCCCAGCTACCAGGACAGTGGGCAGGCTCTAGGGTAGCCCCCCCCAACCCCTGCTAACACCGCAGGCCTGCACTGGCCTCTCCCCTACTCCAAGAGTAACCTTATTGACCTGTGCCATCATATAAAACACAATGCGACAGAGTTTCTGTTGGGGATGAAAAGGTTCTGGAAACGTAGCAGTGATGTTTACATAACGTTGTGAATTAACTTAATGCCACCAAAGTGAGGACTTTAAAATAGCTTCCGTGGTCGATTTCACATAATGTAGATTTTCCCACATTAAAAGAAAAGTTTGGGAATCGCAGTTTCCATGGCTGTGAGGAGAGAAGGGGGAGGGTCGCTGGGGCGAGGGAGCAGGATAAGGAGACCCCACGGGGGTTGGGGGCTTCGAGGATCGTGGGAGGGAGACGTGTGGGGAGAAGGCAGGGCTGGAGCCGTCTTCTTCCTCCCTCCTTGCCTGGGAGCCGGGCCCCTCTCTGCTCAGCTCTGTGTTCAGGCCCCACCTTAGAGCCACAGAGCCATTCAGCCCTTATGTGGCGTTTCCTTGACATTGAACTCAGGTCCAGCGTAAACTCCTGAGGGCCACGTGGTGCAGTTAAACGCCTCCATGTTGTTCCGTGGCTGGTACAGGCCAGGGGTGGGCGCAAAGACTGGGTTCTCTACCTGGTGGCTGCTGCCAATCTTGGTTTGGAACACGATCAGGGAAAGATAAATAAATTTTAATGAGTTAATAAAACATTTCATCTTCTACAGAGAAATAGTACACTTCTGCTTTACTTCGCGGAGCCCTGTCACGTGCTGCGATGTGTTTCTGAGGTAAAAAGTTTGCTGCTTTCCCAGGATGGTCATACCTGGGCTGGCTCCCTCCGGGGACGGCGTAGGGGGCGTATATTGTCACTGAGACTGTCACTGTTCCACTCTGCACTCCTCCCTGGGAGCCGCCCTCAGGAGCTCGGGTTCTCCCTGCAGACTCATTTATGTTCTCAGCCTCGTCTCCTGTTTTGATGACCACCAGACTCGACACTAAATGCCTCGACTGTTTGCCACCAAACTCAAAGGATTCAAAGATACACCTTGCCAAGGAGATTCAAGAGCATGGGAAGTCCTATAAATGTCTGGGACGTGGAAGGTCTCCCCAGATATGTTGCAGGGTCTAAAGCTTTTCTTTTTTTTCTTTTTTTTCAGCAGAGAGAGAGAGACAGAGAGCAGGAGCAGAGGGGGGGAGGGAGGGGCAGAGGGAGCGGGAGTGAAAGAATCTTGTGTTTTTTTTAAAGGATTTATTTATTTACTTGAGAAAGAGAGAGAACATGCGGGCTTGCATGAGCAGGGGGAGGGGCAGAAGGAGAGGGAGAGGGAGAATCACAAGCAGACCCCCTGCTGAGTGCAGAGGAGGGGTCTGACCAGAGATCATGACCAGAGCCAAAACGAAGAGTCGGATGCTCAGCAAACTGAGTCACCCAGGCGCCCCGGGAGCGAAGGAATCTTAAGCAGCCTCCATGCCCAGCATGAAGCCCAACTGGGGCGGGGAGTGGGGGGGGCTTGATCTCAGGACCTGAGATCATGACCTGAGCTGGTATCAAGAGTCAGATACTTGAACCGACTGAGCCGCCCAGGCGCCCCTAAAAGTTGTTCTTACACAAGAATTCTAGAATGTTTAGAGAAATATAAACATCGGTATGACCATCCTAAACGTCGCTTGCATGTGTTTGATTTTCAAAGTCTGTGAGATGACTTTTGTTTCTCGGGAATCACAGGTTCAGTGCCGGGGAGGCCTGGGAGGCAACTCCAGAGAGCACGGCCGATGGGCGGGCAGGGGACCCAGCACACTGTGCCTCCTCTCCTACGTCTGAAGAGGCCAAATTTCGCTCAGCACCAGCTGCTAGCTTTTTCCAGCTTCTCCTCGGAGAAGCTGGAAATCCAGATTTTCAAGTGAAATTTCCAAGTATTTCAAATGCTGCTGGGGCCAAACTCAGTGGCTCCTACTTACAGCCTCAAGGCCACAGTCCCCTGGAATCCCCCCACTCATTCTTGGCCACAGAAGCCAAACTCCCTGCATTCAGACCCACACGTCCTCCTTCCTCTGCGTCAAGGTCAAAGAGACCTCCTAAGCCACCTCAGTCGTCCGCAGGCACCTTGGTCTAATTTTCTTCTCCCTTCTGGGGGACTGTGCCTTTGAGATTCATCGTTGCAACCTGAAATCTGTCCCCACGGCCCCGGAAGCAGTTCACGGCAAGGCTGCCAAGAATCTCCTTGCTGCAGAATCCAGAGGATTGGGAAGTTCTTCTTGTGTGGTCTCTGGACACCCTTCAGCGGCGGACTTCCTCCTCTGTCCGGAAACACAGCCTTTCCTCGGCCCCGCCGGGCGCCTTGGGGCTTCCCTTTCCACTCTCTGGCACCACACGCCCCATCTTTCTGGGCTTCTCTGCACGCGGTCCCCTGAACGGGACCGTCCCGAGGGTTCTATCCAGGGCCCTCTTGGCTCACTCTACACGTGCTTCTCGCCAATTATCCACTGCCCCACTGCTTGACAAACATGTTGATGGGCCTCGGACCTCTCTCCAGCGCAGACCCCCTCCAGAGCTGTGCACCCACGTGGCCTGCTTCCTGCTGGTTCCAACCCCTTGGCAGATGCAAATCTGTGCCCCCAGGGCAAGACAGCTCCCCCTCCTCTGTTCCCGAGGTCAGCAGAATGCTGGTAGTCAGTCGTCAAGCAGAAACCAGGCTGACATCGCCACCCTCCCTCTCCGTCTCCGCATTGGGCCACTCATCCGGAGTCTGGCGTCTCTTAGCCAGTCGTCTTTCTTAAAATGCATCTGTGTCTACATCAGCCTAGTGCCGCCCTGCCCAAACCCTTCCATGGCTTCCTGCCGCCCCTGGATAAAGTCTGAGCTCCCTGATCTGTGCTGAAGGCTTTTCTAGTCGGCCCCTCCTAGTCTTCAGGCTCCTGGCCCTCCCATTCAGGACTCCCTCCCCGAGCCTCTCTGGGCTGGACTTTGACCCCTGCATGTACCATCTTTCCCACCCCCCACCCCTTCACCTGGCTCCTTGTGTTCATTCTCCAGGCTTCACAGTAGAGATGTCTTCATGCTGGGGGCGCCTGGTGGCTCAGTCGTGAAGTGTTTGCCTTCGACTCAGGTCATGATCCCAGCAGGAAGCCTGCTTCTCCCTTTCCCACTCCCCCTGCTTGTGTTCCCTCTCTCGCTGTGTCTCTTTCTATCAAATAAATAAATAAAATCTTTAGGAAGAAAAAAAAGATGTCTTCATGCTGCAAACCTCCCTTGACTTTCCCTAGATTTGGGATGCCCTCATCACATCCCTGCCCCCCAAAGCCTTCTGGGCTTGCCCGAGGATTTCTGATATTTCCTGCAAGTATGTCTATCTCGCTTACTATTCTTTCCCAGTGCCCCAGTGTAGTGCCTGGCAGGCAGGAGGCACCCCAATATCTCTTGGCGAGAGTTATTTTTGGTGATGGTAATGCTAGAATTGGAAATGGCCTCGGCCCTTATCAACCAACAATCTATGGTCATTAGAAAGCAGAGTTGCAAGAAAATGGATTCTCTGCTCCATGTCCCGTGAGAGGCCCAGGAGTGGTCAGACCGGGGCCTTCTCCGAGTCCGGCATGTTCTCCATCATCCTCCCCTCCATCTCTAGCCAGCCAGCTGGGCACACGCGGCTACGGAGACGTCTCGATCAAGCATCTCCCTTAAAGACCGAACCTAGGGGAGATGGTGCTGGGAAAGCAACATTCATCTGATGCTCATGTCCTTCACGCTGCCAGGCAGGGTGGCGGGTGGGGCTGCTGTTCTGAGATGCCCTGGGGACAGTTTCAGAGCCCACGGCCATCTCCATGGCAATGGCCACAGGGCACCCTGCCCCTCTCTGCGTTCCCTGCCGTGGTAGCCTCGGCACCTGCCATGAGACACGCATGTTCATGTTTCTTCCATCAAGCGTCTGAGCTAAAAGCAGGGAGCAGGATAGTGGCTTCTCGGTGAGCTCTATTTTATTTTCATTTCCCAGAGCCCATTAGCAGCGCCTGGCTAAATTTAGCCCACCCCAGGGGTAGGAAGGGGGGGTCCTCTGGGGGAGGACTGAGAGGGGCAGTGGATGAGAAGAGTCAGGGATTCCCGGCCTCCCGCGGTGCTCATTTAACAGCCCCAGAACCTTCAGATTTTGGTTTTAATGACACTGGAAGTACACACATTCTCATTCTTTTCACTCCCCCTGGAGAGGCTCCTGACCCAGCCGGTCCTCGGCAGGCTGGGGTCTAAGAAAACAAACGTCTGCTTTCTGATGGGGTATCTTGGTGGGATTCTTTCCAGGACTCACGCCTGAATTGTCCCCAGCAAGGGCTCACTCTTAACATTGTCTTTGTCACAGAATGCCAAAGCTGGTCATCCTGCCCGGACTTCTTCCTCTCCAGCAAGATAAAGAGGGCAGAGAACAGCCATCGGGGCCCAGGCCGTCGTGCTTACCGCCCAGAAGATGTCGGGCATGGGTCTCTCCAACCAGCGAGCTCCTGCAGAGAGGAAGGCCCCTAGAGAGAACTCGGCTCAGAAGAAGAGAGGGGGCGCCGCTGCCTCTGCCGCAGTGGGCCAGGCAGGGGCCGAGAGGTCGGCGTCGGCGGCCGCGTGGGCGGCCTCGCCGTGGATGCGCTGGTGCCGCACCAGGTGGGTTTTGCGGCTGAAGCTCTTGCCGCACTGCGGGCAGGAGAAGGGGCGGGAGCCAGTGTGGATGGCCTGGTGGCGCACCAGGTTGGTTTTGGAGCTGAAGCTGCGGGCGCAGACGGCGCAGGCGTGGGGCCGGCTGCCTGTGTGCACCGCCTGGTGGCGGCCCAGGTGCGACTTGCGGCTGAAGCGGCGGCCGCACTGCGCGCAGGCGAAAGGCCTGGCGCCGCTGTGGGCTCTGGAGTGCGCGACCAGATTGGGCCTCGAGCCGAAGCGGCGGCCGCACTGCGCGCAGGCGAAGGGCCGCTCGCCCGGGTGCACCCGCCGCTGCCGCGCCGGCTGCTGCCCGTGGGCCAAGCCGCGCCCGCAGTCCGCGCAGGAGGACCGCTCGCTGGCGGGAGCGCCCTGGGTCGCCGGCGTGTCACCGGGCGCGCAGGCCAAGGGCTCGGCGGCGGCGGCGTCCACGGTAGCGCCCAGCGCGCACTCGTCGCACCCAAAGGGGCGCCCCTCGCCGCGATGCAGGCGCTGGTGCGTGGCGAGGTTCTTCTTCCAGCCAAAGCTGAGGCCGCAGTCGGAGCAGGAGAAAGGCTTGGGTCCGGGAGGGGACGGGGTCGGGGACGGGGCTGGGGAACCCGGCGAGGCTGGCGCGTCGGGAGAGGAGGGGGCGCGGCCGGCCGCCTCGTGCACCCTTTGGTGCCGCACCAAGTGCTGCTTGTGCGTGAAGCTGCGGGAGCACCGGGCGCACTGGTAGGGCCTCTCGCCCGTATGGATGCGCTGGTGGCGGATCAGGTGTGTCTTTTTGCGAAAGCGCTTCTCGCACTCGGTGCAGGGGAAGGGCCGCTCGCCCGTGTGCGTCTTCTGGTGCGAGCCCAGGTGGATCTTCTGGCTGAAGCGCTTGCCGCACTCGGCGCACGGGTAGGGCCGCTCGCCCGTGTGCGTGCGCAGGTGGCGGGTCAGGTGCGCCTTCTTGCTGAAGCGCTTGTCGCACTCGGAGCAGGGGAAGGGCCGCTCGCCCAGGTGGCTGCGCAGGTGCAGCAGCATGTGTGCGCGCTGCGCGAAGCTGCGGCCGCAGTCCGGGCAGGCGCACGGGCCCTCGCCGCGGTGCAGCCTCTGGTGCAGCCGCAGAGTCAGCTGGTCCCGGAACCGCCGCTCGCACTCCCCGCAGCCGTAGGGCTTCTCCGAGGTCGGGGTCCACCCGGCCAGCGCGAGTCCTTCCAGGGCCCCTGGGGGCCCAGGCTCCAGCTTGTACGCAGCGGCCAGAGGCCCCAGGTCCGGCGCGGGAAAGGGGCCGGGGAGTAACGCTAGATGCTGCGGCCACTCGACCTCCTCTTCCGCCTCCTGATCCTCCTCCTCCACCTTCACCTTCCGTATCATCCACTCATCCCCTGGAAAGTCAAAACCAGACGAGCCAATGAAGCCCAATTTTTATTCCTGCCCATAGGAGCCTGGTTCTACTGGTTGTTTCCAGAGAGTGTCCCCGCCTATCCTCCCCCTCCTCCTCGGCTCCTTGCAGCCCAGGAAGCTGGTGAGCGCCCTCAGCTCCTCCTGGGGGCTGTCTCCTAGGCTTCTGCAGGGCTGGGGAGCGTTTTCCCTGCCTGTACTTTTGTGGACCCTGAATATAAAGGTTGCTCCAAGTTCAGGCCTCAGGCTTCCCTCCAGGTTCACCTGCTCACAGTGGCTGCCCCAGATCTTCCAGCCCTTTCTGGAACTGCAGTCTCCCATCAGCTGAGCAGCTGGAACTCCCTTCTAGTTGCCTCTCCAAGGTTCCCCCTACTCCTAACTCCCTCCCTTCATTCTGGCCTCTGGAACCAGGCAGGAAATCCCAGTTTAGGAAGAAGAGGATGGAGTTTGCAGGAAGTGGGGAACCAGTAAACAATGCCAATGTTCGGAGACTCAGGGTGCACCCTCTGGGGGAGCAGGTTTGAGGTCGGTCCCACTGGAGCTTTGTCCCTCCAGAGCCCTGCAATGGTCCAGCCAAGATGAAATAGCTCAGGGCCCAGACTGGGAGTGTCCACTTGGGTTCTCCTCTGCCACTAGCCAGTAGTGTGACCTGTTAACTTACCTCTGTGAGCACTCCAAGCTCACTGCATTTGTTGGCTTAGGTATAAGGGTTGTGTTAGTTCATGGTTCCTAATCTCCTGGCGACTTTTACCCAAATGCATCTCTGGGAGCAGGATGCCTGATCTGTTCCCTTTCTCTAAAGCTCCCACTGTTGTGTTTAAGAACCACTGAACCAGAGGATCTGAGTTCCTGTCCTAGGCATAAATGCTCCTCTGTAGCCAAGCTGGTCTGCTCAAACCCCGGCCACACGGCAAATTTTCTGTATTAAAGTCTCTTCTCAGCCTAGAATGTTTTCCCATCCTCTGCCCCACCATCAGCGCTCATGTCTACACCTCCCTCAAAATGCAGCAAGGGTCGCCAAAATCTTTGAAAAATCCAATGCATGAGCATCTCTTATCTACCTACAACACTCACTGGGAACACGGTTATACTTCCTTCCTGGCCTGATTGCTATTTGTTCTTTTAATTCCTTATTCTGGTTCATATTGTCATCTCAGCTAGATTTTAGCTTCTGAAAGGCAGACGTCTTGTGCTCCATTTCTGTATGTGTCTCATAAAAATGAGGACTGCCACCACTTATTGAGTGCCAACCGCCGATGATACACGGTCTATCTGCTGTCACAAAGCTTCACAGCAACCATGAAGTGCATCTTCTCTCTGCTTACAGGTGGGCAAACAAGCTCCTGCACATGAGGATCTATCTTAGGTCACTTGGCTGGGACATGGGGAGGCAGGAGTCAAACAGGGTCTGTGTCCGCCAGGGGCAATCTCATTCCCTTCTACCTAACACAGCCTGGACCGAGCAGGTTCTAAATAAACCCCTGGAATAAAGGACATCAGTCAGGTAGAAGGTGTCAAGTGTGGTGGGAGCTGGAGGGTGAAGCACAGTGAAGAGAGAAGTCAACCGTTCCGTCCCCCTGGGTGTGGGGGACATGGGTCCAGCACCACAGATTTGGGGCATCGGGGGACCACCGAGACCAGTGGAGATTTAGGGGGAAGGGAGCTTGTCTAGGGGGAAGGCAATGAAAAGGTAGGTCTTCATGGGAATGGCAATTCAAGTGGTCAGCAAGTACACACGAAGACAAGGGGAGGCAGAAGTTAAGACTTCTGGAGGATGTTGAGGTGAGGGTCAGTTTCTCTGGGTGACCGGCCTCTCTGAGTCCTGTCATCTGTGCTGTGGAGTTCCCTCTGGGGGCCGAGGCTTTACGGCAGAAAGGTGCCAGGGGGCAGATTCGTCCTAGGTTGGAAGGGCCTGGAGTGGCTGCCTCATTCTAATAGCAGCTGGGAGTTGACAAGGCCCCGGTCCCCTCTGCCTGGGCCCCCGGTGGCCTGGAGAGATGGAAAGACTCACCTGGGCAGGAGCCCATGGGCTCAGCCTTCTGCGGCGCACATGCCTGGCCTCCTCTGCCGGGGCCTTGAGCTTCTTCAGTGTGGGCGCCTTCCTCTGGTCTGGGGGCCTCGTGCCCTGGAAGAGAACAGGCTACCTCAAGGACTCCAAAGACATCACAGAAGGACAGAGGTCCCCACTGGGGCCATCAAGCAGGGGCTTTTGAAACCTCAGTCCCAGTCCCCCTGGCAGGACTGTGTCCCACATCATAGCTGCAGAGACTGAATTCCTTGCTGCCCCGGGGGCAGCCTCAGGTGCCTTCAAACCCGGGCAGCTGCAAGCAAAGGCTGTGAAGGCTGCAAGAGCCACAGCTGTGAGGAGCTTCTGGAATATGTGTAGGAGGTGGTGGAAGCAAGGCAAGGGCCCTGCCCGGAGGCTTGCAGGAGACTTCTACAAGGGGGCTGCAGACCTCCCAGATGCCAGATGGCAAATCAGTGGGTAAGACCAGAATGTCAAGAAGCCAGACACGGGCCTGTTTTCCTTGTCTTCTCCCTCTGGGAGCTACTCGGCCACCTTCCTCACCTCTTCCGAATCTTGCTCAAATCTTACCTTTCCAATGGGACCCGCTCTCACCCTCCTACTATTTAATCCTGCAGCCCGCCCCCCCCACCTCAGACCCTTCCCCATAGCACATATCCCCTGAGACAGTCTATAAGTACATTTTTATATTTGTTGGCTGACTTTCTGCCCTCCCTAAGATTAAGCTCCTGGAAGGCACTGAAGTATTCCAAATATGGAGAAGCCTACCGTGGCACTTAGTAGGTGCTCAACAAATACTTGAAGAAGGAAAGGTAGATGCCGCCCCGAGCCACTGCTCCTGGTCCCCACCTCCTTACCAGAGCATGTGCCCAGCACGCTGTCTTCCCTGGAAGGGGACATCCGCTCCTGGTTATTATGGGACCCTTCCCCAGGCTCACTTTGGGGGGCCATCTCCGGCTGTCCCACAGAGAATCCTGTTATAGGCAGAAGGATGGGGCCAAATAAAGCATCAGAGTATAGAACAGTGATCAAAGGAAGGGGCTCTTCCTCTTCACCGAAACAGCTAAGGGGCTTTTTCCAACTTGCTCAGGAAGGAAGGGTCTCTAAACAGCATGAGAGGGGAGAGCCAGGCTTCCCAGCAGCCTGGCCAGGTGTCCTTTGTGTCCTCAGTGCCCCTTCGCACTGAGTCAAGAGCAGGTGAAGGAAGAGAAAGTAGATTGAAATATCCGGGGATTCCAGACAGGAGTCCGGGAGTCCGCAGGTGCGCAGGGGCACCTACAATCTGCATGCGCGCTGTGCGCAACCGCCCGGCCGGACTTGAAAATAGACCCAATGGAACTGAGGTTGCCCTACAGGCTCCCTGGGGTCTATGGGGTCTCAGGGTGGCCATCTCTTGAGAACAGCCGGGCTGTCCGAATGGTAGGGAAGCAGCAGGCCTAGGGGGCCCCTGGATCCGGCCTCCCACCCACCCACGTTCCTTGAGTGTTGCGGGCTCACCCAGGGAGCTGAGGGCCTCAAAAGTCTCTCTCATGGCAACCCAGGGTAGCTCCTCCTGGGAATCAGGCCACACACCCTGAGGAGAAAACACATCCTTGTTCACATTCTTCTCCGGACAGCTGCCACCTGGGCCTTGGCTCTGCCCAACTTCTCCCCATCAGCGATCCCTAGGAGCTCCAAAGATGACGTCCCCAGGGACAGGTAAGGGCATGAGGGAAGATGGGTTTCAGAAAGCAAAGGGATCTTTGCAGGGCAAGGCCAAGGCGTTGAAGCCACTTCTGCAGGCTCTGGTCAGTTCCAGAAATCAGCAGCAACCCTTCCCTCACCTGGCGGGTCTCTGAACCGGGCTCAGCCCACCAGTGCTCCCCACCCCCCAGTGCCCTTGCCTGGGGACGTCAGGAATCAATCGATTCTCCTTCTGGGGGCGGGGAGAGGGTGGAGAGTGGAAGACCCCCGTGGGAGCCGGGAACTTCATCTCCTAGGCCCTCCAGCTGTCACTGCAGGAGCTGGCGAAATAGGAGCCAGCCCGGGGGTGGGGGGGGGGGCCCGGAGGTGAGTGCACTAATGGGCAACTGGTGGGGGAGGCCCTCCAAGGAGGGTCTTTGCTGAAGCAGGAAATGACTCCAGCTTCCTCTCCCCAAAACCCTACCTCAAAACCATCGCCCCTCCCCCTCAGGGCCTCCCCAGGCAGGGACACCCGGCCCTCGAGCCCCCTTCCCAGCTCCTCTTCCAGCGGGTTCCCTGCCCCTCCCCCATCCGACTCCCCTCCCCCCCATCTCTCTGGCAGCCTTCCCTCTGCCCCTCCCTTCTCCGGCTCCCTCTGCCTTCCGCCCTCTCTCCCTACCGAATCTGGCCGGCTCCCCAGCTCCGCCCCCTGCCCCGCCCCTCCGGCTCCGCCCCCAGCTCACAGCCGGGCCAGCCCCGCCCCGCCCCCTCGGGTTGGCCCTCCCCGGCCACCGCCCCCCTGACCCTCTCCTCTGGGCACACTCGGCGACTGGGTTCCCCTCCTCCTCCCCCGGCTCCGGGCCGCCTTCCCCTTCCCTCCCGGTTCTCCCCCATCCTCCTCCCCGCTGCACACCCTCTCCCTTCCTTCCCCCTCCTCTTTTCCTTCCTCCCTAACGCCGCCCTCCTCCTCCCGCTTTTCTCCCTCACCCCGCGTTCCCCTCCCCTCTCCCTCTCCTCCCCCACTCCGGTTTCCCTTCCTTCTCCTTTCCTCTCTTCACCTCAGTTCCCTCCCTCCTCCCCCCTCCCCAGTCCTCCTCCCCGCTCTCCCCACACCGTCCTCCTCCCTCCCTCCCCGCCTCCCTCCTGCAGCCCGCCTCCCCCTCCGCGGCCCCCGTCTCCCTTCCCCCTTTGCCTCCCCAGCAGGCTCTCGCTACCCGACCCTCCCGGTCCCCAGTCCCCAGCACCGCTCTTCCCCTCCCCCTTCCAGTCCGCTCCCGAGCTCTCTCCCTTGTCCCCAGGCTCCCCCAAGCCTGGGAGTCTGTGGCTTACGGCTGGCTCTGGACCTGCTCACGGAACTGCTCCTCCCCACCCCTGCCTCCCAACACACCTCCGCTTCCCTCCCCTCTATCTCAGTGGCTACCTTCCCCATTTCTGCTCCCCACGGACTTCTACCGCCCCCCAAGTTTTCCTCCCGACCAGACCCCTCCCCTCCCACCTCCCCGCCTCCCGCCCGTCCCCTGGAGCCTCTCCTCGCGGACCCGACTGCACAGCCCGGCCCCTCCCCGGCTCCCGGGCTCACCTGTCAGCGCCCTCCTCTCCCGCCCCTCCCCATAGGCCTGATCCCCTGTTGCCCCCTTCCCCTGCGGCCCCCTCCCACACTCCCTCGCCCCTTTCCGGAGACTCCTCACTCCCTCCCCTCGGGAGCCTCCCAACCCTCTCCCACCGGACTCCCACCCGGGCCCCCCTCCCCAGCCGCCGCCCCTCCCTCCAGATCCCCGGTCCGCCTCTCCTCGACTGCCGGGACCACCCCCAAGCCAGGCCCTTTCCACCCCGCCCCTGCCCTTTCTCCCCCCCCCCCAACCCCACCCCACCCCCTCCAGCGCTCCCGGCGCCCCCACCCCCGGGGCTGTCACCTGCGCGGAGCGGGCAGTGACTGAGTGTCGGTGTAGACGGGGAAGCGGGCGGAGCCGCCTGCAGCTGGGCGCCTCCACCGCCTGTACCTGGCGGGCTGGCCGGTCGGGTCTCCCCGCTGCTGGCGGGACCCAGGCGCCCCGGCCTTCTGCCCCGGCGGGTTCTGCTCGCAATGGCGCCCGCTGCCTGTAGCTCGGGTGCCGACTGCCCGAAAGACTGACAGACTGACAGCCCCGAAACTTCGCGGGGAGGGGAGAGGAAAAGACGCGGAGGGAGCGGGAGCGGGGAAGCGGCGCCCGGCAGGGGGGAGGGGAGCGCGGAAGCCGGAGGGGAGCAGCCGGGCACCCCGTGGGGGAGGTAGGGGTAGGGGGGTGCCGGAGTGCGGTGGCAGGAAGGCGCACGGCGGGGACAGGCGTGCAGGTGATGGTGTGGAGGGACGGAGGCCCCGAGTAGGTGATGGAAAGTGGGAGCCTAGGAACGGGGGGGGGGGGGGGAAGAGGGGGAAGGGAAGGGAAGGGAGGAGTGTGGGGGGAGGGGTGGAGGAGGGAGAGGAGGCAGGGAGGAAGGGCACGCGGGCTGCGCGGGAGGGTGCTCGCAGGCGCCGAGGGAGGAGCCAGAGGAAAGGTGGAGCGCGAGGGGAGGGGGTGATGAGGAGTGGGGAGGGGAAGAGGAGGGGGCGTGCTCGGGGGAGGAGAGCCAGTCAGTGTCTGCGTCGCTGTCTTTGAATCGCGACCCCCCCCACCGGTGTATCTGTGCCGCGCTTAGCGGTGGGATCGAGTCTCCCGACTGTCGGTCGGTGGGGCTGGTCTGGGGAACTCCGACCCCGCCCCTGCTCTCCACCCGGATTCCACCCGGATTCGCTCAGACCCACAACCCCCGACCCCGATGCCGGAGGACCCGATGCGACACCCGTGGCGGGAGTCGGGTCCCTTGGGGCAGCGAGGGGTGGCCGGCCGAAGGAGACAGAGCTGGGCTTCAATGCGGGCCGAGAACGGGCCCTTTGAAGCAGAAGTTGGGGTGGGGGTTGTTTGAGCCGGGTCCCCAGGGAGAAGGCAGGACTGGAGAGGAGGCCCGTGGGGAGGGGGTGAGGCTGGAGACCTGCTGGGCCGAGACTCTGAGGCCGGGTCCTGAGGAGGGGGCTGCGGAGAGGGGGTGCTGGGCGGGGTGGGCCTGGTCCTCCTACTGGCCTGGGAACCTGTAGCTGTCAGGTGAGGAGGGATGCCCTCAGCCCTCAGATCCAGTTTCTGGGGGACTTGGTGTCCCCACCCCCGTTATGATGGTTTTCTTGGGTCTTGCCAGCCGGGCACCTGACTCCTTCAGAAAGCTCCCTGTGTCCTGTCCTTGTCCCGCTGAAATGTGGGCTGTCTATTCCAGGCCCCCCCTCCCATCTCTGGCCTCCAGCTTCCTCCTTCCTGCCCCCTTTAGGGGAAAGGGACATGGTGACTTGGGTTTCTCCCCAATGCAAGTGTTGTTACCTTATCACCTCTGGTTAGAATCTGGAGCTGAGACTGGGCCCTCCCTGGAGAAGCACCCCGCACAGCAGGGCACCATCAACTTTCCTACTGTTTAGGAGAAGGGTGGGGAGCAGGTGGTGCCTGGAAAAGCACGGGGGACCTCAGAATCAGCTGGGAAAGGCTCTTCAACCTCCTGGATGGGCTCCTTCAGCTAGTCAGCGCCCAGTCGTCTCATGGCGGTGGGAGTAGAATGTGTCTCTGTGCTTTCCATGAGCACTTGGGGGTGTGAGCATGTAAAGCAACAGGGGGAGAGTGTGTAGGGTCTGCGTGTGAGAGATTAGGAACAGCAACGTGCCCATGGCCCAGCCCTGGCCTTTTCTGATGACCCGTCCTGAGAGCTCCCTGAGGGACTCACCGCACCCTCTCTGGGCCACAGGGCCAAGGGTGGGGGCCAGGAGAAATGCCTAGTGTGGCTCTGGTTCCCAGCAGCTTCCTTGCCCGAGGTGGGGTAACTATGTGCGATGGTCAGCGGGACAGCAGATTTAGGGGATGGAGGTTTGTGGAATCTGAGGGTCAGGCCACGTTCCAGCCCGGGTGTCCTGGGAGTTGGTAACCAGGATTTACCTGGGCCACCTGCTGCCCCTACCGGATACTCAGATCATCCCATCGGACTGCTTTGCCCCCAGGGTTGGGGGGGCTGCCTTTCCAGGCCCCTCTGTCTCCTACCCCCCCATGCACACTCACACTTTCCACTCTTGCCTCTCCTCCCTGAGGCTTGCTCTGTTCCCCTGCCCAGGCTTCCTGGTTCTGGACCCTAGGAGACTCTCTCAAAAGGAAACCAGGATGGACCCAGCCATCCACACATAATCAGCCCCAGTGAGAGGTCAGACCACAGAGGAAAGGGCACAGGCTCCCCCACTGTCTCCACACAGTTCAGCCAGCCTAGAAACTCAACTCCTTCTACTCACTGGTCCTGGCTTCTCAAGTGCCTACAGGGAGAAGGGGCAGCAAAGGGAGCGGGGAGAGAGAATCATAGCCAGAATTTGGGGGCTAGAAGACCATATCAGTCACTTGGCACAATAACAGCCGTTTTGTGGGGTCATAGTTCCTTTTGAGAACTTAATAACAGTTATAGAACTATCCTCGGGAAGATGGGTACACACACAATTTCTTTCTTTCTTTTTAAGATTTATTTATTTGTGAGAGAGCTTGTGTGCGCAGGTGCAAGGTGCGAGGAGGGGCAGAGGGAGAGAGAATCTCAAGCAGACTCCACGATGAGTGCTGAGTGCAGGGCCCTAATCTAGGGCCTGATCCCATGACCCCGAGATCATGGCCTGAGCCCAAACCAAGAATCTGACACTTAACCAGCTGAGTCGGCCAGGGACACCAGCACACACACAATTTCAAAGGGGGGCCGCCAAGCCACCCCCCCAAGACACAAGCATTCCTGGGAAGCCCCTAAATTTTTTACTGACAAGGAAATTGAGGCTCAGAAAGAAAAGGTGGCTTGTCCAGAGTCCACCTGAATTTGTGGTACAGCCTAAGGGGGGTGGAATATCAGAGGCTCAGATATCGTCTGAGCTGGGTCCTGGGGCACATGCACTCCCCCAGTGAGCATTCAGACCCGTGCGCGTACACGCATACACACGCTTACACACACACACACACACACATACACAAAAGGGCAGGAAGGGGACTGCTGCCAGGGAGAGTGGTCCTTTGCGCGGATTGCACAATGTGAGGGCAGGTCCAATCTGGTTCCGAGCAGCTGGTGCCCCAGGGCGTGGGGCTGAGATAAAGCCTCCCCAGGCCCAGGGGCCTCGTTCTAGTTGTCTGGGCGGCCTTGGACACGTTGACGCCTGATTGCTGGAGACCGCCGTGTGGGGCGGGGAAGGCCAGCACTGGCCTTTCTGCTCACCTGCCACTGTCTTCCCCCGGCCCCAAGGCTCTCAGCCCCACAGAGAACCCGGGCGGGGAGCGCCATGCTTCTCCCTGCCCTCTTCTTTGGGACGGCCTGGGCACTGGCTAACGGGTAAGCAGCCCAGCTTGGGGTCCCGTTCACTAAGATCCTCTGCTCCGGCCTCACGAACAGGACCCTCTGCCACAGCCGGTGCTTCTGGCTCCCACCAGCCTCCTCTTCAGTTCACTAACCTTTCCCCGGGAGGGGCTTCATTGGGAGTGGGCTCCCAGGACAGGGCTTCTTGGCAATAGAGGGGCTGGTGGCAGCAGCTGTCCTTCCCCATCTGCGGGCAGCCGGTGGTGTGAACATACAGAAACCTTCCTGGTGGAGGAGGAAGTGACCCCCCGCCAGGAGGACCGGGTACCTTGCACCAGCCTCTACCATTACCAGCGCCTGGGCTGGCAGCTGGACCTGTCCTGGAGTGGACGTGCCGGGCTCTGTCCCATCTACAAGTGAGTGAGGGTTGGAGCCTGGGTTAGCTGCTGAGCAGGAGAGAGCAATGGGGCCAACATTCTGGGCGGAAGGGGACCCGGGTGGTGTCCTGGAGAAGCAGGCATTTGGGCAATAGGTGTGGCTGGGCTCAAGAAGAGTCAGGAGTGTAGGATTGAGGACAGGCAGCGCAGGGAGAGGTAGGATGCCTGTTCCCTGTGCCCCCCCCTCCAGTCTGCCTTCCCAACATCATTCTCACTTTGCACAAGGGGTAATTAAGACCTAGAAGGGATGGGGCGCTTGGGTGGCTCAGTCAGGGAAGCATCTGCCTTGGGATCGAGCCCTGTTTGGCATCGGACTCCCTGCTCAGCTGGAAGTCTGCTTCTCCATCTCCCTTTCCCCCTCTTCCCCTCCCCCTCCCCCCACTTGTACTCACTCTCTCTCGCTCAATCTCTCTGAAATAAAATCTTTACAAAATATATTTAAAAAAAAGAAAGAAAGAAAAAAAGGCTTGGAAGGGAAATTACACGAGAAAGTCACTCAGAGAAGAAATGACCAGATTGACTGTCCCGGGCCATCCTCAGGGACAGGCATGGGGCTGGGCTGGATACTAACATCTTCTCCCTGCCCCCGGTTCGGTGGACCCAGACCCCCAGAAACCCGGCTCGCTGCAAGGAACCGGACAGTGAGGACTTGCTGCCCAGGCTGGGGGGGCACCCGCTGCACCCTGGGTAAGCACCTGCTATTAGCCCAGATCTGTGGCTTCGGGGAGGCTGTGGGGGAGGGAAGCTGGGTCCAGGCTGACTGTCTGGGTCGCCCCATTCTCTCCCTCCCCCACCACAGCCCTTGCGGAAGCCACCCCTGGGGGCCACTGCTTTGCCACGCGGCAATGCCAGCTGCAGGCTGGCTCGGCTAACGCTTCTGCGGGCAGCCTGGAGGAGTGCTGTGCTTGGCCTTGGGGACACAGCTGGCGGGATGGCAGCTCCCAGGCCTGCCTCAGCTGCTCGAGCCGACACCTCCCAGGTCGGTCTGCAACGGCGGCCCTCACTTTCTCCCCCTGACCAGGCACTGCCCCATAGAATTCTTGAGCTCTGGGCCTTTTTGCAGGGCCCAGACCCATTCCCTTGCGCTCTCGGATGAGTCACCTCCCACCCCTCCCGCCTCCAGAGTGACCATTCCCTCTCCACCTCCCTCCTGCTCTGGGAAAGCCCCAAGTCCCCTGTTCTCCATCCTCCTGCCGTCACAGTCAGCCGCTCACCGCAGCTTGTGTGTCTCCTCCAGGCAGCGCTCCCTCTCCAGCCGTCCTGCTGCCCCTGGCGGGGGCCGTGGCCCAGTTCTGGAGCCAGCGCCAGCCGCCCTCGGCCACCTGCGCCACCTGGTCAGGCTTCCACTACCGCACCTTTGACGGACGCCACTACCACTTCCTGGGCCGCTGCACTTACCTGCTGGCGGGCGCTGCCGATGCCACCTGGGCGGTCCACCTCACACCCAGGGGGCATTGCCCCCAGCCTGGGCACTGTCAGCTGGTGAGGGAGGGGAGGACGCAGGAAGGGAGCTGGCCACAGGGAGGAGGTGAGCCACCGAACGCCTCTTCCACTCTGTGTCTCCTCCCAAGGCCCGAGTAATGATGGGACCTGAGGAGGTGCTGATCCAGGGCAGAAACGTCTCTGTGAACGGGAAGCTGGTACCTGACGGGGAGTCTCAGCTGCTCCACGGTACTGTAGGGAACAGCAGACTTCCCAGGGCCCCCTGTGTTCCTCGGGGACAGCCTGCCTATCTCCCGGGGCAGGGGACAACAAAAGGGGCAGCTGAGTGGGAGACGGTGGGCCCGCCCCCACCGCGACTGGGAGGTTTTGGGACAGGAGGGAGGGAGGGAGTCTGCTGAGGAGGCAGGTCATGGACCTAGTCTGCAAGGTGATTCCTGCAAGCCACACACCCCCCTTAGCCCCTCACAGCATGGCTTGGGGCAAGGCCCTCGGCTTAACCTCTCTGAGTGTCTGGATGCCTGGCATCTCCGTCTATAAAGCCTGGGATTCTCGATCCCAAGGTTAGGATTTTGAGCCCCACGTTGGGTGTGGAGATTATTTAAATAGAACATCATTGGGGCACCTGGGTGGCTCAGTGGGTAAAGCCTCTGCCTTCGGCTCAGGTCAAGATCTCAGGGTCTTGGGATTGAGCCCCGCATCGGGCTCTCTGCTCAGCAGGGAGCCTGTTTCCTGCCCCCTCTCTCTGCCAGCTTCTCTGCTTACTTGTGATCTCTCTGTCAAAAAAAAAAAAAAAAAAAAGAACATCTTTAAGGGGCGCCTGGGTGGCTCAGTTGGTTAAGCCTCTGACTCTTGATTTCAGCTCAGGTCATGATCTCAGGGTCTTGAAATGGAGCCCCCGTAGCAGGCTCTAAGCTCAGCCGGGGGTCTGCTTGGGATTCCCTCCCTCCTCCTCTGCCCCGCCCCCTGCTTGCATGCATAATCTCTCTCAAATAAATAAATCCTTTGATAAAATCTTAAAAACAAACCTCTATCCCAGCCTGCCTCTCAGTGTGCTGTGAGGAAGGTCATTTGTGCTGTTAGGTGGGACCTTTTCTCCTGGTCTTGGCTCTACCAATTGAGGCGGAGCTGGGGCTGTGTGTGTCGTCAAGGGAGCTTTGAAGTTTACTTATCGCTTGCAGTCACTTGCTCAAGAGAGCATCTGTAGTGTTCATGAACTTCTCAAAGAGGGCTCTGATGGGAAAACCAGTTGTTTCTCCTTTACAGAGTATGAAGTGCAGAATTCTGTAGAATTGTCAGATTCTCTCTCCTCTCCCTTACCTGGGCAGTCTGCGCCTGGGTGTGATGGTAGGAGGGGCACGGAGTGTGACTCCCGTCTTCCCCTGCCCAGGGCTGAGCCTGCAGTGGCAGGGGGACTGGCTGGTGTTGTCTGGGGGCCTGGGGGTCACCGTACGCCTGGACGGGTCCAGTTCCATCTCTGTTTCTGTGGACTCCGAGCTCCAGGGACAAACTCAAGGTCTCTGTGGAGTCTACAATGGCCAGCCTGAGGGTAAGTGGGCGTGACTCAGTTGCTGGTGTAGGAGGGAGGGAAAGAGTGGAGAGCCCAGACCGGGCACCTCTCTGGCTTGCCCTCCCCCAGATGACTTCCTGGAGCCTGGAGGGAGACTGGCTGTATTAGCTGCCACCTTCGGGAATTCCTGGAGGCTCCCTGATTCAGAGGTGAGTCAGGGAGCCTCAGGGAGCCCAGGCTCACTGCCTGGCTTCTGGTTGCCCCCCTGCCCATTCCTGGCTTCTCTGATACCTTTATGCCTCTGCTCTTTGTTTTCATCACTGGCCTTTTCCCTGGGACGGGGCCTGGCCTGCTCCAGATCCTTGGTGAGGGGCAGGCTCAGAGTCCCATGGGATTTAAGTGGTGAACCCACGAACCAGAGGACACACCCAGCAAACTGGCCACTGACCAGTTTTGGGTTAGCTGGCTAGTTATGAAACCTCCTGCCTGTGGGTTGATGTGACACCCCCCCCCCAGTTCCCCCAACCCCTACCAGAGCTGACAATCTAGTTGCCCCGTCCCCCAAATCCCAGGATGTCTGGGCTGGCAGCCATGACAATGGGGACTTTAGGCACCTACGAGGGTCGGGTCGTGGCTGCTTTCCTGGTGTCCTGGTTAATGTCTCTTATCCCCCATTGGCCTGAATTCCCGTGTCTCCAGCCTGGGTGTCTGGATTCAGCAGAGGTGGCCCAGGGCTGTGAGGGCCCCCTGAGCAGCTCGGAGGCAAGCATGCAGGCTGATGCCCAAGATGTGTGCTACCAGCTGCTGGACAGTCCCTTTAGGGAATGCCATGCCCAGGTACGGATGGGGGTATCAACCGCCGGAGGGGCGGGAAAGAGTGGGTTCTGGAGGGGTGCCGAACAGGGAATCGGGTCCTGTCACTGCTTTGTATGTATGATCTCAGAGGTCCCTTCTAGTGCTCACTGTGTTTGATTATAAGTCAGGGCATGACTGAAGCAAGAGCAGGGAGTGCTGGTGACTCAGGGGCTGTCCTTTCTCTGAAGGTCCCCCCTGCTGAGTACCACCAGGCCTGCCTCTTTGCCTACTGTTCTGGGGCCCCAGCAGGCAGTGGGCGAGAGGCCCGTCAGGAAGCCGTGTGCAGCACCTTGGCCAACTATGCCCAGGAGTGTGCCAAGCAGCACATCCACGTGGGCTGGAGGAAGCCAGGCTTCTGTGGTAGGGCTGGTCCCTGGCACACCTTGCAGAACCCCTGACCTCCCCACTCTGCAGAATCGGAACCAACCGATCGCAGCCCTGTGGCCCCTGCTTCTTGAGTGCTGGACCTCCTCCCAAGCACCCTCTCTGCGGGCTGCGGGCAAGGGGTGGAGGTCTGGCGGGGGTCTGGCGGGAGGAGGGGGAACCTCGGACCTTACTGCCCACTCGTGTGCCCACAGAGCGTCTGTGCCCGGGGGGCCAGCTCTACTCAGACTGCGTCTCAGCCTGCCCACCCAGCTGCTCAGCAGTGGGGGACAGAGGGGAGGGGTCCTGCCGGGAAGCGTGCGTGAGCGGCTGCGAGTGCCCGCCCGGCCTCTTCTGGGACGGCGCCCTCTGTGTGCCTGCTGCCCGCTGCCCCTGCTACCACCGGCGCCGGCGCTACGCCCCCGGGGACACCGTGCGCCAGCTGTGCAACCCGTGGTGGGTCCCCGGGCCTCGCTGGGTCTTGGGCTGGGATTGGAGGCCGCGTGGTCCCCTCGGAGCTATCTCCTCAACCGCCTCCCCTTCCGGGGGGGCCTCTCACATGGGACCTGTGACCTCTCCTGGCATAATTGATGGCCCTGCTTAAAGACCTAGCCAGTGATCTCCGCAGGCTGACCTCCAGGCCTTGCAGGGTTGGAGAGGCGTGGCTGGGGGAGGGAGGGCCACGGGGTTGGTTGCTGGCCGGGGGTCGTGGGCGCTGCATCTGAGCGCGCTCCCTGCCCGGTGTGCCCGCAGCGTGTGCCAGGACGGCCGCTGGCTCTGCGCGCAGGCGCCGTGCCCAGCCGAGTGCGCGGTGGGCGGGGACGGGCATTACCTCACCTTCGATGGGCGGAGCTTCTCCTTCCGCGGCAGCCCGGGTTGCAGCTCCAGCCTGGTGCAGGTGGGTAGGGAGTTAACGCCGGGAGGAGCCCTCGCTGGGGTGCTGTAGGGGAGAGGTGACTGTCGGGAAACCTCTAAATAAATCGATGAGACACACACAGCCATTCCGGGAAAAGCTGAGAGAGAACCGACCCGGGAGGCGGGATGGCTTGCCGCAGACCCGTAAACCTCCCCTTAGGTTCCGCGACGGCTCCTACCCTAGCCCATGGGCACAAGGCAAAACCCATCCTCACAGTCCTTTCTCACAGATGGCACAGCCTGGGCTTATCACAGGCTATTTCCTGCAAAACAACCCGAGGAGAAATATGGGTTCTCCTTCCTCCCCAGCCCTCTTCCAGCCAAGTTAGGTGACTTACCAAGTTCAGGTTCATGGATACAAACAGATGTGTACTTTACTGCAGATCTAGCGCATGCACACACAGAGACAGAGAGCAGAGCATCCATACCCACCGGGAGAGGGGAGGGGAAGGTATCTTGCACCAACACACACACACCTGCACATACTTGCACACACCTTGTAGATGCATGTAGAGATATTCAAAAGTGCCAGCGCTTGCCAGGGTTAAGCCCTACACCTGCCGTCGTTGGGTAGAGCAGGAGAAGATGCAGAACAGACACTGTTCTCTGGGTCTCAACCACCCCCACCCTACCACATTCCTCCCCATCTGCCCCAGGACCTGAAGGGGCAGCCGCTGATTGTGCTGGAGCACGGGGCTTGTGACGCTGGGAGCTGCCTCCACGCCATCTCTGTGTCCCTGGGAGACACGCACATCCAGCTCAGAGACTCAGGTAGCTCTCTCCTGGGATGTGCTCACCCCCAGTCCTCCTCAGCCCCGCCCTGCAGGAGCAGCCCCTCACAGACCCCTGTTCCAGGAGCTGTACTCGTTGATGGGCAGGACGTGGGCTTGCCGTGGAGCGGGCCCAAGGGCCTCAGTGTTTCCCGCGCCTCCTCCACCTTCCTACTGCTGCGCTGGCCTGGGGCCCAGGTCCTGTGGGGAGTGTCTGACCCTGCAGCCTACATCACTCTGGACCCCCGCCATGCCCGCCAGGTATGCTGCGGGGCCGGCGAGTGGCTGGACCAGGCCACAGTGGGCCCGGATGTGACTGTCCCATGCCCACTCCTCTGGCCCAGGTGCAGGGTCTGTGCGGCACTTTCACCTGGAACCAGCAGGATGACTTCCTGACACCTGCTGGCGATGTGGAGACCAGTACCGCAGCCTTCGCTAGCAAGTTCCAGGTGGCAGGGGAGGGAAGGTGCCCCTCAGAAGACAGCGCCCTACTTTTCCCCTGCAGCACCCACTCACAGCGCCGCGTTTTTGCAGAAGCAGCGTGTGCCGTCTTGCATGGCCCAACCTTCCAGGTAGCCAGACTCGGGGGAGGGGACTGTTCCCGCATGTAAGATGGGGTCAGCACCTGCTCTGCCCTCCTCTTGGGCTCTGGGGAGGGCCCAACTCCCTGCCGTGGCAAGGGGTACCAAGCACAGAAAGTTGGCCAAGGGCGCCGGAGGGGACAGGGGAATCTGTGGAGGAGGAGCCAACCCAGTTTTTCCCTCCGCTCCCCCCTCAGGAATGCCAAGGGCTGGTCGACAGGGAGCCGTTCCACCTGCGCTGCTTGGCGGCCGTGTGTGGCTGTGCTCCTGGCAAGGACTGCCTGTGCCCTGTGCTTGCTGCCTTTGCTCGTCGCTGTGCCCGGGAGGGTGCGCTGTCTCTCTGGAGGTCCCAGACACTGTGCCGTGAGTCTGCTCAGCCAGCCAGCCCCTTCCAGGAATAGCCCAGAGAGATCCCAAGGAAGCCCTCTGACCTGAGCACATTGCTGGCTTTGCCGCCTCTCAGAGGCCTGCGGGGTGTGAATTCCAGAAGGGTGGGCAGAGCAGTGGCAGTCATGCCCCTGACCTGCCTGTGTCTGTGTCTCTGCATCCAGCTGTCCCGTGTCCCACCGGCCAGGAGTACCAGGAGTGTGCCCCAGTGTGTGGTCAAAACTGTGGGGAGCCAGAAGACTGTGAGGAGCTGGGGAGCTGTGTGTCTGGTTGTAACTGCCCCCCAGGACTGCTCCGGGACCCCGAGGGCGAGTGTGTGCCCCCCAGCTTGTGCTCCTGCCAGCTTGGAACTCAGCGCTATGCACCTGGCAGTGTCACCACAAAGGACTGTAACCACTGGTGAGGGCGGTGGCCTTGGGGGAGGCAGAGGGCTGGGGGGTAAAGAGATGGAGCTTAGGGAAGAGGGCCAGGCTTGTAGCACTGCGGGTTAGGGCCTGGCATGCATACGGGGGGCGACGGAGCACTCCTAGCTTCGCCCTGGTTGTGGAGCACTTCAGGCCCAGAAAGCACTCCAGTATGTTCTCTTATTTAATTCTGATGAATTCTTACAATGACCTGATAAAGTAGGAAGGGGAAGAATCGTTCCCATTTTGCAGATGAGGAAACTGAGGCTCGCAAAGGCTACATGGCTTGCAGAATCACATAACGATGAAGGACTAGAACCCAGATCTCTAGATTCTGGTGTAGTGTGGTCCAGAGGCTCCTCCAAGGGTTAGGGAGAAGTAGAGGCCAGCTCTGGACCTGTGGACACAGAGCCAGTGGCCGGGGCTTTGTGGGTGAGGACGAGACTTCAGGGAATCCCTCTCCCACCTGGCGGGGGGTGGGGTTCTTCGAGAACCTCAGAGCCCAGAGAATGGCCCCACTGGAGCTGGGGTCACCATGACCATCCCAGGTATGGCTGGTGCTGGGAGCAGCCCTACTTCCTGTGCTTATAATTGGGCTGTGGGGGGGTGAGATGCTCAGATCTCCGGAGTCAGCATTAGGGGCTCCGACCCCCTGGGTTCCTGAGACTCTCCCAGGTCAGACCAGAGGTGCCTGAACCCTGCCTTGGGCCTGCTTCTTACCTGGCTCCTGTCCTCCGCAGTGTCTGCCAAGAGAGGGGCCTCTGGAATTGCTCTGCTCAGCGTTGTGGCCCCCAGCGGACATTCTGCCCCGGTGACCTTGTCTATGTCCCTGGTGCCTGCCTTCTCACCTGTGACAGCCCTGGTACCAACCACTCCTGCCCCCCAGACAGCATGGGAAGCTGTGTCTGTCCCCCGGGCACTGTGCTGCTGGTAAGTCCGGGAGGGGGCTGCATGGGGCACCGCGGGGCCTGCTGTACCCCAGGGCACTGCCCCAACCCCCCTGGCTGTCTGAAACACTGGGTGGCAGGTCAGGCAGCCCTCCAAGGTGCCCTTTGTCCCCGACCTCTGCCCAGCACGAGCGCTGCGTGCCTCCTGAGCTCTGCCCCTGCCGTCATGGCGGGCAGTGGTATCCGCCCAACGCTACCATCCAGGAGGACTGCAACGTTTGGTATGCCTAGCCCCTTGAACTGGGATGAACTGGGGTATCCAGACTGGTCTGGGCAAGGGAAGCTCTCCAGGATTCCCCCCATGCTGAGGGTCGGCTGCTCAGAACCTGGACAGCTGCTTCCCCAGGATTCATCCTCACGCCTCTGTCTCCCCACCCCACCCCCACCCACAGCGTGTGTCAGGCTCGGCAGTGGCACTGCACAGGCCATCGGTGTGGTGGGTGGTGCCAGGCATTGGGCGCCCCCCACTACGTGACCTTTGATGGGCTGGCTTTCACCTTCCCGGGAGCCTGTGAATATCTGCTGGTGCGAGAAGCCAGCGGCCGCTTCACCATCTCCGCCCAGAACCTGCCCTGTGGGGCCAGCGGCCTCACCTGCACCAAGGCGCTGACCGTGCAGCTGCAGAGCACCGTCGTGCACATGCTCAGAGGTGGTGCGGCATGGAAGGGCGGCACTGCGGGGGGGGGGGCATGCTGGCTGGCATTACATTTCTGCACGGGGCAGGGGGCTGGGGCAAGGCCTGGGGTCCCCCACTGCTCACCATCAGTACAACGGAGCTGGTGTCTCTCCTCTCTCTCTTCTTGGGTAGGAATCTGAATTCTGGAAGGTTCCAAGAAGTTAAGGCCCAGGGAGGTTTAATGACTTACCCAAGGTCACATAGCTGAAGATGCGAAAGGAAGGCCGGAGGCAGGCTGGGGAGGGGCTCCTAGGGATCTGGGGGCCCTTTGACTCCAAGGCAGAGCCCTGACACTTCTCTCCTTCCATAGGCCGGACAGTGACAGTGAATGGGGTGAGCATAACGCCCCCCAAAGTCTACACGGGCCCTGGGCTGAGCTTGCGTCGTGCTGGTCTCTTCCTGCTGCTCACGACCCGCCTGGGCCTCAGCCTGCTGTGGGATGGAGGTCAGACCCCCGCGCTTCACCCTCTGACCCGGGCCCGCCTTAGCACCATGAGGCCGACGCCCCCCACACTCTTCCCCTTCCGCAAGAGTGGTGGGAGTTCCCAAATTATGTTTTTAAAATTATGTTTCTCTTCAATGTAAAAGCAATACCTCCTCGCCAAGGAAACATTTAGAAAATACCCTGCTTGGGAAAGAAGAAATGAAAATAAATCTAACCTCCCACCACCCAAACCCAGGCAGTTGGCATTTTAGAAAAACAGTTACTGAGAAATGGAGGAAAGTTGAGGCACCCCCTGGCACGGGAGGCGGTTGCCTGGTCAGCACAGCAGGGCTGCCCTTGAACCTCCAGCCACCAAGGCCTCTGGGGCTGGGGGGTGTCCCAGTCTGTCTTGGAGCCCGGTTCCCACCTGGAGCCCAGCCCGCTGGGTCTGGTTAGGAGAGTAGGCTCCCCCTTCTGCCCTGGCCCCCCACATGTATGCCCTCGGTCTCCTCCCGCCCCTGAGGAAGGCCCATGGGGTCATTGCTCCACCATGCTGCCCCCTCTGCCCAGGCACCCGGGTCCTGGTGCGGCTGTCCCCGCAGCTCCACGGCCGCGTGTCTGGACTGTGTGGAGATTTTGATGGAGATGCCAGTAACGACCTGCGGAGCCGCCAGGGCGTCCTGGAACCCACTGCTGAGCTGGCCGCCCACTCCTGGCACCTGAGTCCACTCTGCCCTGAGCCAGGAGACCTGCCACACCCCTGCACCGTGAGCACGGGCAGGCAGCGGGAAGGGTGTGGGTGGGTGGGGGGAGCTGCAGGCAACCTGCGGGGCCGGACTGGGTGCTGTGGGTGGGGTGGGGTCTGGCTGGTCCACGGCACTGTGCCCGCAGGTGAACGCCCACCGGGCCAGCTGGGCCCGTGCCCGCTGCGCGGTGATGCTGCAGCCCCTCTTTGCCCGCTGCCATGCAGAGGTGCCCCCGCAGCAGCACTACGAGTGGTGTGTGTATGACGCCTGCGGGTGAGAGGGGCGAGCCGGGGGGGTGAGGGGACAAGGGCAGGGAGGGGGCGGGGAGGGGGTCCGGCAGCTGAACAATGCCTTTCACAGCTGCGATTCGGGGGGCGACTGTGAGTGTCTCTGCTCGGCCATTGCCACCTACGCAGATGAGTGTGCCCGGCATGGGCTCCCCGTGCGCTGGCGCAGCCAGGAGCTCTGCCGTGAGTGTGCCCTACCCTTGGTCCCCAGTGCCCAACTCCACCGTGCCCTCCGCTCCTCCTTGATGTTCCTCCTGGCCTGCAGGCAAGCCCTGTATGCTTTCAAGGGCAAATATGTGTGGTGCACACACTCTTCTAGATGAACCAAGCATGCTGAGCTTGCTTTCCTGTAGAACCTTCATGTAGTAAACAGCCTTGGGAGGGGCTCGGCGAGAGTCTACCCCATGCCCCCCGCCCCGCCCCGTGTGTATCAACTTGGGCTCACTCGCCTGCTGCTGTTGGATCCTGGTGCCCTTGAGCCACCGTGACCAAGCCGCTCTCCTCTCTCCCCAGCTCTGCAGTGTGAGCGAGGCCAGGTCTACGAGGCCTGTGGCCCCATGTGTCCGCCCACCTGCCATGACCATGGTCCCGAGCCCGGCTGGCACTGCCAGGCCTTCGCCTGTGTGGAGGGCTGCTTCTGTCCCGAGGGGACCCTGCTGCATGGTGGGTAGCATCAGAGTCTGCAGGAGGGAGGCAGCGCTGGGACAGGGAGGAGAGCCACATGGCTGTGGTGACAGGGCTGGCACTAGGGGCTGCTGTGTCCCCTCTTTTTAACATATTTTATTTTTTTAAGACTTATTTATTTGACAAAGAAAGAGATCACAAGTAGGCAGCAAGGCAGGCAGAAAGAGAGGGGGTAAGCAGGCTCCCTGCTGAGCAGAGAGCCCGATGCGGGACTCGATCCCAGGACCCTGAGACCATAACTTGAGCTGAAGGCAGAGGCTTAACCCACTGAGCAACCCAGGCGCCCCTGCTGTGCCCCTTTTGCTCCAGTCCTGCCCTCTGTAATCCCAGGAGGAGTCTGCTTAGAGCCAGCTTCCTGCCCCTGTGAGTCTGGGGGCAGCTTCTTCCCGCCGGGGACTGTGCTGCAGAAAGACTGTGGGAACTGGTGAGTGGAGGGGGTGGGGGTTCTGGAGAGTCCCCTGACTCCAGGCTGGCAAAGCCCAGCACTGTGACTGATCCCAGCTTGCTGTGTGCTCAGCACATGCAAGGAAAGCCAGTGGCTTTGTGGGAGCAACAGTTCCGTCTGTGAGGAGCCAGCGCCCGGCTGTGTGGAGGGAGAGGCCCCATGCCGCGAGAGTGGGCACTGTGTGCCCCACAGGTGGCTTTGTGACAACCAGGATGACTGTGGCGATGGCTCAGATGAGGAGGGTGAGTGTCCTTGCCCACGTGGGGCAGTGGCTGATGGACAGGCCAGTCCTCGCATGTGTCACTAAAACGTGTCCTTAGCTGCTGCCCGTGGGAGCAGGTGGTGGGCAGGGCTGGTCTGGTCTTTCCGGGGTCGGCGGAGGAGTGTGGCTCCTCTAGGACCTTTGTCATCCTGACCCTGCCTGCTTGCCCCATGCCAGGCTGTGCCACGCCAGGCTGTGGGGAGGGCCAGATGTCTTGCCGCTCCGGCCACTGCCTGCCCCTGGCCCTGCGCTGTGACGGGCGGGACGACTGTGGAGACGGGACGGATGAGCAGAGCTGCCCTTGCCCCCGTGGCTCACTGGCTTGCACGGATGGGCGCTGCCTGCCCCTGGCCCTGCTCTGCGACGGGCATCCCGACTGTCCAGATGCTGCTGATGAGGAGGCCTGTCTGGGTGGGTGGTCTCGGTCAGCACTCCAGTCCACCAGGCACCCCCTCCCACAAGGCCTGACTTGTGAGCCCCAAGCTTCCTGCCGCCCCTCCTTCCCCTGAAATTCAGGTTCCTGCTAAGAAGCTGGCACCTGGAGATGTGGGAATGGGGCACCCCAAACAGCAAACTTAAGGGGCAGGGCCCTGGGACCAACTTCCTCTTTTCTCCGGCTGCAGGGCAGCTGAACTGCACTCCCGGGGAACTGTCCTGCGTTGATGGCTCGTGCGTGGGGGCCGTCCTGCTGTGTGACGGAATCTGGGACTGCCCAGACGGAGCGGACGAGGGCCCTGGGCACTGCTCCTTGCCTTCACTGCCCGCGCCCCCAGCTGGCACTCTGCCTGGCCCTTCCACTGGCGTTGGGGGGATGGCCCCAACTCCCCCGGCCAGCGCCAGCCCTGGTGAGTGTCCTGGAGGGAAAGGGGGAGAGCTGGAGTCCTGGGGAAGAGGGTTGGGGGGAGCATCACAGAGGGAGGTATTGGGGCAGGTGGTAGGGTGAGGAGCTGGCACAGACCAGCCTCCTGAAAGGGGTTTGAGAGGGCCTGGAAGAGTCCCGACCTTACTTCCTGACATCGGAGGTGCTCCCGCTGACGTGAGGGGGGTGGGGTGGCCCATGGAATTCCTGGATGAGGGGAGACCTTTTGGGAAACCAGTGGGGTGGGGTGTGAAATGCGGGAGCGCCTGGACTTGGGGAGAGGCTGGAAGTGCGGGAAGTCTGGGCACCAGAAAAGGGCCTGGTGGGCGGGAGCCCCTCACCCCGCCAGGTCTAGCGCGGGTGCCCCCGCAGCGCCACTCTGCGGCCCCCTCGAATTCCGGTGCGGCAGCGGCGAGTGCGCGCCCCGGGGCTGGCGCTGTGACGGCGAGGCGGACTGCGCGGACGGCAGCGACGAGCGGGGCTGCGGCTGGCCCTGCGCCCTGCACCAGGCGCCCTGCGCTCGCGGCCCGCACTGCGTGTCCCCCGCGCAGCTGTGCGACGGCGTGCCGCACTGCCCCGACGGCTCGGACGAGGGCCGCGACGCCTGCGGTGAGAGCCCGGCTGGCGTGCAGCGGGCGGGGCCCGTCTCTCCCCACCCCTACCCCCAGCCGCACGCCTGCCCGGCCCCGGGGACAGCCACTTAGGTCTGCAGCTTCAGAGCCTTTGATCTTTTTCATGAAATTCTCTTTGAACACTGTCAAAGCCCACCCAGGCCCAGCGGAGAGAAGGGGCTTTTGTCTTTGCCCACATTTGGGCAAGAAGGGATGAGAATGGGTCCTGGCTCCGCAGCCGGGAAGGGGGCCTGTTTGGAGGGCGACCCCTCCAGCCCCACCCCAGCGACCCAGGAGTTCCCTCTGTGCCCCTGCAGATCAGCCCTTTCTGTCCCCGGGAGGAGGGGACTGCTGTCCACAGGCTCCTCCTGGACACCTTCCCCCCACCCCCCCCAAAGGTGTTTTTGAGCTAGTTTCAGGTGCAGTGTTGGCTCTGCCTTCTGCTTGCCCTCCCCTTCTGGGGGCATTTTGTCCCCTCTGCCAGCCCTTGTGCAGACAGAGGGTGGCAGGTGTAGAGGCTCAGTGGGACACTCTCCACACCCCCCACTGCGGTTTGGCTGTGCCTGAACCCCTAGCAGCTCTGCGATGGGGTCTCTGACTGTTCCCGGGCTGAGCATGAGCTGGGCTGTGGTAGGCACACCGGGCCCCTGATGGAGGCCATGGCTGGTTGGGGGTAGGGGGTGGGCCGTCTGACTCCTGGCCTGATTTCTTCTCTCTTCCCTTCCCCACAGAGGGGATGACAGCCCTAGGAGGCCCCAACGGGACCAGGGCTCCCTGCCCGGAATTCTCCTGCCCTGATGGCCTCTGCATCAGTTTCCAGCTGGTGAGTGGGGGAGGGGAGTGGGTGGCATAGGAGGCAGAGCCATCGTGACAGCCCGCTCAAAAGGAACCTTGCTCCTGTCTCTTCCCCAGGTGTGTGACGGGCAGCCTGACTGTGAATCGGTGGGGGAGCTAGGGCCTTCCCCAGAAGAGCAGGGCTGTGGGGCCTGGGGTCCCTGGAGCTCATGGGGGCCGTGCAGCCGGACATGTGGGCCGGGGGTGCAGGGCCGGAGCCGCCGCTGCTCCCCCCCTGGTCTTCCGGTGCTGCAGCACTGCCCAGGCCCGGAGCACCAGACTCAGGCCTGCTTCATGGCTGCCTGCCCAGGTGAGGGGCCTGGGGTGCCTGGGAGGGCCAGCAAGAGCGAGGGAGAGGAAGACCCAGCCCTGCCTCCTGCCCCCCCAAACCCCAATCTGTCCTGCCCCTCCTGCTCTCAGTGGATGGCGAATGGACCCCCTGGTCTCCCTGGTCCCTGTGCACTGAGCCGTGCATGGGAACTGCGACCCGTCAGCGACAGTGCCACCCCCCCCAGAATGGGGGCCGGACCTGTGCCATGCTGCCTGGGGACCCTCCCACCACCCGCCAGAGCAGTGAGTGCAAGGAGGAGGGCGTGGTGGGCTTGCCCGTCGGGGGCTTGCGTCTGCAGGGGACTCACCTTGCTCAGACTCTGGTTCTGATTTTCTCTCAGGGCCCTGCCCTCAGGCCGGCTGTCCCAATGCCTCCTGCTCCGGGCAGCTGGTGTTCTGGCCCTGTGCCCCCTGCCCTCTGACTTGTGATGAAATCTCTGGTCAGGTTGAGTGCACGGCTACCCGGCCTTGCAGAAGCCCTGGTAAGGGGGACTCGGGGCCCAGGGGGCAGCAGGGGTGTCTGTGGAGGTGGAGCTGTCTGCAGGGAAGCCTCACCCCGCGCCTCCCCTAGGCTGCTGGTGCCCTGCCGGCCAGGTGCTGGACAGTGAGGGCCGGTGTGTGGGGCCCCAGCAGTGCCCCTGCCTGCAGGACGACACCTGGTACCGGCCGGGGCAGCGCATCAGGGCCAACTGCCAGCTCTGCACCTGCCAAGACGGACGGCCCCAGCGCTGTCGGCCTGACCCAGCCTGCTCCGGTGAGGCCCCACCCTTGGCTCTTCCCTGGGGGGCCCTCGTCCCCTCCCAGGCCACCCAGCTGGGCCCCCAGCCCTCCTCTGGCACCTGACTCTTGGTCCTCCCTCAGTGAACTGTGGCTGGTCCTCCTGGTCCCCCTGGGGGGAGTGCTTGGGCCCTTGTGGGACCCAGAACATTCAGTGGTCCTTCCGGAGCCCCAACAACCCCCGCCTCTCCGGCCAAGGTCGCCAGTGCCGGGGTATCCACCGCAAGGCCCGAAGGTACGGGAACCCACCCCGGGCACCTGCAGGGACCCTTACCCCTCACTTCCGACTCCCAGTTCGGGAGCTGCTGGGGAGCTCTCTCTCACTTGAGATGCTTCCATATGCAACATGGAGCCTGATGAGGAGCCCCCCAACTCTGAGCCCTATTAATCTCAACACCAGGACTCCCAGCGCAGTTTTGGGGAACCCCTGGCCTTCTCCTGCATCAGTTTGTGCCCTCCAAATCCGAAAGGGGGATGCGGGGAGCCCAGAAATCTAGGGGCAGGTATGGGTCCTCTGGTCAGCCCAGTGGGAGGGGTTGCAGGGGTGTAGCCATATCCGCCTGCCCAGCCCCCTCTGAAATGGGCTCCACAGGCCAGGGTTTTGGCACAGTTTGCTCCCACGCCTCTCTCCGGGGCCAGCTGCAGTTTCTCATGGGCAGGGGAACATCTGGGTGACAGGGAGACTACGCATCCCAGTGGACCCAGGGCTTTCCCGGGCCTGTCACTGGAAGTCCCGAGTCCTGGGAAGCCACCCACTCCAGGTAAATCAGGACAGGCTGGTGGCCTGGGGGAGCCCACTGGGCAGGCAAGCAGCGGCCCTTCTTCCAGGTGCTGGACGGAGCCCTGCACGGGCTGTGAGCAGCAGGGCCGGGCCCACACAGTGGGGGAGCGCTGGCGAGAGGGCCCCTGCAGAGTGTGCCAGTGTCTGCACAACGGCACCATGCGCTGCTCCCCCTACTGCCCGCTGGGCAGCTGCCCCCAGGTGAGGGGGCCGAGGGGGCGGACAAGGGCAGCGTGCAGAGGCCAGGGCTGCGGGCAGCTGATAGATTGGGTCAGAGGTTGGCGGGTGGCCAGCTTGACCCGTCCAGCCTGACTCTTGTGTCTGCAGGACTGGGTCCTGGTGGAGGGAGTAGGAGGCTCCTGTTGCCACTGTGCCCCGCCTGGTGAGTGGGTCTGGGGCATGGCAGGGTCTGGGGCATGGCAAGGTCTGGGGCATGGCAGACCTGCCGTGCTCTGAGGGTAGGACGATGGCAGGTGCTCAGCAGCAGCCCCAGAGTCAGGAGTCCATGGCTACCCCCGTGGCCTGGGTGGTGGGAGCCTGGGTCCTGGATGCTGGGGAAGGAAGGGGCGGTCTGGGTGGGAAGGGCTAGTCTCTGCCCTCCTAAGGTCAGGTCTCCATCTCTGCCTCCTCTGTCCTCGGGGGGCTTTGTGCCTCCTGCCTCGAGGGGTCTTTCTCTTCTCTGGTTCTGCTGGGCCAGGTCAGGTTCCTTCTCTTTCCCCTAAGAGCGAGTAAGATGAAGTTGAACTTTTTTTCAAGAATATCTTTTCTTGGAAACTGATTTACAAATGAAGGGGCGCCTGGGTGGCTCAGTTGGCTGAACATCTGCCTCCGGCTCAGGTTATGATCCCAGGGTCCTGGCCCCACGTCGGGCTCCCTGCCCCTCTCCTCTCGGCTCCTGTTCTCTGTCGTTACCTCTATCTCTCTCAAAGAAATAAATAAAATCTTAAAATAAACAAACAAACACGCAAATGGAACAGGAAAACACAAAGGCTTGAAAACTAATGCATTTATGGGTCCAGATTCCATGTATGTAAAGTGTACCTACAGGCAGCTGAGGCTAGAGGAGAGTCAGTATACACAGTTGTACAGGTTGTTCACTGCACAAGTTAGTTGGCAAGTGGGAGCTAGACTCCAACTCCTGCTTCCATCCAAAGATACCCATTTATAGTGCCCAGAAAGGTCCCCTATTAGCATTGGATTGGGAACTGCCCCTGCTTGGTCCTGGTCCTGAAATGGTTTTAGACTGGCGGTCTTACTCTACGTTCTCTAAATATTCGGTGGAAGTAGAAACCCCCAGCTCACTCCAAGGGAAGGAGGACAGGCCTTTCCCAGCTGGGAGGTTGTTCTGGGAGCTCTTGGGAAGTCTAGCAAGAGAAAGCGCTCCAAGAACTAGGGAGGGACTGGGTGCCGGGTCAGGGGCCGTTGTGAGCCTATTTGCAGGTCTCTCCCTTCTGAACCCTGAGTTTCCCTACATAGGTGAGAACCAGACGGTCCACCTCCTGGCCACTCCTGCCCCCTCTCCAGCACTCAGTGCCCAGATCGGACCCCCTCTGATCACCTACGTTCTGCCTCCGCCTGGAGGTGAGGGCCACTTGCTGTCGTGGAGCAGAAAGTGGATATGACCCAGGGGTAGCCCAGCCGGGAGGGAGGCAGGCTCACTGGGATTTATCCCCACCTGCCGTGGGAGGACGGTTATCCTAAGGATCTGGAAGTCATCCTAGCTCAAGCTGACTCTGCCCTTTCTGGACCTCCCTTCCATCCCGGGTCAAGGTCAACACGGGGCCCTTGGCCTCCCTCAGCTCCTCTTGGGACTTCCTGACTGTACCCCTGGCAGGGTCCGGCCACCCTCTGCCCTTCTCCAAGTCCATCCAGCCCCTCTCTCCTCTGCACCCAGACCCCTGCTATTCTTTGCTGGGCCTGGCCCGACTTCCAGAGGGAAGCCTGAAGCTGGAGCCCCCCACCCAGGCTGTCCTCCTGGGGGCTCCCACCAAGAGGCCTGGCTCTCAGGGTTGGGGCACTCGGAGGCACACCCATCCCCCCTTCCTGCAGCTCAACCTGCTGCGGCCTAGGAACCTCACTGGTCAGTGTGGTGGGGGCGGGGCTGGTGGAATGGGTGGTGCTGGTGGGCTGGGGGCGGGGCTGACTCTTTCAGCTCTGTGCTGCCCCATCCCACAGGCATCATGGTGCAGGGGGCTGGGGCCTCCGCCTCCCTCCAATTTAGCAGCGACGGTCTACACTGGCACAACTATACTGACCTCCTGTCCCCAGCCAAGGTAGGGCTACCCGAGCCTCCTGGGCCAGGGACCCACCATGCCTCTTTGTGGGTCCCACTGTCCTTGTTCCCGAGGGCCTTCCAGTCTCGCCGAGGGGCATTCCTACCTTAGAGGCCTGTTGAACACCTGTCAGTAGAAGGGACTGTCAGGGTGGTGTCACAGCCATTGCCATGGCTGAGCTGCAGGGCAGCTGTGCAGAGCTCTGTGGGGGGAGGGGAGTGGGGTGACATCAAGTTCACTGAAGATCTCAAGGACCATGTCAGGAACTGCTGGGACACAGCCCTGACCTTAGGAGGTTTGTATCCTCCCTGGGGAGACAAGCCTCACGGAGCAGGAGGAACGAGTCTATAACCACATATTTACTCTGAATTCTCTGTGTCTCTGGGGACACATGAATGGACACAGCCTGGTCGCCACCCTAGGGCACCTGGGCCAGAACCCGCAGTCTTGAAGGAGCCTGATGATGCCAGGAGAGCATGAGCTCTTTGTGCCCGGAAGTTTGTGGGGCTTGAACTGGGTGTGGCCGCTCAGTGGGGTCAGGGCAGTGGCCCAGAGAGAAGGCCAGCTCAGACCTGGTGCACACCTGTCCCTACAGCTTTCTGCTACGAACTCGGACGACGGGGCCCCCACAGTGCGGACTTTCGGCCGGATGGTGCAGGCACAGCATGTCCGGGTGTGGCCCCACATCAGCCATCGTGACGCCAACCACAGCATCTCCCCACGGGTGGAGCTGCTGGGCTGTGCGCCAGGTACCGGTGGGCTGGGGGTGGGCAGGTGCAGGGGGCGGGGCAGACGGGAACCCTCAGCCATGCCCTCCCACCAGTGTCCCCACTGGAGGCGCCCCCGTGCCCAGGAGGTGGGCGCCGCTGTGCGGGTGCGGAGTGTGCCCCGCGGGGGGAGCCGTGCAACGGGGTGAAGGACTGTGAGGACGGCTCCGATGAGGAGGGCTGCACACCCCCGCCCACCACCACTGGCAGGTATGGGGGTGCCCTGCTGCCCAGCTTATCGGTGGAGGGGCTGGCCTGTGGGAGATGCCCTGCGCCGCCTTCAGCCCTGAGGTGCCTATGGCTTCACCACGGGATTCTCGAATGCTAGGCCCTTTCCCTAGAGTCTGGAGGTTAGTGGTTCTCAAAATGTGGCCCCGGCCCAGCAGTAGCAGCAGCAGCAGCGCCCCCCAGAAGTCATGAGCCACGAAGGTTCTCAGGCCCCAGCTCAGGCCTACTGAAACAGACCCTCAAGCCTGTAACAGAAATCTGCTTTGCGAGCCTTCCAGGGGCGTGAATACGCTGAAGACCAGTGGGATGGCGTCCCCTTTGTCTCATCTTAGCGGGCAGTGCCCTGCTGGAGTGCCCCAGCCCTGCCCTGCTCTGGGCCTGCCCAGAGAGGACACTGAGCGCCCTGCCTGGTGGCGGGGTGGGGGGGCTCTGAGTTGGAAGAACCCCTGGAGTCCCTCAGTGATTTGTCTTCTCAGAGTCTGGTCCGCAGCCACGACCCCAGCCACGACCCCAGCCCCGACCGCTTCCACCCAGCCCGGACCGCTGCCCCCGCAGCCCACGGAGGTGAGTGGGGAGCAGCAGGCCCAACAGTGCGGGACATGGGGAGCCCCGGCCCTGGAGCCTCAGCAGCCACGTTCGCTTGCCCCGCCGTCCTCCTCCCTCTCTGCCCTGTGCTTCCCTGTGCATCCCTGGTCGGCTGGAGTCGGCCTCAGCCCAGGAGCCTTCTGGGGGCCTGCCCAGTACTGGATGGGGAGCTGGCGGCCGGAGCGGCCGAGAAACACAGGGCAGAGGCCTGTGCTGGAGAATTGGGGTGATCGGAGGGGTCTTCACCGCTGGCTAGTGAAGTTACACCCGCCGGCCTGGCTCCAGGCCCTCAGGCGCTCAGAGCTGGGAAGAGCCCTGATTGTCCCGGGGACCCCCGAGGATTCCTGGAAAAGGCTTGAAAGATGAGGGAGTTCTGTAATGTGGAGCCCGCTGAAGAAGAGCCCCGTCAGGAACCCAGAGGGGAGAGTGATCGCGGTGCTGAGACCCCCATGCGTGGGTGCTAGGGAAGACAGAGGTTTGGGGGGGCACAGGAGCCGAAGCAGAATCCTAGGCAGTGAGAAGAGCCCCTGAACTCCCAGTACCTGGGGTGTCCAGCCCAGAGGTGTGCAGGGCAGTGGGGCTCCTCTCCCTAACTCTGCCCTGCACTTTGGGGACAGGGGAGCATCTAGGGGACCAAGGAGCACTCCAGTGGGAATAAGTGGGTGCTTAGTCACCTAGTCACCAGGCAGAACTGCCCTTGGGGCCCAGGCTGCATGGGTGACTGAGCTCTCTCCCTTTACAGGCTCTGGCAGAGGCTGAGCGCTGGCGTCCCTTGCGAGGGTCACCCACACCCCCCACAGGTAGGTGCACAAGTTCCAGGCCCCCTGTCCCCAGGCCCCAGGGGCAGCGACTGTTACATCTCAGCAGTCAGTCTCCTGCTGACCCCTGACACTGCTCAGTGGAGCAGGGTTGCCAGGAGGAAGACCTGGTCACCACAGACACCTGGGCCAAATCCTGCTCTGCCCACTCTCCTGGATTCCAGCGTTGGACATTCCGGGCTGGCTCCCTGGGCCAAGCCTGGGCCCTTCAGCATGGCTGCTTTCCCCAGGCCCCTGGCTGGGACAGCTCTCCCTGGGGCAGTGGAATGCTGCCTGCGCGCCCTCCGCTCGCCCACGAATGCGGCCAGGCACCCCTTTCGGAAGGGCTTGCTGGCGGCAAATGACAGGGAGGAGGGGCTCACCAAGTCAGCGTGGTCCTAAACTGGGCGAGGAAGGAGCTCCCGGCTGGTCACGTACAGGCCTTCTGGTGGCTGCCCGGTCTGTCACCTGCTCCTTAGCCCGAGGACAGGTGTCGCAGAGCGAGGCGGGGAAGGGTGGGCCATTCTTCTGTGAAACGCAGATGAAGCAACTTGTACCATCCCTTGCGTCCCTAACACGCAGACCGGGGCATGAATTCTAGTATGGTTCTAAATCTGCTTCTAGAAAAGCAGCTGTCATTTAACATTCATCTTTTGTCAGCAAAGAAGTCTCAAACCCCTTTCCGTGTCGCTGCCAGGAAGTCGTCAGGTGCAGGGCCTTCAACAACGTACTGTCCCCTTGACTTGGAAGCAGCCCCGTGTGTCTCCTTGAGAGGCGGGGACACATCTCAGCTCCAACCTAAGTGCTTTTTTACTTTCGTGTAAACCCTCTCATGCTCCTTGGACTACAGAGTCCTACTTCATTGGTGGTCCGAAGCCCCTCCGAAGGGGGGGGGGTCTGGTCTGCCCTCACCCTGCAGCACCCAGAGCCTGGATGCCCTTCCGAGAGCCTGGGTCTGCTTCGTGTCACGGGAGGGGAGCTGGCGGGCCTCAACCCTCCCTCTCCTGCACCCGCAGGGAAGGGGCCAGTGACTTGGGCCCCAGCCTCCGAGCCTCCTTACTTGAGTCCCGGGGAGCCTGTGCAGATGGTGACCACCACCCCCACATCCCAGATGACCCCGGTGGCCCCTGCTGGTAAGATTCTGTGGTCTTCTGCTTGCTCAGCCCGTGCATCCCACAACATTCCTGTTGGAGAAACAGAGGCTCTGAGGGGTTAGCCACTTGGCTCAAGGTGGCACAGCTTGAGGTCAGGGCTGTGGAAGGACTTGGACCATACCTCCTGAAACAGCTCACGACTTTTCCATGGTCCCGAGAGAGGGAGGAAGTGGGGGCACACCAGGCGTCGGGAGGAGGAGGATGCGGTGGGCAGGTGTCCCGTCAGCCAGCTGCGGCGGTGCCCACAGGCCAGAGCGTCGCCCCGGAGCCCTTCCCACCTGCGCGGTGCAGCCCAGGCCAGGTGCCCTGTGAGGTGCTGGGCTGCGTGGAGCAGGGACAGTGGTGTGATGGCAGGGAAGACTGTCTGGACGGCTCTGACGAGAGGCACTGTGGTAAGCAGGGGGCCCCCTCAGGGCACCCTGGAGGGTTTGAAGTCATGGGGGTGATAGTGGCCAGAGGGCTTTGGGCTTGGGGAATTCGCTGCCTCCTATTCGGAGCTCATCTGGGAATGAAATGTGCGAAGGCGGTGGGCAGCCGAGAGTGAAAAGAAATAGCCAGGAGTGTGTGTGTTTGGGGGGACGGTGCAACGGGGAAATGGGACAGTTTCCAGTCCTAGCCTGTTTCATAAACCGTGTCTGATCTTTGAGGGGATTCCTCTAACTATCCGTCCATCTACCCATCCACCATCCAAATACCCCCCCCCCACTCACTTGCCCTTCTTCCAGCCTTCCAACATGTCGCTCATTCCCCTTCATTCATCATCCATCTGTCCGTCCGTCCGTCCGTCCATCCATCCATCCAAAGAGGATCGCTCTGCTCAAATCCTAGTCTCGCAATCAGGGAAGGAGCACCCCTAGGAGCGCCCGTTGAAGAAGAGGGTCTCTGAGGGAAGGAGCTGTTCTTCTAGACACCCTCTCTCTGGACACTCAGAGCCCTTAGCAAGCAGTGGCTGTGTGAGGGCTTCTAGCAAGCACAGTCCCCCCTACCCCGCCACCGCCATTCTCACCCACACAGAGCAGAGAGAAGCCTGCATGGGGCACGGGAAGCTTCAGGAGGCACGACCTCAGCCAACAAGCTGCAGTGTTCTTGGCCTGAGGTTGAAGGGCTCAGTTTATCACCGGGTTAGGAATCACTCACGTGGCCCCCTTCCCTCAGCCTCGCAGGCCGCGAGCCCTGTGCCCTTCACGGTGCCCACCATGGCCCTGGCCGGGCTGCTGGCCTCGAGAGCCCCCTGCTCCCCAAGCCAGCTGAGCTGCGGTAGTGGGGAGTGCCTGCCGGCTGAGCGGCGCTGTGACCTGCGGCCAGACTGCCAGGACAGCTCGGACGAGGTCGGCTGTGGTACGTGCCTGTGCCTGGCTGGGGGACACCACTGAGGGCCCGGCCCCTGTGTGAGCCTCCTCTGAGTCCCCCCATTCCCCCCTACAGTGGACTGTGGGCTGGCGCCCTGGTCTGGCTGGAGCGGCTGCAGCCGCACCTGTGGGCCGGGCCTCGCCTTCCAGCGCCGGGAGCTGCTGCGGCCTCCCCTGCCTGGGGGCAGCTGCCCGTCCGACAGGCTCCGCAGCCAGCCCTGCTTCGTGCAGGCCTGCCCAGGTAACCAGCACCCAGGCCTCCTCAGGAACCCCCGGGGGGCATGGGACACCTGCCTTGGTCTCCACTCCAAGACCCACACGAGGGGGATGCCCTTGCCCTCCTGGGGACACCAGGTCCAGGCTCCTCTCCGGGGCTCTAGGAGGACAGCCCCTTCTGATGTCCCAGCCCCGTGCCTCCAGAAGGCCAGTCTGGAAGCCTGCCCCTGGCCCTGTCCTTTGCCCTTTTCCTGCTTGAATGGTTCTGGTCCTTAACCTTGAGTGTGGGAACTAGAGCCGCAGACCCTGTCCCGCTGCAGAGTGAGGGTGTTAAGAGACTGTGCCCAGGACCTGGAGCCCTTCTGTTCTGTTGACCTGAGGGAGTAGCACCCACCTTGCATCTGCATTGCAGAGAGGGGCTTCCTGCATGGGGGGTGGGGGGGGCGGCTTGTGAGCCGCCACTCTGGACTCCTAAGCTGGTTTCTGTCTGCTACCACCGAGAGGGGCCCTGCTCCAGAAGTCCTACTGTCCCAGCTCTTTCCCTGGGACCAGATCCTTTATCCTGGGAGGCAGCGAGAGCTCTTTGCTTCGGTCCGCCCACCTAGGGGAGGTTTCCCGGGACAGGAGAGGAAGCTGTGGCATTGCCCAGGCCACCCAGCTGTGGCCGTTGTCCAGGCTCGTCTCTGCCGCTTGCTCTCTCCGGCACCCTCTGTGTCTCCCTGGGCTGACCTGGTCCACGTCCGTTCTTTCTTCCCGCACAGTGGCTGGGGCATGGGCTGACTGGGGGGCCTGGGGGCCCTGCAGTGTCTCCTGTGGGGGTGGCCATCGGAGTCGCCAGAGGAGTTGTGTGGACCCCCCGCCCAAGAATGGTGGTGCCCCCTGCCCTGGGGCCTCGCATGAGAGGGCACCCTGCGCCCTGCAGCCCTGCCCAGGGGATGCAGGTAAGGGAGCTGGGCCGGGCACGGGCACCCGAGGGTGGGGTCCCATGGGGGTGGGGCTGTTGGGAAGGTCACTGGGCCTCCTGTGATACGCACCCCACCTAGCGTCCATCTCCCGCCAGGCTGTGGGCCGGGCCGAGTGCATGTTAGTGCTGAGCTGTGCCGGAAGGGGCTGGTGCCACCGTGTCCGCCCTCCTGCTGGGACCCGGAGGCCAACAGAAGTTGCAGTGGGCCCTGTGTGGAGGGTGAGGCACACCCAGCAAGCAGGAATGGGGCGGGCAGAGCCCTCAGGGGGAGCGTGGGGTGCTCGGAGGCCCTCCGTCTCCAGCCCCCCCTCCCCATTCCTCCCTTCTTGGGGCTGAGTGCCCTCCTGGCTACACCCCAGGATGCCGCTGCCCCCCTGGGCTGCTCCTCCATGGTGCTCGCTGCCTGCCGCTCTCCGAGTGCCCTTGCCTCGTGGGTGAAGAGCTGAAGAAGCCGGGGGCGCCCTTCGTCCTGGACAACTGCAGCCGCTGGTGAGGGTGTCTGCCGTGGTGGGGAGGACCTGGGTCAGGCCACCAGCCGGTCAGACCTCCTCTGCCTCCTCCTCCCCTGCAGCGTGTGTGAGAACGGGGCCCTGCTGTGTGAACCCGGGGGCTGCCCCGTGCCCTGCGGCTGGTCGGCCTGGTCCTCCTGGGGTCCCTGTGACCGCTCCTGTGGCTCTGGAGTGAGGGTCAGGTTCAGGTGCGCAGGGTGGAGCTATTGTGGGGGTGGGGTGGGGGAGTGGGGGAGGAGGAAGGGAAGGAGGCGGCACAGGGAGCCCGGTCGTTGGAGGACAGGGGTGCGGGCAGGAGAGGAGCAGGGCTGTTCAGGGGATGCCTCTCCCCCCAGATCCCCTTCCAACCCTCCGGCTGCTTCCGGGGGTGCCCCGTGTGACGGCGACAGACAGGAGCTCCAGGCCTGCCACGTGGAGTGCAGGACAGGTACGGCCAGGAGCTGGGACAGGAGCCAGGATGCAGGAGCCTGCTTCCCCCTCCCCTCCAAAGGACCACGGGCTCTGCCCCCCCCCCCCGGGCTTGCCTCCCTCCTCTCAATTGCTGCCCTAGGAACACAGCACGATCTCCGGGGCCACTGGTCACCTGCGTGGTGGTCAGTGTGGCCTTCTGGTCTCAGAGGCAGCTCTGGAAGGAGCCTTGGTGCCAGGGGCCTTGTCGGGGACCAGACAGAGGGTGGGGCCCAGGCAGCATCCTCCTCCCACTCAGACAGCCCGGGTGCCATCAGCAGGCAGGTCTTGGGGGAGCAGGGTGTCTGAAAGCGGGTGAAGCTACTCCTCTGGCCAAGCCTGTGAGGCTGGGGCAGGGCAGGGTGGCAATCAGAACACAGACACCAGACGAAGGAGCCCAGACTGTTTCCCGGGGTCCCCTCCAGCAGAGCAGGTGAGGCAGACACTGCCGAGCAGGCGGGGCCCAGGGAGGGTGAGAAGAGGAGTCGGGGCGCGGTCAGGGGTCCGTGGGTCTGGGCCAGGCTCTTGCAGCAGGGGTGGGAAGAAGGGGCCAGCGGAGCATGTTGTCCGACTGACAGGTGTCTGCGGGGTCTTGGGCTCCCAGCGTTGAAGCTGAGTGAAGGACCGGTGTTCAGAAGACTCTGGAAGTCTTGATCTGGGGGAAGATGTGTGGGTGGGTAGGGGACATGAGGTGCAGCTGTGCCCACAGACGGAGGTGGCCTGGGCTGGAGCTTGACTAAGCAGGAGGTTGTGCTTTGCGAGTGAGACCTGGCCCCGGGCTGGGGTCCCAGAGGGGCCGAGACCACGCCTGAGCCCAGAGAGTCACTCCCCGTCTCCACGAGTCCTTCCCTGGCCCCCACAGCTTCTCAGCCCCGACCCAGCCTCCCAAGCCTCCTAGCCTTGCCAGGACCCCTGTGTGGAAGGCCTGCCCTTTCCCCCTCCAGAGCGGCTGGGCTGGAGCTCCTGGGCACCCTGGTCCTCCTGCTCCCAGAGCTGCCTCGCCGTGGGAGGAGGCCCTGGTTGGCGCAGTCGTTCCCGGTTCTGCCCCAGTTCCGGGAACACGTCCTGCCCAGGAGAGGCCACCCAGGAGGAGGCCTGCAGCCCCCCTGTGTGCCCAGGTATGTCCCCCGCTGTCCCGGGAGTGGCTGGGGCACCAGGATAGGATGAGGAGCAAAAGGGAAGAATGACCCTTGCGCAGGTTCTAAACACCTGGGGCGTGGGGGGCACAGGGACTAGAGCAGACCTGTTGTCCCGAAGCGTCTCCTCTGCCCCCGGCCTGTGACCGACAGGGTGGGTGTCGCCTGAAGGGGTGTTTGGGCCAGCCCAGGGTGGGGACGCAGCGGAAGCTGCAGTTAAGATCCTGCACAGGGCACAGCCCAGCCGCCTGCGCCCCACCCCCTGCCCACACCTTCGCCGGCGCCCACCGTCTCTTTCTGACAGTGCTAAGCGCCTGGGGTCCGTGGGCTCCGTGGTCCGCCTGCTCGGCCCCCTGTGACGGAGGCGTCCAGATACGTGGGCGCAGCTGCTCTGGTTCCACTCCCGGCGACCCAAAGTGCCAGGGACCTCACAGCCAGACCAGGGATTGCAACACACAGCCCTGCGCAGGTGCCAGCCTCTACCCACCCCTCCCCCTTCTCTATCAGCCATGCCCAGTCAAGCCCTGGGGGATGCAGACCTCTCTTTACCCGACCTTCCCACAACTGAGCTAACGGGCTGCCGAATTTCCTCGTCTTTCTCCTCTGGCTCCTGTACCCTGGGCACCAGGCATGGGCTGTGGCCCAGGGCTCAGGCTCTTTGCCCCTCCCCGCCCAAGGTCTCCTTCGAAGGCCTGTGGCTCAGAAACACAAAACCACTCACTGCAGGAATTGCGAGAAGCAGAGCCTGCCTGTCTTTAGAAGCCCCTGGCCCCGTCTCCCTCACCTTTCTCCATTGAGCCCCATCCTGGCCCAGGGACTGCTCTGCTTTCAAAGACATTTGTGTTGGGGGAGCCTGGGTGGTGTCGTGAGTTGAGCGTCCCACTCTTGGTTTCGGGCCCTGGAATCGAGCCCTGTGTCAGGCTCTTAGCTTAGCACGGAGTCTACTTAAGACTCTCTCTTCCTCCCTCTCTGTTCCCCACCCCCTGCAAATAAAAATAAATCTAACAAATAAAAAAAATAAAAGGATGTTTGTGTCAGAGTTAGGCAAAGCTGTGAATCTTTCCTGGTGCAGGAGTGAGCCTGCACAGGAGGGAGGTGGGAGGGGCTTCCTCTGGCTTCTTGGTCCCCTGCCTGCAGCTTCCTCTTGCCCCTCCCTCTCCTGACCCTTTCCTCCTGCCCATGCTGAGACCCACTCTGTCTTCCCGTCCAGCTCAGTGCCCGGGGGACATGGTGTTCCGCTCCACAGAGCAGTGCCAGCGGGACAGGGGCCCCTGCCCTCAGCTGTGCCTGGCTCAGGACCCTGAGGTTGAGTGCACCAGCTTCTGCACCTCTGGCTGCACCTGCCCGCCTGGCCTTTTCCTGCACAACGCCAGCTGCTTGCCCCGCAGTCAGTGCCCCTGCCAGCTGCGTGGGCAGCTCTACGCCCCGGGAGCACAGGCTCAGCTGGATTCCTGCAACAACTGGTAGGCCACCAGCGTCCGGCGGGCATGGGGGACGGGGCTTGGTGGCCCAGGGCTGGACAGGCGTGGACACCCACCCTGGGGGTCGGTTCACCTCCATGGTGCCAGGCCTGGGCCCCAGGAATACCAAAGCCTGCTCTCCAGGCTGGGCATCGGTAGGGAGACTGAGGCTCAGATCAGTGCGGAGATTTGTGAAGGAAGCAGGGGCTGGAGAGGGTCTTCTAGCCCCCCCTCCAGTCACCT